>NC_052337.1:20659090-20971590 GCF_016432855.1 Salvelinus namaycush | reverse complement strand
GTAAGAAAAGTGGAGAAAAAATGAAATATTAAATGTGAAGTTATGATTTTACAAGACAAAAATATTTGATCAAATATGCCCAGAGTGGGTTTAACGGGTGTTCCAAATAAGCCCACTTCTTAAATAATCTATTTTCATTTCCAATTGTTCCAAATGTACATTTCTTATGTAAAATTTGATTATTTTTAATAATTGTAGGGGAGATGAATATAAACTGATCATTACTATTCATCAAGAAAGTAGCACTCATAACAGGGTCTAATGGTATACACAGAGATCAATGTGGACTTCAGGTCTTGTCAAACAGTACGCACCTGATTCAACTAATCAACTAATCATAGACATCAATCAAGACATGACTGGTTGAATCACGTGTGTTATTGCTTGGTTATAAACAAAATGTACCCCCACTGGCCCACTGTGGATAAGAAGCCATGCACAAAGACTAGAACACACACAACTTTCAATGAATTATCTGAAAGCTGATTCACATTTGCTGTACTGCTATTCTTGTTGCTTCGTTCAACTAGTCTTCCTAAAGCCTGTCTGAAGACAGTTTCAAATGGCCTTCTCTACTGTTGTGTTACAAAGGTGCAGGTGGTGGACCAATTAACAGAATCACCTGGATGAATGAAGGTCAACAATATGACAATGCCCCCCACCCAAAAGTGCATGAGTAGTCGCCCAATAGACATATTTTTGTCCACCATTCGTTTGCCTTTTTGTCCACCACTTGTAGGTCTTCTACTGCATCTCAGATATGCCTGAAACCTACTCTTATTCTTCTCACTCTGCGTCAAAGACTACCTGTCCACTCCAAACGTTTTGGAGAGAGCACAGAGGTTTCTAATTGTTCATCATCTTGGTAAAGACACCAGGGCTAGATGCATAATATTCAGAACTGTAGTTTGTGTGTTTTAATCAACTTCAATCTAAAGAAAAAAACTATTTATTCTCATGTTCATTGAATATTAGGAATATCAACACACTATCCCCATGTGTTTCAATGCAAACCAGGCTTAATAGGAGCACACTGGGCTTAATAGGAGCACACTGGGATTAATAGGAGCACACTGGGATTAATAGGAGCACACTGGGATTAATAGGAGCACACTGGGATTAATAGGAGCACACTGGGTTTAATAGGAGCACACTGGGATTAGTAGGAGCACACTGGGTTTAATAGGAGCACACTGGGATTAATAGGAGCACACTGGGCTTAATAGGAGCACACTGGGATTAATAGGAGCACACTGGGCTTAATAGGAGCACACTGGGATTAATAGGAGCACACTGGGATTAATTGGAGCACACTGGGCTTAATTGGAGCACACTGGGCTTAATAGGAGCACACTGGGATTAATTGGAGCACACTGGGATTAATTGGAGCACACTGGGATTAATTGGAGCACACTGGGCTTAATAGGAGCACACTGGGATTAATTGGAACAACAGTAATTTATGGGGAAAAATAGAGAATAGCAAAGTCTACTCATAAAATATTTGGAAACCAATGGTTTAGGGTATAAATATACACTATTGACTACAATATTATGCACAGTTAGTATTAATCATATCGAACAATATGTATTTATTGCCATTCACATTCTGCATAGAGGGAGTGCTTTTTTTGCTACTGTACCTTTTAAGCCCACCTGAGATAAATGTCACATTTACAAAAATGTAATCTATGTATACAATGGAAGGTTAATTTAACAGTAAAATAAGACAAAATGCATTTAAAAATGTATGCTGTGAATGCCTGAAATCTATTATCTTGTTGTAGTTGCAAGTTATGTTGCTTTTGTGTGACTGTGACATGCAGGCATGAAAAACCCATATATTCAATTGGCAAGAAATAGTCATTACTGCCCAAGAAATATGCTATCATGTGCATACATCAGTACATTAATCTCTTAATATTACATAAAGTATGATCACTCTTTTTTTTCAGCTTTGAAATTGGCCACTAGTGGGAACTGTTTATTTAGTTGAAACAAACACTAAACAGCAGAAATGTAAAAAAGAAAGTCTTCTTTATTTGAATCCAAAGATGGAAGTGAGTTTAACGGGTGTGTGGACTTAATAGGTACACTTACCCTAGATGTGTGTCTAATTCCACCCAATCTGTAGGTTTAACTAGTTTACCCCCTACCCAATCTGTAGGTTTAACTAGTTTACCCCCTACCCAATCTGTAGGTTTAACTAGTTTACCCCCTACCCAATCTGTAGGTTTAACTAGTTTACCCCCTACCCAATCTGTAGGTTTAACTAGTTTACCCCCTACCCAATCTGTAGGTTTAACTAGTTTACCCCCTACCCAATCTGTAGGTTTAACTAGTTTACCCCCTACCCAATCTGTAGGTTTAACTAGTTTACCCCCTACCCAATCTGTAGGTTTAACTAGTTTACCCCTACCCAATCTGTAGGTTTAACTAGTTTACCCCCTACCCAATCTGTAGGTTTAACTAGTTTACCCCCTACCCAATCTGTAGGTTTAACTAGTTTACCCCCTACCCAATCTGTAGGTTTAACTAGTTTACCCCCTACCCAATCTGTAGGTTTAACTAGTTTACCCCCTACCCAATCTGTAGGTTTAACTAGTTTACCCCCTACCCAATCTGTAGGTTTAACTAGTTTACCCCCTACCCAATCTGTAGGTTTAACTAGTTTACCCCCTACCCAATCTGTAGGTTTAACTAGTTTACCCCCTACCCAATCTGTAGGTTTAACTAGTTTACCCCCTACCCAATCTGTAGGTTTAACTAGTTTACCCCCTACCCAATCTGTAGGTTTAACTAGTTTACCCCCTACCCAATCTGTAGGTTTAACTAGTTTACCCCCTACCCAATCTGTAGGTTTAACTAGTTTACCCCCTACCCAATCTGTAGGTTTAACTAGTTTACCCCCTACCCAATCTGTAGGTTTAACTAGTTTACCCCCTACCCAATCTGTAGGTTTAACTAGTTTACCCCCTACCCAATCTGTAGGTTTAACTAGTTTACCCCCTACCCAATCTGTAGGTTTAACTAGTTTACCCCCTACCCAATCTGTAGGTTTAACTAGTTTACCCCCTACCCAATCTGTAGGTTTAACTAGTTTACCCCCTACCCAATCTGTAGGTTTAACTAGTTTACCCCCTACCCAATCTGTAGGTTTAACTAGTTTACCCCCTACCCAATCTGTAGGTTTAACTAGTTTACCCCCTACCCAATCTGTAGGTTTAACTAGTTTACCCCCTACCCAATCTGTAGGTTTAACTAGTTTACCCCCTACCCAATCTGTAGGTTTAACTAGTTTACCCCCTACCCAATCTGTAGGTTTAACTAGTTTACCCCCTACCCAATCTGTAGGTTTAACTAGTTTACCCCCTACCCAATCTGTAGGTTTAACTAGTTTACCCCCTACCCAATCTGTAGGTTTAACTAGTTTACCCCCTACCCAATCTGTAGGTTTAGCTAGTTTACCCCCTACCCAATCTGTAGGTTTAACTAGTTTACCCCCTACCCAATCTGTAGGTTTAGCTAGTTTACCCCCTACCCAATCTGTAGGTTTAACTAGTTTACCCCCTACCCAATCTGTAGGTTTAACTAGTTTACCCCCTACCCAATCTGTAGGTTTAACTAGTTTACCCCCTACCCAATCTGTAGGTTTAACTAGTTTACCCCCTACCCAATCTGTAGGTTTAACTAGTTTACCCCCTACCCAATCTGTAGGTTTAACTAGTTTACCCCCTACCCAATCTGTAGGTTTAACTAGTTTACCCCCTACCCAATCTGTAGGTTTAACTAGTTTACCCCCTACCCAATCTGTAGGTTTAACTAGTTTACCCCCTACCCAATCTGTAGGTTTAACTAGTTTACCCCCTACCCAATCTGTAGGTTTAACTAGTTTACCCCCTACCCAATCTGTAGGTTTAACTAGTTTACCCCCTACCCAATCTGTAGGTTTAACTAGTTTACCCCCTACCCAATCTGTAGGTTTAACTAGTTTACCCCCTACCCAATCTGTAGGTTTAACTAGTTTACCCCCTACTCAATCTGTAGGTTTAACTAGTTTACCCCCTACCCAATCTGTAGGTTTAACTAGTTTACCCCCTACCCAATCTGTAGGTTTAACTAGTTTACCCCCTACTCAATCTGTAGGTTTAACTAGTTTACCCCCTACCCAATCTGTAGGTTTAACTAGTTTACCCCCTACCCAATCTGTAGGTTTAACTAGTTTACCCCCTACCCAATCTGTAGGTTTAACTAGTTTACCCCCTACCCAATCTGTAGGTTTAACTAGTTTACCCCCTACCCAATCTGTAGGTTTAACTAGTTTACCCCCTACCCAATCTGTAGGTTTAACTAGTTTACCCCCTACCCAATCTGTAGGTTTAACTAGTTTACCCCCTACCCATGTGAAGTAGGTCATAGAGATAATGATATGAAGCTTATGAGGCCATCGGTAAACCAAAGAGGATAAATAGAATTGGACAAACCCAACATAGGCTGCCTCAAATCCCTACATTTGAGGAGCCCTCTTTCACTCCCTTTAAAACCCACCTATTTATAGCCAAGATTATGAGCTTCTCTATCTCACCTGAACTCTTTCATCCACTTTCAGTTTGAACTTCTTCCCTCAGTCTTACATTTCCATGTGACTATTTCTGTCCCCTCTCTTTTGATAGTGTTTAAGTGAGTGTGTCCCAATTTTCATATTCTATATTTCATAAATTGAAGTCTTTCCTTGGAATGTGAATCGCTACAACTAGCTGTGTAAGAAAATCTCCTTCCCTTGTCCTGCTGGTGAGAAGGTCTATTTCAGGCTATGCATGAGGAAGAGGGTCCGTCAGAAAGCTTACTGAACGTAAATGATGAAATCATCTGGTCAGTTGTACTGCTTTCCTGACGCTACAATGAGAAAGCTAGCTATCTGTGCCTTTGTTTAGAATCCTACACATTTTTGGAACATTTTGCTAGCCCAAGCTTCTCCTGGTTTCTTCTCAATTGAATGACGCTTGTATGTGAGCACTGAGAAGGAGAGGTTGTCTTCCCTCACTCGCTCTAATTCCATTTTACACGCTCCTTCTCTCTCTCAATCTAAAGATTAGCCATTTTAGATTGACCACCATGAATACAGTTAATCCTGAAAAACACCCACTTCAACAGGCCAAAGGGACATGATGGAACAATTAGTTTGGTGTTTACACCAAGGCCATCTACCATGGGGAGAGAGATAGACCATGGAGTAGAGAACAGGAAGAAGAGAGTGAGTAGAGGACGAGGAAAGAAGTCCTAGCTAGCAGATGGCCTGAATCGTCCACAGAGACAGTATTCTCGCTCTCTCCAGAGTCAGGGCAGCCATTAGGAGAAAAGCCTTCTGCTAGAGGAACATTTCACTGTGAACACTCACTCCAGCATAGGGAGGAGGAATCCAACAGCCCAGCTAGCTATAGAACGAACAAACAGCCTCCAGCACCTGGTCATGACACATGCATACACTCACATGTACGCTTGGGCACACACACACTCACGCAAACAAACACTCGCGCAAACACACACTCGCACACACAAACCCACTGCTTACAGCCCCAAGATGTGTGTGAGTTTGTTTGTGTGTGTGTGTGTGTGTATTCTGTTACGCAACGGGAGAGCTCTTCCCATCTGTGCCTCTACAGCCCCCGCATCCCTGACCAGTGAAGCAAGAAACCATACATCAGCCTTGCACTCTGCCTCGGCTTTATCATCTTCACCCTCTTCCTCCCCATCATCATCCTCAAAATGATCCCTGATCCTCAACCTCTTCCTCCTCACCATCATCCTCACTCAGCCAACCACTATCAGAAAACATATCCTATTCTCCATCCCAGGAGCGTCATCTAACAGATTCCATACATTTCAAAATCCAGATTATCCCCCAAATACATGAGTGCAAAATCTCCCCCATCATCTGTGGCATTGTAACTGACCCCGCTCTGCCTATTGTTGTGTGAAATGTACTAAAACAAAGAGACCAGACAAGAGTGAGATAATCCCACAGATCGCAGCTGGGAAGGAGTAAGAGCGTTAGCCACATGCTAGGCCTCTTACTGTGCAGCCTGCCTGCCTGCAGCCCCAGCCAGCCAGCCTAGCATAGAGCAAGGCCAGAGAAAGGAGAGGTGGACACTGTCTGTGGAGGGATTTTCAATAAGAGGGTGGCTATGTGCTATTCATCACTTTCAATCTTTACACTGTGTGAGCGCATGTCACTGGAAGCAAAGCAGGTATATCCTACAGGCCTGAATTCAACAGTCATGAATGATGTCCCTATAGATGAAAATGAGTCAACAGTAATGAAGACTCTGAAATGATGAAGAATACAAGGAGATATTTTTGACTCGCACAATACCGATCATTATCAATCAAAGAGAACATCAACAGTGCTGGAGCGAGAGAGAGTATGTTTCCTGTCACACCCTCAGTACAGGGGTTAGTGTGCAGCTGCCACCCCTCTCCTCTTCACCCCCCCACCACCAGAGCAGACAGTCTTATCTGCCTCTCTGCACACACACAGGGCTCATCCTGGCACAGGAACGGGTGCCTGCTGCCAACGACCCACAGCTTGATCAACGACCCACAGCTCGGTCTGCTCTAATAGGGTGCCAGGGCTGCTGCGGGAGGGCGGGCTCTAAAACGCCACTCACCTTGTCAGCAGAAAGCCCAGGGAAACCAGGTCAGAAGGAGCCACGTCACATGACACCACTGCAGCTAGCGCATTTGAACCCAACCGCCCAAGCCTCTAGCTCCGAGCTAACCACTCTGTTAGCTCGAGCCGTAACTGGGCCTCGAGGCTACGAACAGGTTAAAAGATATTACTGAAGATGCTTGTTTGGGGAGAGAGAGAGAGGGGAAGAGATAGCTTTCTTTTGTCCAGGACTACAGTAAAAGCTTTTTAGAAAAAAGCTGGTTGGGTTTCAGAAATAGTCGTGGACTGAGTCAGAAGCCTCTCTCAGCCGGCGTCCCAAATGGCATTCTTTCCCACATATAGTACACTACTTTTGTAGTGCACTACATAGGGGACATGGGATGCATTTGGGACACATCCTCTGTCTCCCATGGTTGGCTGGCTGCGGCTCACAGACACCTGTGGTTGGAATTCCACGCACGGAACCCTGGGAGCCAAGCGTCTGTCTGAGGAAGACCTCCCCGTCTCAACTCGGACTGACTGCATTTGTTATTCACTCAACTGAACTCACATTCCAGGAAGATAGAGGTAACTCTCCTACACAAGGCCACTCAGAAGACACAGTCAGGTATACACACAAACACACACAGGCACTGAGTGACACACACACACTTTGAGGCTCATGTATCCCTCTATACCCTTCACAAAGAGCGTGCCTGCTCAGAGACAAGGGGGAGAAGACGAGAGCGTCAAAATGCACTGAGAGAAGAGTGAATGAGGAGGAGAAAGCTGCTTACACAGACAAAAGAAAACAATGCTCACAATTCATTGTTCAGCGATTTTTAGGAAGAGCCCCATGTCTCACAAGGTTACGTGAAACTATGACCGTGTAATGAACAGGCAGTGAAGAGATCACCGAGTAGGCAGGTTTCTATGGTTTGTCTCAGTCAAGAGGTCAAACCTGACATTTCAGCCAAGGAACATGTAAAGTACCAGAAACTACACACAATAATCAAGTGCACCAATTCCAGGACCAGCAGTTGTGAGATTAAAATTGAAACATTAGATTTCACCAGCTTAGATGCTCTAGTCTAAATCCTACCAGTGTGTATGATGAGACTATGAACACATTCCCCCTCCCTCCATACATGGTAGTCAGTCAGGCAGTCAGTCAGTCAGTCAGTCAATCAGTCAGTCAGTCAACCCTGCCAGGCAGCGGTCAGCGTGCAACAGCCTCTTAAATCTCCAGACATGAACGGAGCAGCGACTAGAGCTAAGATTAGAGGGCAGCCGCCACTCACCCAGGTCTCCATGGAAACTGTTGTCATGGGAAGCTCTGCTGGTCGGTGTGGAGTTCGGATCGAGTGGGGGCCAGATCTGGCCAGTCTTGCGGACGCTCACAATGGTGGCTTCGGACATGACCACGTGGCCCTGCTGGCGGTGGCGCTTCTGGGACTGTGGCGTGGGGGGACTGCTGCTGTCAAACGAATGCTGGGAGTTCTGGGAGTTCTGCGAGGGCGAGCGGCTCTTCTCCCTGAAGGGCCGGCGGTAGGCTGTGGTGGGACTGGGTGACACGTGGCTGGACTGGCCAGACGAGAAGTCTTCCTCGCTGGATGTTAGGTTCTCATTGGAACTGCAGTCTGGTGTGTAGCCGCCGCCTCCGCCCCCCACGTCCTCAAAGCTCCCGGGAGAGTAGGAGCGCCGGGGCCAGGTCAGGTGGTGCTCTTCTCCGATGTGGTCCCTCATGATGACGCCCCCTCTTCCATCCCCCCCGCCCTCGCCCATCATCACCCCGCCCACGTAGACACTGGTGTAAGGCTGGAAGTCAGAGGGTTGCCATGGGGGTGGAGGAGGCTGTTTGCTCCCGTTGGCCTTGGGGTGGCGTGGGTTGGGGTCCCCATCCTCGTATTCAGCATCGTACCCACAGGTGCTCTCTGTAGAGCGCCCCCTGTAGACAGGCCGGGTGCGGAGCTCACCTGCCACAGTGGCCAGGTTGCCTGGCAGGGAGTGCAGAGATCTCTTGCGCTCCATCTGCATGGCCTGGCTGCCCAGGGTGCTGATCTTGTCAGAGACGTCTCGGTCATTGACCCTGACCAGGCCCCTGTCATGGTGGAACTCCATGTTGGTGTAGAAGGGCTGCTGCTTCTCCTGGCTCTTCCCTCCATCCCCGGCAGAGTGAGAGTTGGCCCGCTTGATCCTCTCAAAGTTAGACCTCAGCGCTGCCACCCCCAGTCCCATGCCAAGCTTGTCATTGGGGTCAGACGGTAGGTCCTTGTTCGGGGGTGGGTTTTGGCGGCGAGGGGATATACCTCCTTTCTGTTTGGAGGGTGAGAGGCCGTCTGTCTCGCAGGGCTCTACCTGCTGGGGTACCTCGAAGGCAGACTGGAGCTCCAGCCCGTCTCCGTGGGAGGCTGACTTCCGGGCTGGAGGGGGTCTAGGTTTGGACCTAGCCTCCCCCACCGGTTGGAACCGGCTCCGCTCCCCCTGTTCCTGCACGTGTGGCTGCTGAGACTCAGCACCCAGCCCTGCCTGGTCCCCTACCTCGTTCACCTGGGCCTTCCTGAAACCCCAGCGTTGGCGGTCATAACTCTTCCTCTCCTTGGCCAGCAGCGTCTGCAGGTAGATCATACGGAAGCGCTCCTTGTTCACCTCCAGCTCCAGCCGCCGGATGGAGGCTTTGCACTTCTCAAGCTCCTGTTCGATGCACCCCACCGACCTGAGCTCCATCTTTGGGGGGTCCGACTCAGGGAACTGCGCTTTCCATGCTTCAATAAATCCCACAGGCTCCACCATTGTTGATATTTACTGTACAGCAGTAGATCTGACTGGGGTGATGTCACCAGTAGCCTACGGGGCTCTTTATTTCTCGTCTATCATACAGTTTCTGACAGGGAAAAAAATCGGAATGTACCTAGAGAAACTACTATAGAAAAATACCATTCATATTAATGGTATGTTAAACCAGTTCAAAAACTGACAATTGAACTGTTGTCACCTCTTTACCGATTCGCAGTCACAATATATTTAATAGTCAACAATAGAAATAGGCTTATCACTCAAACCTGCGAATGTGTCAGACACGAATCATATTTGACGACGGTCTCGTCTCTTCTGCATTATTCCAGAAAAAAATATGAGACACATCTCCTGAGCGGATGATCTTCTGGATATAGAACTCCCGTGTGATGAGAAAGTGATAACGGCTCTCCAACTACTTACTTTCCATTGTCTTATTCAAGTCAAGCTTTTTCCATATATTCCATAAACGATAAACTTCGTTTACTCAGATGACAACATCCCTGTTCCATTATCACCGACTCCAGCTGTTCCTAGATCTTTATACCAGCTCAGCGTCCAAGGAGAATGGCATAAAATGAGAGAAAAGAAAGAATGATGGTTTTCCCACGACAAATTCATTTTATCTTGTTCCTATTCCGAATCGATGATAAATTATCATTTGTTTTGCCTTGTTTTCCCATGTTTTCGCGGTTCATTGTTAGTGTACAGTTTATCCAGATCTTCACCGTTCATCGCCTGTGGACCCCTGTGGTTGCGTGTTCCAATCTCGTACTGGAGACGGAGGGCTGCAGGAAAGGGAGGGGCCAGACGGAATATGATTGACAGTGGTTGCGCTCGGTTTCCGTTCAATTAAAGAGACAAGGTATAAATGTATTCAACTGTATTCCACATAACAATGATCCGGCAGTAGATCATTTATTGATATTTCAGTAAATCCTACAAGCATAATAATCTAAGCGAAACTCTTGGATGTAGCCTATATTCCATTTATATCTGTCTTTATTTGAGCATTGCAGCTAAGATGGTAGAATGGAGAGTTAAAAATCTATTGTTGTATTATTCTCTTCGTATGGCCTGAGAAAATGCTAATTATATGCTACAGTAATTGAAATCAACCTGCCGTGCAGGTGTGATACTTCTGGGCGAATGGCACTTCCGGAATTCCTAATATGACACCACAATGCCACCTTGTGGGCTGTTCACGTAAAGTGGATACAGTAGGCTAATGATTATTATAAACTGGGTGGTTCGATCCCTGAATGCTAATTGGCTGACAGCCGTGGTATATCACAGGTATGACAAAACAGTTATTTTTACTGCTCTAATTACGTTGGTAAACCGTTTATAATATCAATAAGGCACCTCGGGTGTTTGTGATATATAGCCAATATACCACGGCTAAGGGCTGTGTCCAGACACTCCGTGTTGTATCGTGCATAAGAACAGCCCTTAGCCGTGGTATATTGGCCATATACCACACCCCCTTGGGCCTCATTGCTTAAATAAACTCCATTCAAATCGACAAGTCCACAATATAGGAGTACAGTAGTTGTAGTACAATAGTAACTTTCTATCGGTGGTGGAAAAAGTATCCAATTGTCATACTTGAGTAAAAGTAAAGATACCTTTATAGAAAATGAAAGTCACCCAGTAAAATACTACTTGAGTAAAAGTGTAAAAGTATTTGATTTTAAATATACTTAATAAGTATCAAATGTAAATGTAATTTCTAAAAATATACTTAAGTATGGTATGAATAGTTAAAAATTCCTTATATTACGCAAACCAGATGGAACCATTTTTTTTATGGATATCCAGGGGCACACTTCAACACAGACATAATTTACAAATGAAGAATGTGTTTAGTGAGTCCACCAGATCAGAGGCAATAGGGATGACCAGGAATGTTCTCTTGATATGTATTCAAAATGTAACAAGTACTTTGAGGTTTTAGCAAAAATGTATGGAGTAAAAAGTATATTATTTTATTTAGGAATTTAGTGAAGTAAAAGTAAAAGTTGTCAAAAGTACAGATACCCCAAAAAATGACGTAAGTAGTACTTTCAAGTATTTTTACTTAAGCACTTTCACAACTGCTTTCTATGTCCAATCTAATTAGCTGACATGCTAACAATATTACATACATACAGGTAACTGCCAAAATAAAGGAAACACTTGAGTAAATAAGGAATGCAAAGTATATTGAAAGCAGGTGCTTCCACACAGGTGTGGTTCCTGAGTTAATTAAGCAATTAGCATCCCATAAAGCTTAGGATCAGTTGCCCATTATTTTGGCTACCATGGCTAGAAGAGATCTTAGTGACTTTGAAAGAGGTAGGGAGAGAACCCATATTTCCCTGAGATTACACAGATCCACAAAGAATTTGAAAAAACAAACCCAATTTTGATAAACTCCCATATCTATTGGGACAAATACCACAGTGTGCCATCACAGCAGCAAGGTGTGAGACCTGTTGCCACAAGAAAAGGGCAACCAGTGAAGAACAAACACCATTGTAAATACAACCCATGTTTATTTATTTTCCCTTTTCTACTTTAACTATTTGCACATAAAATTAAATTGGTGATGTCTTTGTTCTTTTGGAACTTTTGTTAATGTTTACTGTACATTTGTATTGTTTATTTCACTTTTGTTTATTATCTAGTTAACTTGCTATGGCAACGTTAACATATGTTTACCATGCCAATAAAGCCCTTAAATTGAATTGAGAGAGAGAGATGGGGAAACGAAGCTTCCTGAAGCATTGAGGCTTTCCAGCCAATTGTGTCAAAAACAGGTAAATTACCAGGTGATTAATTATCTGTTCACAATGCACATTAGTGACATCTGCTGGAGAGCAATAAATAGCAACGTGTGATTATTAGAGTTTTTCTCCACTAATCCGTGGTGCAGCGGTAAATCTTTGGTTTTAATAGCCTACACTCAGTTGGATTTCTAAATTCACATCATACTTCCGATTTTTTGTCTTCAAATGTACTATTTTTCCAAAATGGAATCTATTTCATTATTTAGGATGCTTCAGACAAAAGCTATTTTCAAAATAGTGTTCCTAAAGCAGAATTCGACGTCATACCCTCACGACCCTGAATGTTCCCATTGTGAACTACCAGTCAGGTGAAAGTCCCTGCACAAATTCCTAAATATATTTAGAAGTACGACTTCCAGTACAGGTGGGTGTTTGAAAGCAGTTTAATTGAAGAAAGCACCAGAAACAAGGCGAAATCAGTGGGATCTCGCATTTTTCAACACATGGTTTTAAAAAGCACATGATCAAACGAAGCTTCGGACATCGTTGATGATGTACACGGTCAAATCATGACGTCAGTGATATTCAGATCAAACAATAGTAGTTTTATAAAGAGGCCCGAGTTCGCGAGTTGGAATTCCGAGTTGGATGGATGACCGTTCAAAACGATTTTTCCCAGTCGAGGCTCGTTTTTTTCCCGACTTCCCAGTTGTCTTGAACGCACTGAAGTCGGAAGTCAAGAGATTTACGAGTTTCCTGTTGTTTTGAAAGTTGTTCTGAAAATGCAGTGGTGTAAAGTACTTAAGTAAAAATACTTCAAAGCACTACTTAAGTAGTTTTTGGGGGTATCTGTACTTTATTCTTTATATTTGACTACTTTTACTTCACTACATTCCTTAAGAAAATATTGTACTTTTTACTCCATACATTTTCCATGACATCCAAAAGTACTCGTTACATTTTGAATGCTGAGCAGAACAGGAAAATAAACTCAGCAAAAAAAGAAACGTCCTCTCACTGTCAACTGCGTTTATTTTCAGCAAACTTAACATGTGTAAATATTTATATGAACATAACAAGATGCAACAACTGAGACATAAACTGAACAAGTTCCACAGACATGTGACTAACAGAAATGGAATAATGTGTCCCTGAACAAAGGGGGGGTCAAAATCAAAAGTAAAAGTCAGTGTCTGGTGTGGCCACCAGCTGCATTAAGTACTGCAGTGCATTTGAACTGCACCAGATTTGCCAGTTCCTGCTGTGAGATGTTACCCCACTCTTCCACCAAGGCACCTGCAAGTTCATGGACATTTCTGGGGGGAATGGCCCTAGCCCTCACCCTCCGATCCAACAGGTCCCAGACGTGCTCAATGGGCTTGAGATCCAGGCTCTTCACTGGCCATGACAGAACACTGACATTCCTGTCTTACAGGAAATCACGCACAGAACGAGCAGTATGGCTGGTGGCATTGTCATGCTGGAGTGTCATGTCAGGATGAACCTGCAGGAAGGGTACCACATGAGGGAGGAGGAGGTCTTCCCTGTAACTCACAGCGTTGAGATTGCCTGCAATGACAACAAGCTCAGTCCGATGATGCTGTGACACACCGCCCCAGACCATGACCGACCCTCCACCTCCAAATCGATCCCGCTCCAGAGTACAGGCCTCGGTATATCGCTCATTCCTTCGACGATAAACGCGAATCCGACCATCACCCCTGGTGAGACAAAACCGCGACACTTGAGTGAAGAGCACTTTTAGCCAGTCCTGTCTGGTCCAGCGACGGTGGGTTTGTGCCCATAGGCGACGTTGTTGCCGGTGATGTCTGGTGAGGACCTGCCTTACAACAGGCCTACAAGCCCACAGTCCATCCTCTCTCAGCCTATTGCGGACAGTCTGAGCACTGATGGAGTGATTGTGCGTTCCTGGTGTAACTCGGGCAGTTGTTGTTGCCATCCTGTACCTGTCCCGCAGGTGTGATGTTTGGATGTACCGATCCTGTGCAGGTGTTTTTACACGTGGTCTGCCACTGCGAGGAAGATCAGGTGTCCATCCTGTCTCCCTGTAGCGCCCTTTTTTGCTGAGATTAGTTAAATTCAATCACTTATCAACCGAACATCCCTGGTCATCTGTATTGCCTCTGTTCTGGCGGATTACTAAACACACATACTTCCTTTGTAAATTATGTCTAAATGTTGGTGTGCCCGTGGCTTTCCATAAATAAAAAAAACGGTGCCATCTGGTTTGCTTAAGAACTTCTTGTCAATAGGGGGGCGCTGTTTTCACTTTGGAAAAAATCGTGCCCAAATTAAACTGCCTCGTACTCTATTCTAGATCGTACAATATGCATATTATTATTACTATTGGATAGAAAACACTCTCAAGTTTCTAAAACTGTTTGAATTATATCTGTGAGTAAAACAGAACTCATTTTGCAGCAAACTTCCATACAGGAAGTGAAAAATCTGAAAACGATGCTCTGTTCCAGGGCCTGCCTATTCAATTGCCTAATATTTATCGATATGCATGCACTTCATACGCCTTCCACTAGATGTCAACAGGCAGTGGAAGGTGGAATGGGGTGTCTAGCTTGATCTGAGGCCGAACAAGAGCTTTTGGAGTGACAGGTCTGGAAATGTATTTGTCTTCTCTGGCGCGCGAAGTACGTCGACATTGGCTTCTGAAAAGCGTTCGGTATACACGGCGGATATCTCCGGCTCTGATTTTATTTGATACATGTGTTAATAACATCATAAAGTAGTTTTTTTCAACCGAGTTGTATCAGTTTATTCAACGTTTATTGGGACTTTTGGAGTTTTCCGTTCTTTGCGTCAAGAGAAGATGGGCATGTTCGCGCCACATGGCTAGCTAAGGTTGCTAATTCGACAGGAGAAAAGGACATTCTAAAACCAAACAACGATTTATTCTGGACCTAGGACTCCTTGTACAAGATTCTGATGGAAGCTCAGCAAAAGTAAGAACAATTTATGATGTTATTTCGTATTTCTGTGGAAAATGTTATTTCTATTCTCTGCCGTTTTGGCGGGCGCTGTCTCGCAATAACGCAAGCTGTTTGTTATGGTAAAGTTATTTTAAAAAATCTAACACGGCGGTTGCATTAAGAACCAGTGTATCTTTCATTTGCCATACAACAAGTATTTTTATGTAAAGTTTATGATGAGTTCTTTGGTCAGACTAGGTGAGTGTCCAAAATAGCTCCGGACATTCTGGTGAATCGATGCTACATATTCACAATGTATAACCACGGTTTGCAGCTCTAAATATGCAAATTTTCGAACAAAACAAGTGTATTGTATAACCTGATGTTATAAGACTGTCATCTGATGAAGTTGGTCAAGGTTAGTGATTCATTTTATATCTTTTGCTGGTTTTTGCGAATGCTATCTATGCGGTGAATAAATGTGGTTGTGTGTTTGGCTATTGTGGTAAGCTAATATAATGCTATATTGTGTTTTCGCTGTAAAACACTTAAAAAATCGGAAATATTGGCTGGATTCACAAGATGTTTATCTTTCATTTGCTGTATTGGACTTGTGATTTCATGATATTTATATGCTATTATTTACTTGTGGCGCTATGCTAGGCTATGCTAGTCAGCTTTTACTGATGAGGATGCTCTCGGATCCAGGATGGGTGTTAAGTAAAGGTTAATATAAGGAATTTGAAATTATTTATACTTTTACTTTTGATACTTAAGTATATTTTAAACCAAATACTTTTAGACTTTTACTCAAGTAGAATTTTACTGAGTGACTTTTACTTTTACTTGAGTCATTTTCTATTAAGGTATCTTTACTTGACTCATGTATGACAGTTGGGTACTTTTTCCACCACTGTGAACCAGGCACGTATCCGCACACTGCTTCGCGATTTCGACGCATGCCTCGGAGCGCCAGTATTAAACGTAACATACCCCAGTTCTAATATTTTTCCACCTAATTGGTCTTTTGACCAATCACAACATATATATTTTTGCAGAACTGATCGGATTGGTCAAAAGACCAATTACTGGAAAAAATATCTGAATTGGCTGCGCAGCTAAAAATCACCAGATCTCAACCGAATTGAACACTAAAGGCAGCGAAGCAAGTGTTCCTCATACTAGGTTATGTTTGTACCTAGCATAATTCGGCTAGGCGATGTCAGCTAGGCGAAGCAAACATCTGTGCGAAGCAGACATCTGTGCCACAGACAGAAGGGGTAAACTCAGACACGTCACAGGGGCTATAAAGCTGAAGCATCCGTTAAGAACGTTTTCTCAGAGGAAGTCCAGTCGCGGATAGTGGGAGTGAATGGAACTAAGTGAAACTGAGCAGATGTTCTGCAATGTTCTCAATACATTTTCCTGTCCCCAAAACTAGAATATGTTACGAACACAGTGCACTTAGTTGTAAAAAATTGTGTTTAGGAAGCAAGGTCGAATTGAGTTTGTGCACACGCGCACTTCACAGAGGAGGCATTCCCTAACTGAAATATGTTACAATGCGCCTACCTTGCTTGTTCTGCCCACTAATGCTTCATTTTCTCCCACTGTAAACCACACAGATTAACTATCTTGAGTTAGCTACACTGAACAAAAATATAAACGCAACATGTAAAAAGTGTTGGTCCAAAATTTCATGAGCTGAAATGAAAGATCCTGCAATAGACTGTGCCAGGGGGCTAGTCTGTCCTATCTGGTGAAATTCTCCTGTCTCATCTGGTGTCCTGTGTGAACTTAAGTATGCTCCCTCCATCTCTCTCGCTCTCTCTGAGGACCTGAGCCCTAGGACCATGCCTCAGGACTACCTGGCCTGAAGACTCCTGGCTGTCCCCAGTCCATCTGGTTGTGCTGCTGATCCAGTTTCTGCTGTTTTGCCTGCGGCTATGGAACCCTGACCTGATTACCGGACGTGCTACTGTACCTTGTCCCGGACCTCTTGTTTTCGATCCTCTCTCGCTCTCTACTACACCTGCTATCTCGACCTCTGAAAGCCAACTGACATTTACTCCTGAGGTGCTGACCTGTTGCACGCTCTACAAGCACTGTGATTATTATTTGACCCTGCTGGTCATCTACGAATGCTTGAACATCTTGAAGAACAATGTGGCCTTAATGGCCAATTAGAATCTCCACCCGGCACGGCCAGGACTGGCCACCCCTCAGAGCCTGGTTCCTCTCTAGGTGTCTTCCTAGGTTCCTGCCTTTCTAGGGAGTTTTTCCTAGCCACTGAGCTTCTACATCTGCATTTCTTAATGTTTGTGGTTTTAAGCTGCATAAAAAATGGCTTCATAAAAACATTTGATTTGATTGATATGCATGCTTGTCATCCTCACCAGGGTCTTGACCTGACTGTAGTTAGGCATCGTAACAGACTTCAGTGTGCAAATGCTCACCTTCGATGGCCACTGGCACGCTGGAGAAGTGTGCTCTTGACGGATGAATCCCGGTTTCAACTGTACCGGGCAGATGGCAGACAATGTGTATGGCGTTGTGTTTGTGATTTTGTTGTTAACGTTGTGAACAGTGCCGGTTGGTTTATGGTATGTGCAGGCATAAGCTACGGACAACACAATTGCATTTTACCGATGCCAATTTGAATGCAGAGATACCGTGATGAGATCCTGAGGCCCATTGTCGTGCCATCCCCTTATGTTTGAGCATGATAATACACTGCCCCAAGTCGCAAGGATCTGTACACAATTTCTGGAAGCTGAAAATGTCCCAGTTTTTCCATGGACTGCATACTCACCAGACATGTCACCCATTGAGCACTTTCGTCATCCTCTGGATCATCAGCGTGTTCCAGTTCCCACCAATATCCAGCAACTTCACACAGCCATTGAGGAGTGGGACAATATTTCATAGGCCACACCCCATTATTATTTTCTTAAGGCATCTGTGACCACAGATGCATATCTGTATTCAGTCATGTAGAATCCATAGATTAGGGCCTAATGGATTTTTCAATTGACTTATTCTTATATGAACTGTAAATCAGTAAAATCTTTGAAATTGTTGCAGTTATATTTTTAATTTAGTGTATTTACACACTTGCCAACTCCATTGGCAAACAATGAGTTGGTATGACAGCACAGACTGGCACTCTCAGATTACAAGACAATGATAGACCCAAATAAAGTTTCAATAGTTTATTAAGCTGAAACCACAATCTCAGTGATGCATGTTACAATCATTGAGCACAGGTAGTGATCAATCAAATGTACAGATGTTCCCGTTAAACTGATGTGTTAACATGGTGGGGAGTTAACTGCAGCTTCAATAAGTTACATGATATTGCATGATAAGACAAAAAGATACTTTTTTTCAACAGGTATAGAACACAGTTATATTGCAAGTCACTAATAAATCAAAGCCAGTCTTCTGTCCTGGTTTCTCACAACTAATAGTAGTTGAGTGGTAATATTGTTAAAGTTCAGACTCCACAGATATGTGTCTTCTGGCCCAGTACTGTGCAAATTCCCCAAACAATAGGAAATGTTTCTGATCAGTGATAAACACTTAATAGTATTAGTGATACTGTAGTATTTATCTATTATCGTGTCAAGCAGTTTTGTACAATATTTTACTATAGAAATCTAGATAAATTGCATGGCTACTCACAGCTGGTGGGCATGCACTACTGTGTATTGTACATGGATATAAAACTATATAGTCAACCTGGTATGAAATACTAAAAGGTAGGAAGACGCAGGGAGGAATGTCAGGGACATGGAAGGCTTCCCCTGCATATAAGAATCCAAAACAGCACCATCTCTCCCAAGTCTAACCACGATATAAGTAAGTTAAACCCCCACCCACCAATCCCACACCATCTCATTCCACTTACTATTTGGTCATTTTTCCCATAACATTTGAAAATACTATAAATGCATTGTACCCATGTCTGCAAAGGTCACATATACAGAGGACGCTGGTGGGAAGAGCTATAGGAGGATGGGCCCATTGTAATGGCTGGAATGGAATTCATGGAACAGAGTCAAACCTGTAGTTTCCATGTTTGATACCATTCCAGCCATTACAATGGGCCCGTCCTCCTATAGCCTCCACTGATATACAGTACGGGTCAAGATAGCCGAGGTGTAATGCTACCCAGAACACACATGCTGAACAGGACAGTTAGTCTCTACAGCTATCATATCAGACTAGATGGAATGGCAGGTTTTAGTCATCACCTGTAGAGAAAGGGAAAATATGATGAGTACAAAATATCAGAACAGAAAAACATGTCTAAAATATATATTTTTGCTGCATTGCCAAAAGACTACATCCAGTATATTTCCATGCAACAAAACACCAGATTTGACACCCACACTGATATCTGTGATTGTGTGGGAGCTTAAGCTGCAAGTGTAGGTGTGCAAGAAAAGACACTCTGATAAAGTCCATTAGAAGAATGGTGACAAAGAAAAACAGGAATATGATGTAGACATGGCTTCAAATATCCTCAATCCAATATCAACCACAACATAGCCAACTAACTCGGACTTCTATGGCTGCGTTCAGACAGGCAGCCCCATTCTGATATTTTTTCGCTCTGAAAAAGATCTGATGTGAAAAGATCTGATATGATTGGTCAAAAGACCAATAAGTGGAAAAGAGATCAGAATTGGCTGCCTGTCAAAACATTTTACAGAGTCCTGGTTTTAGTGTGCACTGAATACATATATATTTTTTTAAAGCCTCTCATCAGTCAAAAGCCCATCCTGAATCGATATAGCCTGTCAGAGACAAGTGAATTAAATCTGATGAGCGGCAGCCCTGGCCATCATCAATGTGCAGCAACAGCAGAAAGCTGCCTGAGCACCAGATGGACAACTAGTCCAAACTGACAAGAACAGCAAAAATGTATTGATCTAATGGTCTCAGCTGGTCAAAGGCAATCATGTAATGCAAAAATATATGCTGATGTCTGTAGTTGATCAAAATGTTATAGCTATGGGTCATCTCTCCATTATACATTTTTGATGTGAAGTGATTGGTGTGTTAAGGAGTGTGGTGGTGGAAGGGAATACTCACTAGTGAAAAGGGAAGCCAGTGGAAGGCATTGAAGGAGAAAGCACACAGTTGTTAAAGAACAGACACAGTGAAATCAAACCAAGACATCTACCAAAAGACATGCTTCACAGAGGTATGTTTCCATGTTGGATTGCTGAAAAACAGACCTATTTAGTAGACAATAATACTAGTGTGATGGTATGGACTCCTTGGGACTACTATTCTAAAGGTATACTGCACCTTTCACAGACTTGTAAGCCCCCCGGAGGGAAAAAAAATACTCTAGATCAGAGTTCTGTATAAACACACCCTGCCAGCCAAGTTGCGCCCAATAAGGATGAAGCATTCAAAGACACTGTACATTATCTATATTCAAGTATGTGCCCATACAAAAACCACACTGTATAGAAATAATCTGGTCACCACATTCGCTCAGTCCTGGTAAAGAAAGACAAAAACACTTTGATTCAAAGGGTTCATGAGTGTATTTTTCTTGAAATATAAAAAACAAAACCTTGGGACTTTTGTGTCGCAAGTTCATGGTTGAGTAGTCAATTGGAAAACCTGTATTTTTAAAGTAAAAAAATGTAGCCTTTTCTCTCCTTTGAATCAAAATTCTGACCCACAAAGACGGCAACATTTACATCCTAAACCCAATCCTGCCAACAAAACAACAATAAATGTAATAAAAGTCAAGTAAAATAAAAAATACAAAGACAAAATACCCTTAAAAAAAATTACTGAGGGAAGGCCAATTAGATTTTTGTTTTCTGCACAAGGAAATAGGGGCACATCAAGTGTCATAACTATATGGACTAAATGTTGAATAAAGACTAAAGCCATGTAGGGGAAATAATCTAGAAATGAGCAAAATGGATTGTATTGAGGTAGCTGTGCTCTGCCTACAGCAGAAAAACTGGCTTTTCAAATCAATTTTTTTTTTTTGATCCATAAAGGTAATTTTTACATTGATGTGGGGGAGACGACTAAATCATAAATTAAAAACCCAGTACAGTTCATGCTAGGTTAAAGAACATGTAGGTTTCGTTTTCAGCTATGCATACACAATCACTCCACAAACCCTTATCTTACCCACCTCCTGCTATCTAGTGCTTGTCCATTGGCTCTGAAAGAGTTGTAAGTTTATACTGAAGACAACAGTAAACATTAAAAGGTAACCCTACCCGTTCTCTTAGCCACTCCTCCTGCAATCCGTTCCAACAATTTACAAAGTGATGAACAAAAAAAAGTTGCATAAAATAGTGTTACAATCTCTGTACAGGTCAATGGACTGCTTTTAAATATCTCATTTGTATACTAATATGAAAAGGGCAGCGCAAAAATACTATTTGTACTGTAGTGAAAGTGATAATCCCAAATCATAAAAAAAAATCTAATTTAAAAAGGAAATAGACAACAAACTGACAACATTATTTTCTGTTTGAACCAGCAAAAAGTCCACAGCTACATGAGTGACGGTCAAACTGACACTCACAATTTCAAAAAGACTTTTGAATATTATTTTTTAAGTTTGTGTTAAACTAGGTCCTTCTCATGCACGCTCGGCAGGCACACTCCAAGTCTACAAACACACACACATACACTAACTATGCACACACAGGAGGAGAGAGAGAGGGGGATTGTGCTCAAGTCAGTCAGGACCAGAACATGTCTGCCATGTTAGTGTCGGTGCTGTAAATCCACAGCACCAGCGGGAGGGTGAGGGCCACAAAGGGCCAGGAGATGCCCTCCATGCATGCAGACAGAGAGCAGCCTTTGCTGCTGGGCTTCTCCAGCTCTTTACCAGGGTAGTTCTCCATGTAGTTCCTGGCTGCTAACTTTAGGACCTCGTCCAGCAGGAGGACAGGCAGGGAGAGCTTCAGCACCATCAGCCACTGGGTCAGGTTCAGAGGGGTGATCTGGAAGATGATCTGTAGAGGAGAAGGTAGCAACATGGGTGAGGAGGATAACCTCTCCTGCTTTTTCAGTTTCTCCACCTATCCCACTCGTTACACTACCATTTAATTGTTCTAAAAATCATTTCTGGTAGCCTCAGGTTTATTATTATTGCAGGTAGTCTCACCGGCAGGGGCTCCACGTAGAGGATAAGGAAATGCAGGGACATGGAGAGGCAGATGGCTCCCAGCAGCCACACGTTCTCCCAGGGGGGCATACGCAGCAGGGACTGGTTCTCTGACACACTGAGGAAACAGAGAGAACAACTGGGTTAAGTCACTGATTGAAAACCCATTTGGGAGCCATTTGCCCATGTGTACCAGATTAATCTCACAACATTATGCAACTAGTGTCAAGCCTAAAGCAACAGTGGAGAACTTCAAAAAGAGAGAGGTAACGCGAAAGATGTAGCGGCATAGTCTGACCTGTTGAGGGCGTTGCACATCTCTATGGTGACAAGCACAGACAGGGCCATGGTCATGGGGTAGGGGGACTCAAACAGCTCACACTTCAAACCATCAAACTCTGGGTTGTCAGGACCACACTGCAGGAAGTGGCTCTGTGGGTAGAGGAGAAAAGCCGCTCAGTAAGTCTATGCGTTTGAGAGTGTGTGTGTGCGTTGTATTGGCATTGTTCTCCTACCAGTTGGTACAAGGTGATCCTGGGTCCATCCTCAGCAGCGACAAACCACCAGGTAGCAGCACCGACTGTAGCCGCACCCACATAGCCTGAAGAGGCAGAGCACAGGAGTCACACATGGCTATCTGGATACACACAACAGCCTAAACACTTGTTCAACTAAGCCATATTTCACTTTTGTGAAGGTTTTTTCTCCACAGAGGGCAAGTGAACTCACATCCGATGGCGAGGTATCTGAAGAAGAGCCATCCAGAGATAAGGGGCTCGCGGGCGTTGCGGGGAACCTTGTTCATGATGTCCAGGTCGGGGGGGTTGAAGCCCAGGGCAGTGGCAGGGAGGCCGTCCGTCACCAGGTTAACCCACAGCAGCTGGACAGGGATCAGAGCCTCAGGGAAGCCTAGAGCAGCCGTCAGGAAGATGCTGTAGGAATGGTAGAATAACATTATTTACGTGAGGATTAAGGCTTGTTAACTTTATGGCTGAAGGGGCAGTATTGAGTAGCTTGGATGAAAGGTGCACAGAGGTGCCCATATTAAACAGCCTGCTCCTCATTCTCAGTTGCTAATATATGCATAGTATTATTTATATTGGATAGAAAACACTCTGAAGTTTCTAAAACTGTTTGAATTATGTCTGTGAGTATAACATAACTGACATGGCAGGCAAAAACCTGAGAAGTTCCACTTCCTGTCTGTATTTTTCTGGGGGTGCCAATTTTCAACCAAGCTCTCATTGAAATCACAGAGAGATATTGATGAGTTTTCACTTCCTACGGCTTCCACTAGATGTCAACAGTCAATAGAACTTTGTCTGATGAATCTAATGTGAAGGGGGGCCGAAGGAGACAGGAATTAGTGAGCTCTGGCAGGAGGTGATCACGCATTGAACATGCGCGTTCACGTGAGAGTCAGCTCCGTTCCATCGGTCAACTGAAGTCGATGAAATTCTCCGGTTGGAAGGTTATTCAAGATGTATGTTAACAACATTCTAAAGATTGATTCAGTACATCATTTGACATGTTTCTACTGACTGTAACGGAACTTTTGGACATTTCGTCACGTTATAGTGGACGCGCTTTGGGTTTGGCGTTTGGTAAACATGTCCAAAGTAGCTAATTGGACATAAATAACGGACATTAACGAACTAATCAAGCATTTATTGTGGACCTGGGATTCCTAGGACTGCATTCTGATGAATTCATCAAAGGTAAGGAAACATTTATCATGTGGTTTCTGTTGAGTCCAACATGGCGGCTAATTTGGCTATTTGTTCTGAGCTCCGTCTCAGATTATTGCATGGTTTATTTTTCCGTAAAGTTCTTTTGAAATCTGACACAGCGGTTGCATTAAGGAGAGGTATATCTATAATTCCATGTGTATAACTTTTATGATGAGTATTTCTGTTGAAACGATGTGGCTATGCAAAGTCACTTGATGTTTTTGCAACTAGTGAATCTAACGCGTCAATGTAAACTCCGATTTTTTGATATAAATATGAACTTAATCAAACAAAACATGCATGTATTGTGTAACATGAAGTCCTATGAGTGTCATCTGATGAAAATAATCAAAGGTTAGTGATTAATTTTCTCTATTTCTGTTTTTTGTGAAAGCTATATTTCGCTGGGGAAATGGCTGTGCTTATTGTGGTTTTGTGGTGACCTAACAATCGTTTGTAGTGCTTTCGCTGAAAAACATATTTGAAATCGGACACTTTGGTGGGATTAACAACAAGATTACCTTTAAAATGATATAAGACAAATCTATGTTTGAGGAATTTTAATTATGAGATTTCTGCTTTTTGAATTTGGCGCCCTGCACTTTCACTCGCTGTAGTCATATCATCCCGGTAGCGGGATGGCAGCCATAAAAGGTTAACCCTGGCACTGACATCCATTTGTTGATTTTCTTACTGAGCAATGTGGGGTTGTGATAAATGACACCCAGTCCCTATATAGTGCACAACTATTGACCAGCGCCCTATCGGGTCAAAAGTAGTGAGCTTTAACTGGAAATAGGGAGCCATTTGGGACAAAGCCGTGATCCTTACCAGACGACCTCTCCCACGTTGGAGGAGATGAGATAACGGATGAACTGCTTCATGTTGTTGTAGATGGCCCTGCCCTCCTCCACAGCCGCCACGATGGTAGAGAAGTTGTCATCAGCCAGGACCATCTCAGAGGCTGACTTAGCTACAGCCGTGCCTGAACCCATGGCGATGCCAATCTCTGCCTTCTTCAGGGCAGGGGCGTCGTTCACACCATCACCAGTCTGGTCATGGGGAAAGGACAGGGCGTGGTTAGCCATCTACTTTTCTACAGGATAGCTTGAAAGCTTTAGACTAATCACATATGTTTTAGAGGTTACATGACATGCTGAGGGCTCATCATGAAAGCCGAACCACAAAGTGTAGTTTCAGTTCAACGCTGCACAGAAACTGATGAGGCAGGTCTCAGGAGGACCTCTTCTCACTCACCATGGCCGTGATCTCGTCCATGGACTGTAGGAACTCCACAATCTTGGACTTGTGAGACGGCTCCACGCGGGCAAAGCAGCGTGCATTGACCACCGCGTCTCGCTGGGCAGCCGGTGACAAGTCGTCAAACTCGCGGCCAGTGAAGGCCATGGAGGAGACATCGTCTTTGTCACTGAAGATGCCGATGCGGCGGCAGATGGCAATGGCTGTGCCTTTGTTGTCGCCGGTGATCATGATGACGCGGATGCCGGCCAGGCGGCACAGCTTGATGGAGGCAGCCACCTCCGCCCTGGGAGGGTCCAGCATGCCCACGCAACCCACGAACGTCAGGTCCGTCTGGGGAGAGAGACAGTCAGACCAGAGTCCTGGATTTGGCTCACTCACAAGGCCTCATCCATATGATTGAAATATTTTGTTTTTGCAATATACACTTATTTTTGCAGCCTCATCATGTTACTTCTATACAGTAAGTTCTATACAGTAATACATACGTTCTCTGAATAAATGCTCTGCTATTTATGTCAATTTCACTGCATTATGACCCCCACTCCCTCACCTCGTATTCAATGAAGCGGTTTGAGTCTTCCAACACCATGTCCTCTTTGGCAATAGGGTTGTCCTTTGTGGCCAGGGCCAGGCAGCGGAGTGTGTCACGCCCCGTCCCGTACTCCCTGATCACTGACAATACCTTGTCCTTGATGCCCGGGGTCAGGAGCACCTTGTTCCTGCCCACACGGATGTGAGTGCACCTGTCAAGCACTCCTTCTGGGGCTCCCTGAGAGTGAGGGACAGAGACAGGAACTCAAACCAGAGGAAATAAAGCATTATCATCTGCTCATTTCCTACATACTGTACATTACAACTACAAAATGACACCTGTTCTTAAAAGTACACAAACACATGTATCAAAATCCTATCATTTATCATAGTTATTATGAAGCGGCATCTAGAACTGTGTCCAAAATGACACCCTATTCCCTATATAGTGACCTACTGGGCCCTGGTCAAAAGTAGTGCACTATATAAGGAATTTCTCCGGTGTCCATATGGTCTACAATCCGAGAAATACTGTAGATGGATGCTAATAATTACCTTAACAAACATCTTGCCAATGGAGGAGTGGGCCTTGTTGGGTGTGCAGTACACAGACATTGACTTCCTGTCTCTGGAGAACTCCAGGGTGAACTCCTTCTTCATCAGCTGCTTGATCACCTGTACCACACAGTGAAGATACATACACCAACACATCTTTAACAAGGAGTGGAACAACAACCTGGGGATGTCTGATGGAATTGGACCACACTCAGGCATAAGTCCTAAATGGCACCCTATTTCCTTTATAGTGCACTACTTTTGACCACCAGGGCCCATAGGGCTCAGGTCAAACGTAGTGCACTATAAAGGTAATAGGTTGACATTAGACCAACACGCAGTTTTATAATACTTTCACAGGAGAATCATGTTGGGATTAAGAGCGTAGCTGACGGTGGCTTACAGAGTTGCAGGCATTGGCTCTCTCGATCTTGGACAGGCCCTTGACGTCAGTGTCAAACACGTTCATCTTCTCCACCAGGCAGGTGAGGGCAGTCTCTGTAGCCTCGCCAACCTTCTCATACACACCTTTGATCTGAGGAGAAAACACACACACCAGATAGTAGCAATAAACAACTAAAAAACAGTTAACTTGTATATCCACAACATAATGGAGATGCCTACTGATATTCAAAACCATAAATGAACCCCTGATAAAGGCTTATGTGACAGGCCTTTTCAACCAGCAGGAACATAACAGTGAAGGTTATAAAGGACATAAACCTCATTGTAATCCAGGGAGGAGTCGTTACATAAGGCACAGATGGAGGCCATCTCAACTAAGCCATCATACTGGGAGGACTTGACTGGTTTACCATCATGGTACCTGGAATAAAAGACAACAGCCATGAAAAAGGGGGAACAGTGAGCTCAGGTATGTTGTGGTGTATTGATAATATGACTACACGTGTGTGTTTCATTGTGTGCGCACGCGTGTGTGTTCGTTCTGTATGTGTCTCTACTCACACTTGTCCCTCAGGGGCGTATGTGGAGCCAGTGATTGTGAACTCCTTCAGGGAGCAGCTATCGCCCGCCGCCTGGTCAATAACGAACATCTAGAACACAAATGGGTAGAAAACGTGTCAGGTCACACACACACATCTGTTTCCTTATGGATGCAAGGCGCTCGCATACTAGGTTCGTTCAGTCGTCTGTGCCTCGCATACTTCCCTAAAATGCCTTCGCTTAAATTTTTTTTTTTAAAGAGCGAAAAAAGCAGCAATGTTACTGTTGTCCCTCTTAAAACACCATAGCAACATATCCAGTATACTGTAGACTTCCTCAAAATAATTCAAATTCATCTAAGATACATTAAGAAATCGAATTGATGTTTTTTATGAGGTCTAAGTTACCCAATTTTACATTAACTAAGATGTTTGGTGCAGTATTTCTCAAGTGAAAAAAATTGCATGAATACTAGTCATCTCTCATTGAATTACATTTCATTAAAGAATCCTGTCCACCCGGGTGGCGCAGTGGTCTAGGGCCCTGCATCGCAGCGCTAGCTGTGCCACCAGAGACTCTGGGTTCGCGCCCAGGCTCTGTCGCAGCCGGCCGCGACCGGGAGGTCCATGGGGCGACGCACAATTCGCTTAGCGTCGTCCGGGTTAGGGAGGGTTTGGCCGGTAGGGATATCCTTGTCTCATCACGCACCAGCAACTCCTGTGGCGGGCCGGGTGCAGTGCGCGCTAACCAAGGTCGTCAGGTGCACGGTGTTTCCGCCTACACATTGGTGCGGCTGGCTTCCGGGTTGGATGCGCGCTGTGTTAAGAAGCAGTGCGGCTTGGTTGGGTTGTGTTTCGGAGGACGCATGGCTTTCGACCTTCGTCTCTCCTGAGCCTGTACGGGAGTTGTAGCGATGAGACAAGATAGTAACTACTAACAATTGGATACCACGAAATTGGGGAGAAAAAGGGGCTAAAAATTCAAAAAAGAATCCTGTCCAGTAGCCACTTGTGATAGAAAAACGACATACCTGATTTATTTTATATTAATAGTGAACGATTATATATTTAACTAAAAGTAAGACTAAGGCTGAGTTTTTATGGTGTCCAGTCTAACTTCCTGCAGCTAGTCTGATCAGTGGTGCACTGAGGGAGATGTATTCCATGGACAGGATGTGGGGTGGTTGTAACTGGGATAGAGATGGACTGGACAAAGGGTTCCTAGACATCCTGGCATCAGGGAAATTAAGCCAGGGTTGGGGGTTAACACACCATGTGTTGTTAACGACAAGATGAATCCAAAGTGGCTTATGATGCTCTTTAAGCTGCCACTTAATATAATGTTTACATATCCTACATTACTCATCTCATATGTATATGTATAGACTGTACACTATACCATCTACTGCATCTTTCCTATGCCGTTCTGTACCATCACTCATTCATATATCTTTATGTACATATTCTTTATCCCTTTACACTTGTGTGTATAAGGTAGTAGTTGTGGAATTGTTAGGTTAGATTACTTGTTGGTTATTACTGCATTGTCGGAACTAGAAGCACAAGCATTTCGCTACACTCGCATTAACATCTGCTAACCATGTGTATGTGACAAATAAAATTTGATTTGATTTGAGGGGTGGAACTAAGCATTCTTAGTGTCCTATATAATATGTCTGTTTCTCATTGTTTGGGAGGCTCTCAGCCTAACAGTCAAGGCTGTTGGGCTGACGGTTTCATTATTGCAATAATGAATCGATATTAAATAAAGATGATTGGTTGAAGAAATGACCAAATCTCTCTCAGTGCTGCATTTCCACGACACACTGCTATCAGTTCACCAACCACAGCCCAAAAAACCCCTTGCCGAACACCAAAATGTACAAAAACGTCACATTGTTTCGAATGGGAAGCATGCGACAGGCTTTACACAACCGCCAGTTCTCTAGATCCCCTAAATCACCCTAACACCATAGGCCGATGATTCGGAAAGCGGCCATTTTATGGGCTCCAGATCAATTGTATTTTTGGCAGCCAATCGTAACTTTTCTTTGTAAATAATGTTTCCACCATCATTTCCTATGATCGACAAGAGCTTTTGGACATCAGAACAGCTATCGGCCTTGTCTCTGGATGGTAAGTTGGTGGTTGACGGTATCCCTCTAGTGGTGTGGGGGCTGTGCTTTGGCAAAGTGGGTGGGGTTATATCCTTCCTGTTTGGTCCGAGGGTATCATCGGATGGGGCTACAGTGTCTCCTGACCCCTCCTGTCTCAGCCTCCAGTATTTATGCTGCAGTAGTTTATGTGTCAGGGGGCTAGGGTCAGTTTGTTATATCTGGAGTACTTGTCCTGTCTTATCCGGTGTCCTGTGTGAATTTAAGTATGCTCTCTCTAATTCTCTCTTTCTCTCGGAGGACCTGAGCCCTAGGACCATGCCTCAGGACTACCTGGCATGATGACTCCTTGCTGTCCCCAGTCCACCTGGCCGTGCTGCTGCTCCAGTTTCAACTGTTCTGCCTGCGGCTATGGAACCCTGACCTGTTCACGGGACGTGCTACCTGTCCCAGACCTGCTGTTTTCAACTCTCTAGAGACAGCAGGAGCGGTAGAGATACTCTTAATGATCGGCTATGAAAAGCCAACTGACATTTACTCCTGAGGTGCTGACTTGCTGCACCCTCGACAACTACTGTGATTATTATTATTTGACCATGCTGGTCATTTATGAACATTTGAACATCTTGGCCATGTTCTGTTATAATCTCCACCCGGCACAGCCAGAAGAGGACTGGCCACCCCTCATAGCCTGGTTCCTCTCTAGGTTTCTTCTTAGGTTTTAGCCTTTCTAGGGAGTTTTTCCTAGCCACTGTGCTTCTACACCTGCATTGCTTGCTGTTTGGGGTTTTAGGCTTGGTTTCTGTACAGCATTTTGAGATATCAGCTGATGTAAGAAGGGCTATATAAATAAATTTGATATCACTAACCTTGATTTGGACGAGGACTTTACTTCAATGAGTCGGAGGCGAAAGACATTGATTATCCCATACCTGACCCAAATTCCTGACACTCATAGAAGGCGAAGACCGTGATATAGAGGCACCTTGATTAGACTACGGCGGTGAGAATAAAATAGTCTCTACCCTTCTATTGGCGAATATACAGTCGCTGGAGAATAAACTGGACGAGCTCTGATCGAGACTATCCTATCAACGGGACATTCAGAACTGGGTGAGACTATCAACAGCTGGTAAACAATCTCTATTAAGGAAGTCTCAAGGTCCTGCTCGCTTTAGTTAGAATAGCGCATGATAAGCTGTAAAACATACCATACAAACCAATACAACATTTGTTTTGTATTTTTCACAGCTGTCCATTTACCACCAACCACTGAAAACTGATGCTGGCACTAAGACCGCACTCAACGAGCTCTATAGGAGTCATAAGCAAACAAGAAAATTCTTATCCAGAGGCTGCGCTCCTAGTGGCTGGTGATTTTAATGTAGGAAAACTGAAATCTGTTTTACCTCATTTCTACCAGCATGTCACCTAGAGACGTATACAAAGCTCGCCCTCCATTTGGCAAATTTGACCATAACTCTAGCCTTCCGATTCCTGCTTACAATAAAAAAAGAAAAAAAACAGGAAGTAGGAATGATGTGGTCAATACGGAAGTGGTCAGATAAAGCAGATGCTACGCTACAGGACTGTTTTGCACAAACTGGAATATGTTCCAGGATTCATCCGATGGCATTGAGGAGTTTACCACATCAGTCACCAGCTTCATTAATAAGTGCATCGACGACATCGTCCTACAGTAACCGTACGTCCATATCACAAATAAAAGCCATGGATTACAGGCAGCATCCACATTGAACTAAAAGCTAGAGCTGCCGCTCGAGACAGCCTATAGGGAGGTCTGAGACCTGGCCGTGTGATGCCAGGACAACAACTTCTCCCTCAAGTGGGCAAGAGGGACACTAATCCGAACGCATATAAGAAACAGTCAAACAGGCAAAGTGTCAACACATGACTAAAACCGAATCCTACTACACCGGCTCTGACGCTCATCGGATGTGGCACGGCTTGCAAACTATCACAGATTAAAAAAGGGAAATCCAGCCATGAGCTGCCCAGTGACGAGAGCAAACAATTTTAATGCCTTTATGCTCGCTTTGAGGCAAGCAACATTGAACCATGCGTGAGTGCACCAGCTGTTCCGGACAACTGTATGATCACGCTCTCCGTGGCCGACGTCAGTATGACCTTTAAACAGGCTAACATTCACAAGGCCACAGGGCCAGATGGATTACCAGGACAGGTACTCAGAGCATGTGCTGATCAGCTGACAAGTATCTTCACTGACATTTTTCAACCTCTTCCTGACCCAGTCTGTAATACCTACAAGTTTAAAGCAAACCACCATGGTACCTGTACTCAAGAACACCAAGTGAACCTGTATAAATGACTACCGCAGCACAGCAGTCACATCTGTAGCCATGAAATGCTTGGAAGGCTGCTCATGGCTCAAACACCATCCCAGAAACCCTGGACCAACTCCAATTCACATACTGCCCTAACAGATCGACAGACGACGCAATCTCTATTGCCCTCTACACTGCCATTTCCCACCTACACAAAGGGAACATCTACGTGAGAAAGCTGTTAATTGACTACAGCTCAGCGTTCAACACCATAGTGCCTTTCAAGCTCATCCCTAAACTAACGACCCTGAACACCTCACTCTGCAGCTGGATCCTGGACTTCCTGACAGACTTCTCCTGACAGATCCCCCCCCAGATGGTAAAGGTAGGCAACAACACATCCGCCATGCTGACCCTCAACACGGTGGCCCCTTAGGGGTGCGTGCTCAGTCCCCTCCAATTCACCCACAACTGTGTGGGCGCGCACGTATCCAACACGATCATGAAATTTGCCGACGACACAGCCTATAGGGAAGAGGTCAGAGACCTGGCAGTGTGATGCCATGACAACCGCTCCCTCAACGTGGGCAAGACAAAGTAGCTTATTGTAGGAATGAAACAGAGGGCCGAACACCCCCCCCCCCCCCCCATTCACATCGACAAGGCTGTAGTGGAGTGAGAGCTTCAAGTTCCTCGGTGTCCACGTCACTAATGACCCATCATGGTCCAAAAACATCACAGTCGTGAAGAGGGTAGGACAACGCCTCTTCTCCCTCAGGAGGCTAAAAAGATTTGGCCCGGGCCCTCAGATCCTCAAAAAGTTCTACAACTGCAACATTGAGAGCATTTTGACTGGTTGCATGACAGGTTGGTATGGCAACTCAAGTGGTACTGGAGCACCAAGTCTGGGACCAAAAGGCTCCTGAACAACTTCTACACCCATGCCATAAGGCTGCTGAACAGTTAGTAAAATAGCTACCCGGACTATTTACACTGACCTCCATTATTATTTATTTATCGTAATGCACTGGCTCTATGCACACTTACTTGACTAACCACACACTCACAAAATACACTGACACTTCACATACCCTGCTGCTACTCTGGTTATTATACATCCTGATTGCCTAGTTATTCTTACCCCTAACTACATAAACAGTACCAGTCAAAAATTGACATTTACTCCTTCACGGTTTTTCAATATTTGTACTATTTTCTACATTGTAGAATAGTGAAGACATCAAAACTATGAATTAACACATATGGAATCAATTAGTAACCAAAAAAAGTGATAAACAAAATCAAAATGTATTTATAAAGCCCTTTTTACATAAGCCAATGTCACAAAGTGCTACACAGAAACCCAACCTAAAACCCCAAACAGCAAGCAATACAGATGTAGAAGCACGGTGTCTAGGAACAACTCCCTAGAATATATTTGATATGAGATTCTTCAAAGTAACCACCCTTTGCCTTGACAGCTTTGCACACTCTTGGTATTCTCTCAACCAGCTTCATGAGGTAGTCACGTGGAATGCATTTCAATTAACAGGTGTCCCTTCCTAAAAAGTTAATTTGTGGAATTTTTTTTCCTTCTTAATGTGTTTGAACCAATCAGTTGTTGTGACAAGGTAGGGGTGGTATAAAAAAAATAGCCCTGTTTGGTAAAAGACCAGGTCCATATTATGGCAAGAACAGCTCAAATAAGCAAAGAGAAACGACAGTCCATCATTACTTGAAGGTCAGTCAATACAGAACATTTCAAGAACTTTGAAAGTTTCTTCAAGTGCAGTCGCAAAAATCATCAAGGGCTATGATGAAACTGGCTCGCACGAGGACCGCCACAGGAAAGGAAGACCCAGAGTTACCTCTGCTGCAGAGGATATTATTTAGAGTTAACTGCACCTCAGATTGCAGCCTAAATAAATGCTTCAGAGTTCAAGTAACAGACATCTCAACATCAACTGTTCAGAGGAGACGGCGTGAATCAGGCCTTCATGGTCAAATTGCTGCAAAGAAACCACTACTAAAGGACACCAATAAGAGGACTTGCTTGGGCAAAGAAACACGAGCAATTGACATTAGACCGGTGGAAATATGTTTTTTGGTCTGATGAGTCCAAATTTGAAATGTTTGGTTCCAACCGCCGAGTAGGTGAACGGATGATCTCCGCATGTGTGGTTCCCACCGTGAAGCATGGAGCAGGTGTGATGGTGCTTTGCTGGTGATACTGTCTGTGATTTATTTAGAATTCAAGGCATACTTAACCAGCAAGGCTACCACAGCATTCTGCAACGATACACCAACCCATCTGGATTGCACTTAGTGGGATCATCATTTGTTTTTCCAAAAGGACAATGACCCAACACACCTCTAGGCTGTGTAAGGACTATTTGACTAAGGAGCGTGATGGTGCAGTGTCAGATGACCTGGCCTCAACAATCACCCGACCTCAACCCAATTGAGATGGTTAGGGATGAGTTGGACTGCAGAGTGAAGGAAAAGCAGCCAACAAGTGCTCAGCATATGTGGGAACTCCTTCATGACTGTTGGAAAAGCAATCCAGGTGAAGCTGGTTGAGAGAATGTCAAGAGTGCACAAAGCTGTCATTAAGTATCTAAAATATATTTTGGTTTGTTTAACACTTTTGGTTACTACATGAATCCTTGTGTTATTTCATAGTTGTCTTCACTATTATTCTACCATGTAGAAAATAGTAAATAAAAACCCTTTTGACTGGTACTGTAAATACTGTATAACATCAATTACCACTACTGTGTACTCCTGCACTTCGTCTCAGTACTGGTACTCCTTGCCTCATTTTTTATTTAACAAGGCAAGTCAGTTAAGAACAAATTCTTATTTACAATGACAGCCTAGGAACAGTGGGTTCATGCCTTGTTCAGGGGCAAAATGACAGATTTTTACCTTGTCAGCTCAAGGATTCGATCTATCAACCTTTCGGTTACTGGCCCAACGCTCTAACTACTAGGCTACCTGCCGCCCAAAATGTATGGTTTTTATTGTGTTATCTCCTTTTCTATTTAGCAAATATTTCTTAGTTATTAACTGCATTTTTGTGAACGGGCTCATAAGCAAGCATTTCACTGTAAAGTCTATACCGGTTGTATTTGTCACCAATAACATATTTGTGACCAATAACATTTGATTGGAGCCCGCTGATCTACATGCAGTAGAAGCACAGCTTGCCAAGTAGGGTGCAGCACATCAGACAACTACAATACCAATAGAGCACTGATAAACCATACCAGCTTTACTTAGGCAAATTAATGAAATAATTGCTACTGTACCTGGGAACAAAAACACTAAGGATTAAGCACACTTTACTACTGGTGGCTGTGGGTCTCCTGGAGATGTATTCTAGACAAAGGTACTAATGCATATCCATGCTGGGATGAATGTGTGGATGTAATCTGTCTGTAAATTAATGGGAGCCAACACAATGTGACGGAAGAGCGGGAGAATATTAGTTCTCCATAATAAACAAACAACACACACCAGCAAGACGGCGGGACAGGGATAGGGTTAGAGGAGACAGGAGAGAAAAAGCAGACAGGGATAGGGTTAGAGGAGACAGGTGAGGAAAAAGCAGACAGGGATAGGGTTAGAGGAGACAGGTGAGAAAAGGCAGACAGGGATAGGGTTAGAGGAGACAGGAGAGAAAAAGCAGACAGGGATAGGGTTAGAGGAGACAGGAGAGAAAAAGCAGACAGGGATAGGGATAGGGTTAGAGGAGACAGGAGAGAAAAAGCAGACAGGGATAGGGCTAATTAGAGGAGACAGGAGAGAAAAAGCAGACAGGGATAGGGTTAATTAGAGGAGACAGGAGAGAAAAAGCAGACAGGGATAGGGTTAATTAGAGGAGACAGGAGAGAAAAAGCAGACAGGGATAGGGTTAGAGGAGACAGGAGAGAAAAAGCAGACAGGGATAGGGATAGGGTTAGAGGAGACAGGAGAGAAAAAGCAGACAGGGATAGGGCTAATTAGAGGAGACAGGAGAGAAAAAGCAGACAGGGATAGGGTTAGAGGAGACAGGAGAGAAAAAGCAGACAGGGATAGGGTTAGAGGAGACAGGAGAGAAAAAGCAGACAGGGATAGGGTTAGAGGAGCGAAAGAGAAAAATAATAAAAATAAAGGGAGATGGAGAGAGTGAGAAACAGAGAGCGTGAATAAGAGGGCAAGCATGCCTCCTCCACAGACACACAGAGTGAGACGAATCTCCTGGTGCCGGCTCTGCAGAGAAGCAAGGCAAGATGGAGAGAAATATTAAAATAAAAGTATGAACCGGTGTCGTCTTTCCCTTCTCCCCTCCTGCGGCACAGTACAGACTTCAAAGAGCTGTGACGTCAGGGATGCTTCACCAAAAACACAATGAATTAAGAAAAACATTCCTCTACTCAAGCAGGCTAGAGAGCTACGCTTCTTACACAGCAGCCGAATTTCAGATTCTGATATTGCAGTATTGGTACAGGAATAGTTCAGAAGTATATATGCCAGCAAGTTTTGCATTGGAAACCTATTTCTTTGATATCTTTAAACAAGATGCTGCTTCCAATCTCTCCCCTCTATTGCAAGAATTGAACCATGCTGCCATGTTATGCTGTGCTGTTTTGATTATGCTGGGCAGTGTTGTGTGGAGATGTATTATGTAATGTTGTGTGTGCCGTGCGGTGTGTTTGCGTGCAGAGACCCTCTCAGCAGAGGCCCTCAAAAAAACACGAGAAAGAGAGAGATGAGAGGGAGAAGAATGAAGAGAATGAGGGAATGAAATGTGAGAATAGTAGGAGAAGGCAGGAAGAAAGGAAGATAGAAATTATACAGGAGTGATGCAGTGGAAGAGAATAGCAGCGGAGGAGACTATTGGGGAAAGAGACTTGGGAGTGGTAATGCATAATGGTCCATATTCAGGGGGTCAGTAACAGGCAGACCCCCTGTTGCCCATCCCCCTAAATATGGATGACCGCGTGTTTGTCACTCATCACCAATCTGAGGGCAGTGAAGAGGGGGAGGGGAGACGAAAATCACCAGGAACTCCTCTAAACATTTGTTCAGTTTTGGAAGTCTGTTCCAACGGGGGAAAAAAGAGAAGTGATCGTGTCTCAATGTAATAAAGGTATGAAATTGTTATTTTCAAATTTGCAGTGCACAAAGGATTAGAATTTACGTTCCTGTCTCCCGACCATTCGCTCTGACAAACATCGGCCCGCGGCTGAATCTAATCTCCTACCCCTGGCATAAAGTGTTCGGCGGATGCATATAATCAATCTAATATGATGCAATTCAATAAATATAGGAACAACAATTTCATATCCATCACTTCCCAATCTAATTTAAACCATGATAGCAAATAAATGAATCATTCATTATACTGCTTTGCCTTTCAACCTCTACAATACCCTGTGGATAAATCCACACTGTCAGTAGACGCTGTCAAGACTGCTTTATTGCCAGGTGGGTTCTGCTGCCAAATCAGTGGCAAAGTACTCACTGGATTGTTCATGGTTGGCAAGAACATAGCCTTCTCCTTAATTAAGCAGGTATACGGCTACATAAACTAGCAGAGGCTAATAAAGTTGAGCTCAGATAGCCCTAAAACTCCACCTGGTTAAATATGCTAATGTGGAACAGGCTGCTGTAGGCTCTTTTTGGCTCAGCTGGACCCCGCAGCTGGACTTGACACTTTCCCAGGATGCAGTAGCACACAAACAAAGCTAGAATCATAGATTTAGGTAAGAATATTTTTCACTACAAAGGTCATGTTAGTTTTAATACCCTGAGCGTTGGACGAACCCTAATACTAAACATCAGCCATTCCTACTAAATCCCCATGGTGCTCTGGGGATGGGGACTCACCCTGCAGACAGACATCTGGTTGGTGGTGAGGGTGCCGGTCTTATCGGAGCAGATGACAGAGGTGCAGCCCAGGGTCTCCACAGAGGGCAGGCTGCGGACGATGGCGTTCTTCTTGGCCATGCGGCGGGTTCCTAGAGCCAGACAGGTGGTGATGACAGCGGGCAGACCTAGTAAAAAGAGATGGCGATAAGAGGGGGTTAGACATACTAACTATGCTGGAGCCCAATGTATTGCTTCTGTATATTATAGACTGCTTCCCCTCACTCCCACTCGCCTAGTGACTCTTACCCTCTGGGATGGCGGCCACGGCCAGGGCCACAGCAATCTTGAAGTAGTACACGGCGCCACGGATCCAGGAGCCTCCGTGGACGGGGTCACTGAAGTGGCCAATGTTGATGAGCCACACAGCAATGCAGATCAGGGAGATGACCTTGGACAGCTGCTCCCCAAACTCATCCAGCTTCTGCTGCAGAGGCGTACGCTCCTGCTCCGTGGACGCCATCTCGTCCCGGATCTTGCCAATCTCCGTGTTGACACCTGTGGCCATCACAACACCCACTGCCTTACCCGCTGCTATGTTGGTGCCCTGTGGAGGAGAGAGGAGAGGTGATGAGACAACAGGTATACACTGCTGAGGGCTGTATTAACACTGGGGAAACCTGAAACACACTGGGCATCTGAACAAGTGGGGGAGGACCAGTAAAAAAACTGGAGAAGAAGAGGGCGAGGCGTTAAGGATAAGAGGTCTGACATTAAAATCCCAGAGAGGAACATGTAACGGAGATAAGTGGAGAAAAGGAGATTATAATTCTTGGGTTGGCTAAACAGGGAAGAGGATCATGTACTGAAGAGACAATAGAAGATGAAAGGGGAAGAGAGGTCTTTCATGGTTTTCTAGTTACTCACACAGAAGAGCATGTTCTTCTTGTCCTGGTTGACAGCCCGGGGGTCAGGCACCGGGTCAGTGTGCTTGATCACAGAGACAGACTCCCCTGTCGGAGGAGAGAAAGAGACGGATGAGGACGATCAAACAACGCAGCCATTACACAGAGCAATGTGGTGATGGGTTGACATTTTGGGGAAGATGGGTGTGGATTGACTTCACAGCTGACTGAGCAGGGCTGCCAATTACAAAATGCGGCATCCAAGGGGACTTTCACACTCATGAGTCTGCACTGCAGGGAGATGCAAGGCCTAGTGGGTAATCAGCTGAGCAAGCTCTGCACTGTTCTGATAGGCTGAGGGACTGTTTTTTACAGATTAGAGCCATGAATGGCAGGAGGGCAAAGCAGCTGAAATACCAAACTCTGCTACCAATTAAGGCAGTGGAGCAAGACAGGGGTTTCAGGACTAGCTTCTCCTCGTAACGCTCTCATCCATATCGCTCTCTCCCTGTCAGTCTCTGCCTCCCTCTTTCAGTCTATCGTTGTTCTCCCTCTCTATACTGTGTTAAGAACTGCTGACTTCTTCTTGAATAATAGAATAACGGAGTCATTCAGAAATTCGTGTTCTCACACTGACCGTTTCAGGGTCATTCTCAAGTGGTGACTCAACCCATTCTTCAGCCTATATAACCCAACTCAAACACTGGCAACTACATACAAGTTATACACAAAGATAAAGCAAAGCTAAATAAGATTCATATTGTAAATCTCTGTAACATTGTGTTCTTGCGGTGCTTTTATGGAAGCAGGAGCAATGACAAGTAACACTTAAAACTGCACTATACATACAAAAGTAAGTGGACACTAGAGGTCGACCGATTATTATTTTTCAACGCCGATACTGATTATTGGAGGACCAAAAAAGCCGATACCGATTAATCGGCCGTTAAAAAAAAAAAAATGTCTTTGTAATAATGACAATTACAACAATACTGAATGAACACTTATTTTAACTTAATATAATATATCAATAAAATCAATTTAGCCTCAAATAAATAATGAAACATGTTCAATTTGGTTTAAATAATGCAAAAACAAAGTGTTGGAGAAGAAAGTAAAACTGCAATATGTGCTATGTAAGAAAGCTAACGTTCAAGTTCCTTGCTCAGAACATGAGAACATATGAAAGCTGGTGGTTCCTTTTAACATGAGTCTTCAATATTCCCAGGTAAGAAGTGTTAGGTTGTAGTTATTATAGGAATTATAGGACTATTTCTCTCTATACCATTTGTATTTCATTAACCTTTGACTATTAGATGTTCTTATAGGCACTTTAGTATTGCCAGTGTAACAGTATAGCTTCCGTCCCTCTCCTCGCTCCTCCAGCAACACAACGACAACAGCCCCAATCGAAGCAGCATTACCCATGCAGAGCAAGGGGAACAACTACTAGAAGGCTCAGAGCGAGTGATGTTTGAAACGCTATTAGCGCGCGCTAACTAGCTAGCCATTTCACTTCGGTTACACCTGCGTCATCTCGGGAGTTGATAGGCTTGAAGTCATAAACAGCGCAATGCTTGACGCACAACGAAGAGCTGCTGGCAAAACGCACGAAAGTGCTGTTTGAATGAATGTTTACACGCCTGCTTCTGCCTACCACCGCTCAGTCAGATACTTAGATACTTGTATGCTCAGTCAGATTATATGTAACGCAGGACACGCTAGATAATATCTAGTAATATCATCAACCATGTGTAGTTAACTAATGATTATGATTGATTGTTTTTTATAACATAAGTTTAATGCTAGCTAGCAACTTACCTTGGCTTACTGCATTAGCATAACAGGCAGTTTCCTTGTGGAGTGCAACGAGAGAGAGGCAGGTCGTTATTGCGTTGGACTAGTTAACTGTAAGGTTGCAAGATTGGATCCCCCGAGCTGACAAGGTGAAAATCTGTCGTTCTGCCCCTGAGAGGCAGTTAACCCACCGTTCCTAGGCCGTTCTTGAAAATAAGAATGTGTTCTTAACCGACTTGCCTAGTTAAATAAAAGGTATAAAAAAAATACAATTTAAAAAATAATAATTTAAAAATAAAATAATAAAAAATATAAATAATATATAAAAAAAAATATCGGCGCCCAGAAATACTGATTTCCGATTGTTATGAAAACTTGAAAAATCGGCCCTAATTAAATCGGCAATTCCGATTAATCGGTCGACCTCTAGTGGACACCCCTTCAAATTAGTGGATTCGGGTATTTCAGCCACACCATTGTTGACAGGTGTATAAAATTGAGCACAGAGCAATCTCCATAGACAAACATTGGCAGTAGAATGGCCTGACTGAAGAGTTGTGACATTCAACGTGGTACCGTCACAACAAAGTGCTGTTATTGTGAAGTGGAAACGTCTAGGAGCAACAACGGCTCAGCCGCGAAGTGGCATGCATAGTGCCAACTGTAAAGTTTGGTGGAGGAAGAATAATGGTCTGGGGCTGTTTTTCATGGTTCGGGCCCCTTAGTTCCAGTGAAGGGAAATCTTAGCGCTACAGCATACAATGACATTCTAGACAATTCTGTGTTTCCAACTTTGTGGCAACAGTTTGGGGAAGGCCTCTCCTGTTTCAGAATGACAATGCCCCTGTGCACAAAGTGAGGTCCATAAAGAAATGGTTTGTTGAAATCAGTATGGAAGAACTTGATTGGCCTGCACAGAGCCCTGACCACAACCCCATATAACACCTTTGGGATGAATTGGAACGCCAACTGCGAGCCAGGCTTAAACGCCCAATATCAGTGCCCGACCTCACTAATGCTCTTGCAGCTGAATGTAAGCAAGTAACTGCAGCAATGTTTCAACATTTAGTGGAAAGCATTCCCAGAAGAGTGGAGGCTGTTATAGCAGCAAAGGGGGACCAATTCCATATTAATGCCCATCATTCTGGAATGAGATGTTCGACAAACAGGTGTCCACATACTGTATCATGCATAACATGAGAAATACATAAAGACTGATAAGAAACAAGGCCAAAGCCTAGATCTCACCTGTCAGAATGGACTGGTCCACCCTCAGGGTTGTGGATTTGATGGAGGTGAGTCGAATATCTGCAGGAACTTTGTCGCCAACTGTGGAGAAAAACAAACAAAATGGAGAGAGACCATTAAAGGAAAAATCCACCCAAAAACACAAATTTCTTTTAATTTACATTGTTAAATAACACTAATATGTGAAAACGATAACTTCTGTGAACAAATGTTTCTTTTTCACATTATAATAAAGTTGGTAGCAACATGGAAAATTGTTGTGACATCTGTTGCAACTACAAAATACACAATGCAATGCTCTCTCTATGGACTAGCAAGCAAACGAAGCAACACACAATAATACCAAAGACAATATCAGAATGTAAAGTAGATAGATATAAAATCACCAAAACAAACTGCACTATCAATTTAGGAGTCTACAATCTCACCATGTTCAACCTGCAGATCGATTTGCCCCAAAGAGTGAAGTCTGACATTCGCAACAGCAGATATACTTTTGAGGAAATGGGAAACGTTGCCCATGCTAGTCAAAAGAAATGGTCCGCACAGTGCATTTTGAGCGTCAACAAGTAGTACAACATTGCAACTCTTTTCCAAGGTGTGAGAAAATGTACTTGCTATCTGGATTATTGTATAGCTTTGGAATCCTGACATTACGCACTTTCTTGGAAAACAGGCACGTTTCTCGACATTTACACTGACTTTGAGAAGGGATTGCCTCAAAGTGGCATAGCAACCGCTTAGCAACCGCTTGACGCAGAATGACAACGTGAACACGATTGGTCGACAGTCTGCTGGGTGGGGAGTTGTACGTTTCTTCACTCATTGGATTCCTATCTCCTTTCTATAATATCTCTGGCAACTGCAATGCACCCAGGACCAACGAGGCAGACAAATAGGAAAAATGTGCTCGACCCTCCGAGAAATTTGTCATTTAATTTAACGAGGTTAGGAATATCGCAAAAATATGATCAATGGCTCATTCGAGAGAAGACACCCTTCCAAGTTATGACATCCTGCCTGTATTGAAATCTGAGATGTATGACAGATGTTTTGCCATCTAAAAGTCGTATTCCTATTAAACTTTGTGTAGTGACAGCGACTTTATCACAGTGCTACGTCATACTGGCCGGCTTTCTGCCTGCTTGAACGCCAATAACTCAGATACACATTAAACCATGAAATGACCCAGGGAATCGATAGATCACACAGACGCACAAAAACAATATAACATTCAACATGGGTGAACATTTCCTTTAAGTACAACTAGAGCAGGTCTGAGTTGAGTGGATTATACTGAAGGAGGATAACATCAGTAAATGGATTACATTCTAACCTGTAGTTCACAGATTAAGCACAAAACATCTAAACAAATTAGGCATACGGTGAATGAGGATGGGGCAATTTGACATTTTGAAGGCATAATTGAGTCACGAGATGTTCAAAATGTTGGTGAAATATGCTGTCCAAACCTCTGAAGACAAAACAGCTTGATCAAACTCAATTAGTTCCTTCATGAGCAAGAGGGTCAAAACTAATGTTCACAGGGCATGTCCAACTCTCCAGACACACACACACACACACAAAACCACTGGCTCACTCAAATGTGCAGAATGTAGGCTAGTGACAAATAAAACATTTGCTGGATAACAGCGGAGAGAAAATGATATGTAAAACAATATTAATGTTCCACTGAACTAGTGCGCGGAACAAAAATAAAAGGTAGGTCATTCTTTCCATTCACAGGGCTTCGGTAATTGCCAGTAAAACAAAAGTAAAACTTAAATTCCAAAATACTCTTCACACCACTGAATGGGACAGTCACAAGAGCTCATTAAAGGCTCTTCACATTTATTAGCTATGGCTGAGAGGAGGGTATCACCGTATCCTACTGTCGGCCTGAAAGAACAACACACAGGAATTCCAAATTATATTGATAAATTGCTTCAGGCAGGGTGGTTGATTAAGAAAGCAGAATTTAAAAAGGGCTTGTTCTTTTGCTGTAATTTTACAGTATATAAAGTTGTTTATATAGACAGACAACAAAAAAGAAGGCCTACTGTACGAACAAGAGCCCCTGACAAATTCCTTCTCCAGAGGACAGAGTTTTGACAGACATGTAAACAGACCCTTGGCCCTCCTTAGTGCTAGGAGGAGGGTGGGGGGAGAAGAGAGACAGGCGAATTGCATGAGACCTGCAAAAGGCATATCCAAAAATGGGAAAACTATTTTGATCAGTTCTACAGTGCAGTAGTAGGGGTTTAGATGTGAACACTGCTGGGCAAGAGTCTCTGCTATGGCCCTCATGGAACAGGGGAGGCCACCTAGCAGGCACTGTCTCTATACACAAGAAACTCACTATGCTCTGCAATAATCATCCTAGCGCCACCACAGGGACAAGAGGCTAGGGAGTACATAAAACACTGGAAGAGCCACTACCTATTTCTAGCTTTATCCCTATAAACATTCTGATAAAACCCCAGCCTTAAATGTGCCAACTTCAGCTGTAAAGTTTTGATTGGAGCGCTATCATCTTCATCCTAGGTGGCTGTCAAAACTTCATTACCACCCGCCAGGCTTCAAACTATACTGACCAAACATACACAACATGCAGCAACTTCAAAGATTTTACAACGTTACAGTTCATAAGGAAATCATTCAATTGAAAAAGTAATTAGGCCCTAATCTATATATTTGACATGTCTGGGAATACAGATATGCATCTGTTGGTCAAAGATCCCTTAAAAGGAGGTAGGGGTGTGGATCAGACAACCAGTCAGTATCTGGTGTGACCACCATTTGCCTCATGCAGTGCGACATCTCCTTCACGGAGTTGACCAGGCTGTTGATTGTGGCCTGTGGAATACCTGATTTGAAACAGCTGTGTAGTGCTAGCACAAAAAACAAAACGTGCACCCTTGGGGTCCCCAGGAGCAAGTTTGTGAAACGCTGCTCTAAAACAACATTGGAGGTAGCTAATTGGTAGAGAAATTAACATTAAATCCTCTAGCAACAGCTCTGGTGGACATTCCTGCAGTCAGCATGCCAATTGCATGCTCAACTTGAGACATCTGTGGCATTGTGTTGTGACAACTGCACATTTTAGTGGCCTTTTGTCCCCAGCACAAAGTGTAACTGTGTAATGATCATGCATTTAATCAGCTTCTTGATATGCCACACCTGTCAGGTGGATGAATTGTCTTGGCAAGGGGGAAATGCTCACTAACAGGGCTGTAAACAAATATGTGCACAAAATTTGATAGAAATAACTTGTGCGTACGGAACATTTCTGGGATCTTATTTCAGCTCAGGAAACAAACACTTTACATGTTGCATTTATATTTTTGTTCAGTGCAGATAAATCGACGGGAGATTGAAGGATGAATTGGTAGGAGAGAAAGGAGGGAGCGAGATGAGGGTAGATCAAAAGAAAAAATACAATGACAAAAGATTTCCCAAGCCCCCTGTGGACTAATTTATGAAAAGTCAGTCAAAGTGCCCCTAAACAAAACTAGCTAATAGTGAACCACGTTCCCAATACACAAGAGGGTCATGGAGTAGGGTAACCTACTTTTGAAGACAATGAGAGCAGAGCACTTGTAAGAATAGGTCTTCATTCGACAAGTTGATCATCAAGTAGCCTAACAGCATGTCTTTGACAGGATCGTTGCTATCAATGGTGAATCCAAAAACCAAAGCTCAATGAAAGAAATGAAGGGCATTTATGAATAACTCCATAGATAAAACAGTTCTTGAGGAAAGACACAGCCCTATTCGTGCCATTAGTCTAGGGCTGACCCCAATTAGTCGACTGGTCATTGTTTGGTTGTTAGGCTGTTGGTCGACAGATTGTTTTAGTCGAGCAGTAACAGTCAAGTTGGGACACCAACTCATTCAAGGGTTTTTCTTTATTTTTGAGAACTATTTTCTACATTGTAGAGTATTGAAGACATCAAAACTATGAAATAAACACATATGCAATCTAGTAACCAAAAAAGTGTTAATAAAAATATTTTATATTTGAGATTCTTCAAAGTAGCCACACTTTGCCTTGATGACAGCTTTGCACACTCTTGGCATTCTCTCAACCAGCTTCATGAGGTAGTCACCTGGAATGCATTTCAATTAACAGGTGTGCTTTGTTAACCTGTTGAGGATAGAGGGCGCTATTTTCACTTTGGGGAAAAATCGTGCCCAATTTAAACGGCCTCGTACTCTATTCTTGCTCGTACAATATGCATATTATTATTACTATTGGATAGAAAACACTCTAGTTTCTAAAACCGTTTGAATTATATCTGTGAGTAAAACAGAACTCATTTTGCAGCAAACTTCCTGTCAGAAAGTGAAAAATCTGAAATTGAGGCTCTGTTCCAGGGCCTCCCTATAAATTTGCTTGAAATCTATTAGTATACATGCACTTCATACGCCTTCCACTAGATGTCAATAGACAGTGAGCGGTGAAATGGGGTGTCTAGCTATATCTATGGTCAAAAGAGAGGTCTTGGAATGACATGACCCCAATTTCCTTTGTTCAGGAAGGCGCGGGAAGGACATCAGTATTGGCTTCAGAAAAAATTCTAATATAGTCTAATATCTCCGGCTTTGATTTTATTTGATAAATGTGATAATATCATCGTAAAGTATGTTTTTTCAATATAGTTTTATCAGATTATTGAAATTTTTTCGGGAGTTTTGGCGTGTTCCGTTCTCTGCGTTTGGTGACGATGGACAGCTTCGCGCCACTTGGCTAGTTTTGATTGCTAATTCAACAGACGAAGAGGACATTCTAAATCCAAACAACGATTATTCTGGACAAAGGACCCCTTGTACAAGATTCTGATGGAAGCTCAGCAAAAGTAGGACCCATTTATGATGTTATTTCGTATTTCTGTCGAAAATGTTTAGACGTATATTCCGCTCTTATTTTGGGCGCTGTCTCGCTATAACGTAAGCTGTATGTCGTACTAAAGTTATTTTTAGAATTTTAACACGGCGATTGCATTAAGAACTAGTGTATCTATCATTTGCTGTACAACATGTATTTTTTAGTAAAGTTTATGAAATATATCCGGAGATTCTGGAAAATAGTTGCTACGTTTTCACAATGTATAACCACGGATTTCAGCTCTAAATATGCACATTTTCTAACAAAACATACGTGTATTGTATAACCTGATGTTATAGGACTGTCATCTGATGAAGCTTTTCAAGGTTAGTGAAAAATTATATATCTTTTGCTGTTTTTTTGCGATCGCTAACTTTTGCTGCTGATAAATGGGTTGTGTTTTTGGCTATTGTGGTAAGCTAATATAATGCTATATTGTGTTTTCGCTGTAAAACACTTAAAAAATCTGAAATATTGGCTGGATTCACAAGATGTTTGTCTTTCATTTGCTGTACACCATATATTTTTCATAAATATTTTATGATGAGTATTTAGGTACTTCACGTTGGTGTCTAATTACTCTGGCTGCTTCGGTGCTATTTGTGATGGTAGCTGTGATGGTAGCTGCAATGTAAAACTATGATTTATACCTCATATGCACATTTTTTGAACAAAACATAGATTTATTGTATAACATGTTATAAGACTGTCATCTGATGAAGTTGTTTCTTGGTTAGTTTGGTTGGTTGTTGGTTAGTTAGGTTGGTTTTGTGCAAGCTACCTGTGCTGTGAAAGAAATGTCTGTGCTTTTTTGTATTTGGTGGTGAGCTAACATAAATATACGTGGTGTTTTCGCTGTAAAACATTTTAAAAATCGGACATGTTGACTGGATTCACAAGATGTTTATCTTTCATTTGCTGTATTGGACTTGTTAATGTGTGAAAGTTAAATATTTCTCAAAAATATTTTTTGAATTTCGCGCGCTGCCTTTTCAGTGTAATGTGGGAGGAGTTCCGCTAGCGGAACCCCGGGGCTAGACAGGTTAAAAGTTATTTTGTGGAATTTCTTTCCTTCTTAATGCGTTTGAGCCAATTAGTTGTTGTGACAAGATACGGGTGGTATACAGAAGATAGCCCTTTTTGGTAAAAGACCGGGTCCATATTATGGCAAAAACAGCTCAAATAAGCAAAGAGAAACGACAGTCCATCATTACTTCAAGACATGAAGGTCATTCAATACAGAACTTTTTAAGAACGTTGAACATTTCTTCAAGTGCAGTCGCAAAAACCATAAGCGCTTTGGCTCTCATGAGGACAGCCACAAGAAAGGAAGACCCAGAGTTACCTCTGCTGCAGAGGATAAGTTAACTCAAATTAACAGCACCTCAGATGGCAGCCCAAAGAAAGGCTTCAGAGTTCAAGTAACAAACACATCAACTGTTCAGAGCAGACTGTGTGAAATCAGGCTTTCATTGTCGAATTGCTGCAAAGAAACCACTACTAAAAGGACACCAATAATAAGACTTGCTTGGGCCAAGAAACACGAGCAATGAACATTAGACCGGTGGAAATCTGTCCTTTGGTCTGGAGTCCAAATTTGAGATGTTTGGTTCCAAACTCCGTGTCTTTGTGACACAGAGGGGTGTGGGGGTGCTTTGCTTTGCTGGTGACACTGATTTATTTAGAATTCAAGGCACACTTAACCAGCACGGCTACCATAGCATTCGTTTCCCTCCCTCCCTCCATACGCCATCCCCATCTAGTTTGCGCTTAGTGGGACTGTTTGTTTTTCCAACAGGACAATGACCCAAAACACACCTCCAGGCTGTGTGAGGGCTATTTGACCAAGAAGGAGAGTGATGGAGTGCTGCATCAGATGACCTGGCCTCCACAAATCACCCGACCTCAACCCAATTAAGATGGTTTGGGATGAGTTGGACTGCAGAGTGAAGGAAAAGGAGCCAACAAGTGCTCAGCATGTGTGGCAACTCCTTCAAGACTGTTGGAAAAGCATTCCTCATGAAGCTGGTTGAGAGAATGCCAAGAGTGTGCAAAGCTGTCATCAAGGCAAAGAGTGGCTGCTTTGAATAATCTATAAAATATTTTGATTAGTTTAATACTTTTGCTTACTACATGATTCCATATGTGTTATTTCATAGTTTTGATGCCTTCACTATTATTCTGCAATGTAGAAAATAGTCAAAATAAAGAAAAGCCCTGGAATGAGAAGATTTACATTTCATTACAGTACAACGGTTTGATTTGTTTGATCTTAGCACTTTTTTCTTAGCTAGCTACATAGCCGTCTTTGTATCAAAGATAATTGTGTAGTTTAGAGTAATTATCGAGGTTATCTAGCCAGCTATTTTCGTCCTTCTAACGTTGTCAACACTGCTAGCTAGCCAGCTAGCCAACTTCTACCGAAACATTACAACGGAACGATTTGATTAGTGTAGTGTTAGCTAGCTACATAGTTGTCTTTGCTGTCTTTGTATCTAAGATAATTGTGTAGTTTAGAGTAATTATCTAGCCAGTCATCGAGGCTACCTAGCCAGCAACACTTTCAAACAAAGTCAACAACGCAGCCACTGCTAGCTAGCCTGCTTCACCAGCCAGCAGTACTGTATCATTTTAATCATTTTAGTCAATAAGATTTTTGCAACGTAAGCTTAACGTTCTGAACATTCGAGACGTGTAGTCCACTTGTCATTCCAATCTCCTTTGCATTAGCGTAGCCTCTTCTGTAGCCTGTCAACTATGTGTCTGTCTATCCCTGTTCTCTCCTCTCTGCACAGACCATACAAACACTTCACACCGCGTGGCCGCTGCCACTCTAACCTGGTGGTCCCAGCGCGCACGACCCACGTGGAGTTCCAGGTCTCCGGCAGCCTCTGGAACTGCCGATCTGCGGCCAACAAGGCAGAGTTCATCCCAGCCTATGCTTCCCTCCAGTCCCTCGACTTCTTGGCACTGACGGAAACATGGATTACCACAGATAACACTGCTACTCCTACTGCTCTCTCCTCGTCTGCCCACGTGTTCTCGCACACCCCGAGAGCTTCTGGTCAGCGGGGTGGTGGCACTGGGATCCTCATCTCTCCCAAGTGGACATTCTCTCTTTCTCCCCTGACCCATCTGTCTATCGCCTCCTTTGAATTCCATGCTGTCACAGTTACCAGCCCTTTCAAGCTTAACATCCTTATCATTTATCGCCCTCCAGGTTCCCTTGGAGAGTTCATCAATGAGCTTGACGCCTTGATAAGTTCCTTTCCTGAGGATGGCTCACCTCTCACAGTTCTGGGTGACTTTAACCTCCCCACGTCTACCTTTGACTCATTCCTCTCTGCCTCCCTCTTTCCACTCCTCTCCTCTTTTGACCTCACCCTCTCACCTTCCCCCCCTACTCACAAGGCAGGCAATACGCTTGACCTCATCTTTACTAGATGCTGTTCTTCCACTAATCTCATTGCAACTCCCCTCCAAGTCTCCGACCACTACCTTGTATCCTTTTCCCTCTCGCTCTCATCCAACACTTCCCACTCTGCCCCTACTCGGATGGTATCGCGCCGTCCCAACCTTCGCTCTCTCTCCCCCGCTACTCTCTCCTCTTCCATCCTATCATCTCTTCCCTCTGCTCAAACCTTCTCCAACCTATCTCCTGATTCTGCCTCCTCAACCCTCCTCTCCTCCCTTTCTGCATCCTTTGACTCTCTATGTCCCCTATCCTCCAGGCCGGCTCGGTCCTCCCCTCCTGCTCCGTGGCTCGACGACTCATTGCGAGCTCACAGAACAGGGCTCCGGGCAGCCGAGCGGAAATGGAGAACTTGCCTCCCTGCGGACCTGGCATCCTTTCACTCCCTCCTCTCTACATTTTCCTCTTCTGTCTCTGCTGCTAAAGCCACTTTCTACCACTCTAAATTCCAAGCATCTGCCTCTAACCCTAGGAAGCTCTTTGCCACCTTCTCCTCCCTCCTGAATCCTCCTCTCCCCCCCCCCCCCCCCCCTCTCTGCGGATGACTTCGTCAACCATTTTGAAAAGAAGGTCGACGACATCCGATCCTCGTTTGCTAAGTCAAACGACACCGCTGGTTCTGCTCACACTGCCCTACCCTGTGCTTTGACCTCTTTCTCCCCTCTCTCTCCAGATGAAATCTCGCGTCTTGTGACGGCCGGCCGCCCAACAACCTGCCCGCTTGACCCTATCCCCTCCTCTCTTCTCCAGACCATTTCCGGAGACCTTCTCCCTTACCTCACCTCGCTCATCAACTCATCCTTGACCGCTGGCTACGTCCCTTCCGTCTTCAAGAGAGCGAGAGTTGCACCCCTTCTGAAAAAACCTACACTCGATCCCTCCGATGTCAACAACTACAGACCAGTATCCCTTCTTTCTTTTCTCTCCAAAACTCTTGAACGTGCCGTCCTTGGCCAGCTCTCCTGCTATCTCTCTCAGAATGACCTTCTTGATCCAAATCAGTCAGGTTTCAAGACTAGTCATTCAACTGAGACTGCTCTGCTCTGTGTCACGGAGGCGCTCCGCACTGCTAAAGCTAACTCTCTCTCCTCTGCTCTCATCCTTCTAGACCTATCGGCTGCCTTTGATACTGTGAACCATCAGATCCTCCTCTCCACCCTCTCCGAGTTGGGCATCTCCGGCGCGGCCCACGCTTGGATTGCGTCCTACCTGACAGGTCGCTCCTACCAGGTGGCGTGGCGAGAATCTGTCTCCGCACCACGTGCTCTCACCACTGGTGTCCCCCAGGGCTCTGTTCTAGGCCCTCTCCTATTCTCGCTATACACCAAGTCACTTGGCTCTGTCATATCCTCACATGGTCTCTCCTATCATTGCTATGCAGACGACACACAATTAATCTTCTCCTTTCCCCCTTCTGATAACCAGGTGGCGAATCGCATCTCTGCATGTCTGGCAGACATATCAGTGTGGATGACGGATCACCACCTCAAGCTGAACCTCGGCAAGACGGAGCTGCTCTTCCTCCCGGGGAAGGACTGCCCGTTCCATGATCTCGCCATCACGGTTGACAACTCCATTGTGTCCTCCTCCCAGAGCGCTAAGAACCTTGGCGTGATCCTGGACAACACCCTGTCGTTCTCAACTAACATCAAGGCGGTGACCCGTTCCTGTAGGTTCATGCTCTACAACATTCGCAGAGTACGACCCTGCCTCACACAGGAAGCGGCGCAGGTCCTAATCCAGGCACTTGTCATCTCCCGTCTGGATTACTGCAACTCGCTGTTGGCTGGGCTCCCTGCCTGTGCCATTAAACCCCTACAACTCATCCAGAACGCCGCAGCCCGTCTGGTGTTCAACCTTCCCAAGTTCTCTCACGTCACCCCGCTCCTCCGCTCTCTCCACTGGCTTCCAGTTGAAGCTCGCATCCGCTACAAGACCATGGTGCTTGCCTACGGAGCTGTGAGGGGAACGGCACCTCCGTACCTTCAGGCTCTGATCAGGCCCTACACCCAAACAAGGGCACTGCGTTCATCCACCTCTGGCCTGCTCGCCTCCCTACCTCTGAGGAAGTACAGTTCCCGCTCAGCCCAGTCAAAACTGTTCGCTGCTCTGGCACCCCAATGGTGGAACAAACTCCCTCACGACGCCAGGTCAGCGGAGTCAATCACCACCTTCCGGAGACACCTGAAACCCCACCTCTTTAAGGAATACCTAGGATAGGATAAAGTAATCCTTCTAACCCCCCCCCCTTAAAAGATTTAGATGCACTATTGTAAAGTGGTTGTTCCACTGGATATCATAAGGTGAATGCACCAATTTGTAAGTCGCTCTGGATAAGAGCGTCTGCTAAATGACTTAAATGTAAATGTATGTGTCCAAACTTTTGACTGGTACGATATGTATGCATGCACACCTCAGTGAACTAATCCATTGCGGCGCCCTAGACTAAAAGCCAATTTATGCTTGATCTGAAAATGTGGTTGGAGGCGCCATATGGAGGTTGTGATGCAATTGCGGAGCCTCCAGAGGCATGCAGAGTCCAAACGCTAATGCATCACCAAGCGCCTCCCAAATTTAACAGCGTGGAGGGCTCTGTATAGCTCAGCATTTTTGATTTGTTGACGGTAGGTGGGGGCAGTACATCCTGTATAAAACACAAGCTCACATCCTTGACAACAACTCTGCACTGCGATGCGCAAGAAGTATGAATGCCCTGACTTCTGCTGAGGCCATATCACTGTAAATGCTACATGGCCATTGCAGAAGTCAGATTGACCATGCGCCCAGATGCGAATTGTACTTCTCCCTGTAGAATATGCACTCTCTCCCAACAATTTGAGCACATTCCTTGTTTCATAACTTCATTGTGTGAATTATTTGCATTTGATTCTTAGTGTATATCAATTCCTCATTACATATATCACCAGTTGTACACTTACCATTTCTTATCTTCAACTTTTGTTACTTTGCTCCTGTTAATAGTGAGTAAAGACCCGCACGCATAGAAGTAGGCCTATAGCCTACCTGGCCTGTGCAGAAATGTAGGCATAGAAATGTGAAATATTTCTGATTGGCTTAACGCACCACCACTAATGACCTGTGGAGCTTCTCAAAGTAATTTTTTCTTCACCTCGAACAGCAAGCAAACAAAGTCTGTTTTTAAATCCATTGAGAATTACAATAGTTCATCAATGTATCTGAAAACTCTTTCCAGCTCTGTCCCTTTCGATAACCACTCAGCGTGAAAGGGAAAAATGTCACGCTCTAACCCAGTGGAAACGTCATAAAATAGGCCTACTTGATTCCTTCTTATCAGGGCTTGACTTGGACTGAAGTAGGTAACGGTACTCATTTTGGGTGCTGGTAATGTTTGTATGTAGGTGCAGGAGCTCCACAATACTTTTGAGCTAATATTCTATAAGAGGAACAGGAGCTCAAGCAGTAGAACATTTGAGGTGCCGGTAATAAGCGCCAGTGAGCTTCTGCCCAAGCTTCTTATCCCGTGTGCAAATAGCCTACAGCTGTGTCTGTCCTGAGCTCACTGGTGAGGGAAAGTGAGGGCCCAGAATATTTTATACAATGCTGCAAGTTGACTAGTGCAAGCTTCAGGCCTGACCTAAGTTAATAGTTGATACAATGTTTCAAATTCGATGCAGACAGGCCATGTGTAGCCAATGTGATTTATAGGATATTTTCTACCTGCAGGCTGCAATGTTTTTATTTGTTGGCTTTATGTAGGCTATTTTTACATACTTGGCAAGAGAAGATACAAACCTAAAAAGTATAATTTTCATTTAGATTTGGATAGAATTGTAATTAACCACATGACAACGATTGAGATATGAAGCCGTTATTATAAATTAAATTAAACTGTTTCACGAAAATGTGCATATGAAAACCATAACTGGCATGCAGATCGGTAGAAATGGTAAGATAAATTGCCATTTCACATGAGACAGGTTGCCGACTCCTCGTGTAGCCTATTACCGCCTACAAATACACAGCATGCTGTGTTAACTTACATCCATGACCTAATAAAATCAGACAGCCCCTTAGTGTCGGTTGTGTAATGAAGAAAGAAAAAAGAGAAAAGGGAGGATGAAGAGAGCCAGATGAGAATGAGAAGAGGGAAAGACAGATTGGGTAGAGTTAAACAGATCGCTTGAGGACAAAAGCCTAAACACATGAAAGAAAATTGCAAGGAAAGTTCGCTAATGAATTATCTGATCAAATCGTGCCCTTTGTAAACATTACATCCTGTCTATGCCCCTTGGACTACCTTGCCAGCACTGCCATGGTGGTGGGATGTTGTAGAAGGCAACAAGACCACAAAGCCAGAGCCTGCGGTGGTCCAACTCACACACATATAACACAAAAAAAAAATGTATTGGAAGGAGAGGTGGTGAAAGACGAATTACTGCTGCTGTTCCAACGTTTTACAACACAGAATCCCTGTTACTCATAGCCAACTGTGGGTGAATAGAAAAACGAGGGAGGAGAAGGAGGGAATATATCTAGAAAGCAACCTTTTGCAGAGTGCCTGAGAATGACACTGTAAGCAGCAACACTAAGCTAAACCTAGTCTTGACAGCTGCTTAGCCCAGGCTCCCGCTCCCTTTCCTCCTCACGTCTGTCCCGGGTGAATGCATGGTTGCACTCTCCCACTTGGGGGGGGGGGGTTGAAGGCAGGCGGTTAAAGTGAAAGCCACAGCTGAGGAGGTGGTGAAGGCACTCTAAGGTTTCTGGCACGCGCCACAGCTCATGTTCAGGTCATTCTCTCCACCTACGTTAACAACATCACTGTGTGTTTTTAGTACCTGAGGGGTCGGTAGCATGCTGTCGCCAACCCATCTCCATAACCCCCCCCCCCCCCCCCCCCCCTTCCACAATCTCAGAGGAAGAGAAAGACCCCTGACCCCATGGTTGCAGTCTGGTATGACCCCAAAAGGACACCAATTCCTTTGCTGACAGACATTTTTGGGGGACAAAAACTTGGGGACAGACTATTTTGAGCAACTTACATAAAAACCACTGAGTCATGGAAAACGTGTTGATTATGGTCTAACAGTGGGGAGATACCGGATCATTGATGCAGTCTAAAGGAAGGCAGGTGTAGCGTTTGAGATTTGACAGCACTGATTGGCTTGACTGTTTCCAGATGAGCAGCAAATCAGTGTGTAAGAGATCGACTAAACAGTTCAGTGTATACTGCAAACAAAACTGTGCGTGGTCTTTGACAAGTAAACAAATTAATTCAAATGTACAGTATGTAAGCAAGTGGAAGGTAAGTAGATGGGTATAATCTTGCCGGTAGACTTCCAATGTCACTGGGCTCCAGAAAGGTGGAGACAGCAGCTCCAGCCCAGCCTGTCAGCTCTGACTCACTCTTCAGGGGGGGGGTTAGGCGGAAGGACCGTACATGGCACGTTTTGCGCTCTGCTTAGATAAAGCCAAAAGGTGGGATATTCACGAGATAACGGTCACCGATGTACACACACTGCAGAACTCTGTTTAAACCCTTACTCTTGAAAATACTTAAGATTCCTCTTTGGCAGCTCTAAGGACTCGGGGCCAGGATATAATACTGATGCTACTTAGCGACATCAATTCATGTCATGCATCAACTCCTTTCCTTATTCACCTCACAAACATCCACATATTCTGCCTTACTGGTATGTAGTTACTCTTGTTACTCTGGAATTGGAGTGTGAGGGGTTAACTAAAGCCCTTCATTTGACTTCCTGAGTGCAGTGGCAGGAGTGGGAAAAGGCAAGAGTCTTAAATAATAGGCAAACCGTCTCAAACACCTCCAACCTTTCCTTTGAGGCAGAGAGAAAGAAAAGTAATTTTCTAGGAAGCTGGGTGACAGGGAGAACAAGGAGACTAAACAGGGACAGGGCCATGAATTGGTTGAAGCTGAAGGAGAAAAGCCAATCTGAGGAGGCCTGGTCCGGATGACAAGAGGAAGTAAGTCGTGGGAAAGAGTTGTGGATGCCAAGAGCCAGAGGGGACATGGGGTTTTTGAGGCCACAGTATTCTGGTTTCACTGTAACCCTATTCTAATCCAATATGCAATCCCCATGTCCTAGAAATCACACCCCCCTCCTCACCCACACAGAGACTAATTTCATATGACCCTCAATCCGTTTACAGCTCTCATGGTCTTATGTAACAGGCAACTCCACTCACCTGGTGCCATTATTGTATTGGTCAGGGAGATGAGCAGTGTTTAGCAGAACGGATGTATGAGTTGGGGGAGAGACTCATCTACATCCCAAACACTGTTGATGAGAACCTGCTATGGCAAATGACTTGCCTTTTTAGCAGAGCCTACTCAATCTATCTCAAGTACCTGTCCCACTGCAGCCAGGTGACTGTACAGGTAGATTTTACAACAGCATGGGTGGAGTTCACATTCAAACAACCTCCTCCAGTGCCATTCCATTTAGAGAGAGGGGCAGACAGAGCGGGCTGAACAGTTGCCAGTTTTACATTGAGAGGATTCGTTGTTGGGGGAGTGTCCACTGAGTCTGACAAGTGTAGAGCATTGCGAGTGATGAAGCAAACAAAAAAAGGGTTCAACTCAGGACTGACATTTCAACTTAATTCCAATGTACAATAGATGGTCCAACTCTATAAAAAGGTATGTCTCATCTACGTTGTCTAAACCAGACTTTGAAACAACATTCACCAGCCGAGATCAAATAGTGTGTGGGTGCATCAATGGCAGTGAAAGTTTCTGTAAATCAATGAGCAGAACAAATGCCAGGCGGTGTTCTCTCTGGTTTAGCGTGACAGGGAGACGACTGGGGAGAGCAGAGTTGAGGCCCAACAAAGCTTTGATCGCTGTTCTTACATGAAGGAACATGCATGCGCACAAAAAAAAAAGGAACACATGCATATAAAATACTAAAAACACACCTATTAAAAACGGTAGGGATGTAACAATTCACTGATAAACATTTGAATCTGGTACCGATGCATAAGATACAAGTGCACCGGTCCACATTCTTTTGCTGCTTACATTAAATTCTTTCTTCCTTCTGAAAACACCTCTAATCTTTTTTAACTGATGTGTCCTCTCCTTCAGTGTCGAACTGCATGTAACGGGGTTGACAGTCATTGATCTACAAGTAATTTTGTATGCCGAACAACCCCAGGCAATAGCTTAGTGAAACTGCGTACTGTGCCCAGCGTCGCACGCTGACCAACGCGAGGTAGGTGGCCTGATCCTAATCTTGCACAACTGCGCAGCTCTTTCAGCATTCAAATTCTACAACGGCTTACGTGATATTAGGCTTTATTAGCAGAGTGAACAGGCACCTAAAAGACCCCTAGATCATGAGAAACAAGATTCTTTGGTCTAATGAAACCAATATTGAACTCTTTGGCCTGAATGCCAAGCGTCACATCTGGAGAAAACCTGACACCATCCCTACGGTGAAGCATGGTGGTCGCAGCATCATACTGTGGGGATGTTTTTCAGAGGCAGGGACTAGAAGACTATTCAGGATTGAGGCAAAGATGAACGGAGCAAAGTACAGAGAGATCCTTGATGAAAACCTGCTCCAGAGCGCTCAGGACCTCAGACTGGGGCGAAGGTTCACCTTCCAACAGGACAACAACCCTAAGCACACAGCCAAGACAATGCAGGAGTGGCTTCGGGACAAGTCTCTGAATATTCCTTGAGTGGCCCAGCCAGAGCCCGGACTTGAACCTTATCGAACATCTCTGGAGACCTGAAAATAGCTGTGCAACAACGCACCCCATCCAACCTGACAGAGGTTGAGAGGATCTGCAGAGAACGGGAGAAATTCCCAAATACAGGTGTGCCAAGCTTGTAGCATCATACCCAAGAAGACTCGAGGATGTAATCGCTTGCAAAAGATGCTTCAACAAAGTACTGAGTAAAGGGTCTGAATCCTTACGTAAAATGTGATATTCAGTTTATTTTTAATAAATTAGCAAACATTTCTAAAACTCTGTTTTTGCTTTGTCATTATGGGGTAGTGTGTGTAGCTTGATGAGTTAGAGTAAGGCCGTGACATTACAAAATGTGAAAAAGTCAGTCTGAATACTTTCCGAAGGCCCTGTATGTCAATTTTTAAGTAGTAAAATTCATAATTGTATAATTTATGACAGTAACACCTTCCTAATAAGGTGTTACCATGTGTTACAAACCCACCCCGTTTGCCCTCAGAACATCCTCAATTTGTCGGCATGGACTCCACAAGGTGTCGAAAGAATTCCACAGGGATGCTTGTGTTGACTCCAATGCTTCCCATAGTTGTGTCAAGATGGCTGGATGCCCTTTGGGTGGTGGAGCATTCTTGATACAAACGGGAAACTGTTGTTAAACTGTTAAAAACCTAGCAGCGTTACAGTTCTTGACACACTCAAACCATTGCACCTGGTGTTTACTACCATACCCCGTTCAAAGGCAATCTATGTCTCAACTGTCTCCAGGCTTACAACACCAAGAGCTTACAGGTAGGCTGCAACTTAAAAATATGAATGGAGTGGTTATTTACTGTAGGATTCGGAAGAGGAGAAAGCGCACAGTTCAAGTTATGTAGTCTCAATTAGCCTGCTAATGTTAGCTAGCCATCTTAACTAGCTTCTCTTGGATTGATGTAGTCAAGACAGGTATAATGTATTGAGATAAATACCCAGTGGTCAGTTCATTAGGTACACCCATGGTTGCAGGTCAGACGCCCCTTTGCATCCCAAACAGCCTGAATTATTTGGGGCAAGGATTCTACAAGGGGTTGGAAACGTTCAAACGTTGCTCAATTTTGTATCAAGGGACCTAATGTGTGCCAGGATAACATTCCTCACACCACCAGCTTGTACCATTGACCCCAGGCAGGATGGGGCCATGGACTCATGCTGCTTATGCCAATTCCTGACTCGGCCATCAGCATGACGCAACCGGAATCCTTCGGACCATGCAATGTTTTTCCACTCCTCAATTGTCCAGTGTTGGTGAACGCGTGCCCACTGGAATTACGTCGTCTTGTCTTTAGCCGATAGGAGTGGAACCCGGTGTGGTCGTCTGCTGCAATAGCCACAACTCGACGAGTTGTGCATGTTCTGAGATGCTGTTTTGCACACCACTGTTGTACTGCGCCATTATTTGCTTGTATGCTTGCACGATTCTTGACAATGTCCTTCGATCTCTCGTCAACAAGCTATTTTAGCCCACAGGACTGCCGCTGACTGGATGTTTGTCGCACCGTTCTTGGTAAACCCTAGACGTCGTGCGTGAAAGCTCAGGAGACTGGACCCAGCCCGCCTGGCACAGACGATCATACCACACTCGTTTTGCCCATTCTAACATTCAATCGAACAGTAGCTGAATGCCTCCATGCCCGTCTGTCTGCTTTATATAGTTTCTGTAGGAGTGAAACCAATAAAAACTGGCCACTGAGTGTAACTAGCAATAACTTAATCTACCAGCGCGAGTCAACTTGTTCACTATTTCTCCCCCTCCCTACTCCCAGTGTCACTCACATGAGCTGCTGCTCTGCTTCGAGCCTCTTGCTCTCCCTTCTGCACTACAGCTCTGGTTAATAAAATTAAAATCTTCCCCTCCTAGAAACGTTACAGCATTGTTGCGTTAGGTATTCATTAAAAAATGTATTTTCCCTGTAAGATGGAGACTTGTTAGTGGTAGTTTTGTGATAACTGCACTGTGATTTTAATTTTGTGAAAAAAAGAACAAAATACATCTTTGTTGTGAGTGGCTGGGTGTGTGTGTGTGTGTGTGTGTGTGTGTGTGTGTGTGTGTGTGTGTGTGTGTGTGTGTAAATGGGAAGGAGCGAAGGTAATGAGACCAAAATCATGAGAACAAGCGGATTTTTAAAAACAATTATTAAAAAAACACTATTCTTGGAATAGAGGTATTGGAATACCACTAAAACATATAAAATTAATTTATTAATTAAAATGTATCACCCAGCCCTACTACAGTCGTGGCCAAAAGTTGAGAATGACACAAATATTAATTTTCACAAAGTCTGCTGCCTCAGTTTGTATGATGGCAATATACTCCAGAATGTTATGAAGAGTGATCAGATGAATTGCAATTAACTGCAAAGACCCTCTTTGCCATGCATCACTGCCGTCATCATTGCTTTGCACAAAAAGGGCTTCACAGGCAAGGATATTGCTGCCAGTAATATTGCACCTAAATCAACCATTTATCGGATCATCAAGAACGTCAAGGAGAGCCGTTCAATTGTTGTGAAGAAGGCTTCAGGTCACCCAAGAAAGTCCAGCAAGCGCCAGGACCGTCTACTAAAGTTGATTCAGCTGCGGGATCGGGGCACTACCAGTACAGAGCTTACTCAGGAATGGCAGCCGGCAGGTGTGAGTGCATCTGCACGCACAGTGAGGCGAAGACTTTTGGAGGATGGCCTGGTGTCAAGAAGGGCAGCAAAGAAGCAACTTCTCTCCAGGAAAAACATCAGGGACAGACTGATATTCTGCCAAAGGTACAGGGATTGGACTGCTGAGGACTGGGGTAAAGTCATTTTCTCTGATGAATACACCCTTTCCGATTGTTTGGGGCATCCGGAAAAAAGCTTGTCCGGAGAAGACAAGGTGAGCGCTACCATCAGTCCTGTGTCATGCCAACAGTAAAGCATCCTGAGACCATTCATGTGTGGGGTTGCTTCTCAGCCAAGGGAGTGGGCTCACTCACAATTTTGCCTAAGAACACAGCCATGAATAAAGAATGGTACCAACACATCCTCCGAGAGCAACTTCTCCCAACCATCCAGGAACAGTTTGGTGATGATCAATGCCTTTTCCAGCATGATAGTTATCACTTTTGCCTTATGGCAAGGTGCTCTAAGTGGCTCAGGGAACAAAACATCGATATTTTGGGTCCATGGCCAGGAAACTCCCCAGACCTTAATCCCATTGAGAACGTGTGGTCAATCATCAAGAGGCAGGTGGACATACAAAACCCCACAAATTCTGACAAACTCCAAGCATTGATTATGCAAGAATTGGCTGCCATCAGTCAGGATGTGGCCTAGAAGTTAATTGACAGCATGCCAGGGAGGATTGCAGAGGTCTTGAAAAAGAAGGGTTAACACTGCAAATATTGACTCTTTGCATCAACTTTATATAATTGTCAATAAAAGCCTTTGACACTTACGAAATGCTTGTAACTATACTTCAGTATTCCATAGTAACATCTGACAAAAATATCTAAAGACACTGAAGCAGTAAACGTTGTGAAAATTAATATTTGTGTCATTCTCAAAACTTTTGGCTATGACTGTACATACACCATAGACATACATCATTTACACACACAGGTCTCAGAGTAGGGCTGGGCGGTATACCGTAGTTTATGATATACCAGTATTGATGCAGGGACCGGTTTGGGTTTTTACTTTAGCTTCTATACCGGTATTTGAATGTTTGGTTTGTTAAATGTGATACGCCGTGTGTAGTCATTCTTTATAGTTCACTTCGCTCCTTTGAGTCATCTCTCTCCGTGCCACTTTCCACACAGACCTAGCCACGCCCCCTGTCACTCAAAGAGTGCATTTGATTTGATGTTCCCTCAACCAGGATGCACTTCACTTCAGACACTTCAGTCTGCATGGTCAATGCAGCACATGCAACAATGTTTATGACAATGCTGTTTTCACTTTGCTTCTTAATATAAATCCACTAGCGTTCTATAATGACACTAAAAGTGTGTTTCTTACATCAGCAGACAGCTAGTTTATTTTCTTAGAAAGTTGCTATAAAATCTTGTGAGACTCTAATTGTTAGCCACTAATGCTAATAGCTAGCTAGCTAATAAATGTACTGAGTAAGAGCAAACGTCGCTAGCTAATACAGCCTGATAATACCAGTGATGGTGTGGACCTAAAATCAGCATCATGTTTGTGCAACAGTATCTTCTAAATCAAAGAGGAATATGCAAAGCAAGAATATGTTAGCTACATGAAGTAGCTAAGAGAAAACATGCAATGTAGCCAAAGCTTATAGGGTCCCCTAGGAAACACGTATCAACACTTTAGTTCCTACCCTGTCACAATAACACCTCCCTGGCATTTTAATTCGTTGTCATCTCAAACACTGTATTCAAAGTGCCCGCTATTATATTCTAACTACGGAATTAGAATAGTCATTGTATTTCCATGATTCCAACAGTTGTGCTCTAAATTCGCAAGTCAAATCGCAATTGCAACATTTAGTTAAAAATAAGTCCTAGGTTATTTGCCCATATCGTGCAGCTCTACGTGGCAGTGTGGAAATTCTCTCAATTGAGCAGTGGTGTAAAGAACGTAAGTAGTACTTGAAAGTATTTTTAGTTAAGTCATTTTCTTGGCATCTGTACTTTATTTTTGTTTGACAACATTTACTTCACTACATTCCTAGAGAAAATACTGTACTTTTTACTTCATACATTTCCCCGACACACAAAAGTACTTACATAATTACATTTTGAATGCTTAGCAGGACAGGAAAATGGTCCAATTCACACACTTATCAAGAGAACATCCCTGGTCATCTACTGCCTCTGATCTGGAGGACTCACTAAACACAAATGCTTTGTTCGTAAATTATGTCTGAGTGTTGGAGATGCCCCTGGCTATCAGTTTTTTTTTTTTTTATAATTAAAAAAATGTCAATGTGGCCATCCGGCTTGCTTAATAAATGGAATTTGAAATGAATTATACTTTTGATACTTAAGTATATTTAAAACCAAATACTTTTACTCAATTAGTATTTTACTTGGTGACTTTTACTTGAGTCATTCTTTATTAAGGTATCTTTACTCGACTCAAGTATGACAGTTGGGTACTTTTTCCACCACTGCAATTGAGTGCAGGAAATGCCGAAATTATAAATGTGCTGAAATTTGTTTTGGTTGAAGTTGAATTGAATAGTATAAAACAACGAGAATGGAGAAAGACTCATTGAAATCACTTAGAATATATGTGTTATGACCCTTGGATCACTCACTATACATAAAGCAAATGTAGAACATTAATTATTAAAAAACTAAAAATACCGTCTTTCTTTTATTTTTTAACCTGTTTGGCGTGCAAGCCCGACGTCGGTACACTTATGACAACAGCCAGCTCAAAGTGCAGGGCGCGAAATTCAAAAGATATTTTTTTTAAATATTTAACTTTCACACATTAACAAGTCCAATACAGCATATGAAAGGTACACATCTTGTGAATCAAGCCAACATGTCCGATTTTTAAAATGTTTTACAGGGAAGACAAAATATGTAAATCTATTAGCTAACCACGTTAGCAAAAGACACCACTTTTTTTTACTCCAACAGTTTTTAACTCCATCAGTAGCTATCACAAATTCGACCAAATAAAGATATAAATAGCCACTAACCAAGAAACAACTTTATCAGATGACAGTCTGATAACATATTTATTGTATAGCATATGTTTTGTTCGAAAAATTTGCATATTTCAGGTATAAATCATAGTTTACATTTCAGCTACAATCAGAAATTGCACCGAAAGCAGACAGAAAAATTACAGACACCAACGTCAAATACCTAATTACTCATCATAAAACATTTCTGAAAAATACATAGTGTACAGCAATTGAAAGACAGGCATCTTGTGATTCCAGACAATATTTCCGATTTATTAAATGTTTTACAGCGAAAACAAAATGTAGCGTTATATTAGCGTAGCCACAATAGCCAGAAACACTTGGGCGCCCACGACCAGTTCACATGCACGACAGATATTAGAAATAGCATCATAAAATGTTTCTTACTTTTGGTGATCTTCCGTCAGAATGTTGGACAAGGTGTCCTTTGTCCAGAACAGTCGTTGTTTTGATCTGGAACGGCAAATATCCCTCTTCATTTAGCATGCACACTAGGCGAGTGGCACAGATCTCTCCAACGTCAACAAAGTCAGAGAACGGAACACGGCAAAACTCCCGAAAAAATTTCAATAATCTGATTAAACTATATTGAAAAAACATACGTTACGATGATATGGTCACATGTATCAAATAAAATCCGAGCCGGAGATAGTTGTCGTCCATAACGGCAGCAAAACAGAAGGCAATCCCACTGTCCAAGTCGCGCGCTTCAGAGTACCGGAAATGAGGGACACATCATACAAAGACCTTGTATTCCAATTCAGATGAAGATAAACACAAAATTTCTTCTCTCTCAGCCTCTTGACATCCAGAGAAAGGCCGATGAAGTGTACGTAGACTCTTACGTGCCATGCCCATGTATAGGCAGGAAGTTGAACAGAGCGACGATTTCAGACATTCCACTTCCTGGTCAGGAAATGTGCTGCAGAACGAGTTCTGTTTCACTCAGAGAAATAATTCAAACGGTTTTAGAAACTAGAGAGTGTTTTCTATCCAATAGTAATAATAATATGCATATTGTACGAGCAAGAATTGAGTACGAGGCCGTTTGAAATGGGCATGTTTTATCTGGCTACTCAATACTTTCCCTTGCAGCCATAAGAAGTTAAATACAATGATATAATATTTGGCAATAGCCCTGGCTCAGAGGCCACCCAGTTCATGAGCTTAACAGCAGTAGATCTGAATTTAGAAAGGAAAATGAATGTTTATGCAACAAATGTTACTGCATCAAATCGTATCAATTAATACTCTAACCAAACTAAAAACGTATCATCCCTGTATCGTATCCCATGTATCTAGATACGTATCGAATCGTCTTTAAAGGGAAAGATACACATCCCTAATAAACTGACACCTGCACTCTGAAACAATATTCTGTGATCACACAACACTGGGTCATCAAAGCTAAGCAGACATGCATCACTGGGATGGAGCAGGGGTGGGCAAACGTTTTGGCTCGAGTTTTGTTGTTCAAGTCTGGCCTGGAGTGTTTATTTAACCCTGAAAAATACTACAACACCCTACCTAAATCGGCTGGTGGGCCGGATGCTCAGTGTATTGGAAAGGGGGATACCTAATCAGTTGTACAACTGAATGCCTTCAAATGAAATGTGTCTTCGATTTAACCCAACCCCTCTGAATCAGAGAGGTGCGGGAGGCTGCCTAAATTCGACATCCACGTCTTCGGCGTCCGGGGAACAGTGGGTTAACTGCATTGCTCAGGGGCAGAACGACAGATTTTTACCCCGTCAGCTCAGGGATTCGAGCCAGCAACCTTCCGGTTACTGGCCCAAAGCTTTAAGCATCTTACCGGCCACCTCCACGATGTCCCCTGGTACAAGGTCCTTGGACTTTATCCTCTGCACACTCTTCCTGTCCTGCCGGTACACCTTTCCCATCTCCGGCTCGTACTCTTTGAGCGCTTCAATGGCATTCTCTGCATTTCGCTCCTGTAAGACAAAAGCAACCAGATTAAAATCAATATTATTCAGATATCAATGTAAGCTTCACATGTTGGTTGACGACCAGATCCCACACAGAGCATTTAGAGATTGTTAAAGAATGAGAACGATCACTTGACCAGTGACCCTCAAGCTGGGAAAGGAAGCAAACCCAACGAGAAGTGTATCCAACAACAAATCATTGGACATTGTAATAGCCAGAAATACCGCCGTTTTTATAACGCTGATCTGTTGATCTCTCATCACACGCCAAAGAAACAACAAACAATAGGATCCAATGAAAATACAGCCATTACATTTAAAAAGGGCTCAATTTCAGATTTAAGGAAACAAAACATTCCTGGCTCAGTCAAACCTAGGAATTCAATGGACTTGTATTTTTAACATCTTGTATGTTTAACGTCACAGTCAGTGTGCCATCAGATATAGCTGAGGACTGGAGCACAGTGTACCACAATTAAACCCTCCGTCCCTCCAACCCCCAATCAACTACCAGCGATCTGCTGACCTTTCCCTCCCTGTGGGATTACTCCCAGAGGTACCGTCACAAGCAGCCAGCCTGGCAGCACTCTGGACAGGGCACACCCGCTGGCCTCATTGGATGGGAACACGGACAACATCTCCATTAAAAATACAGGCTGCAGGGAAAGTGTTGTAGGTTGTTAACAGTTGCCATGATAACCGTTGTGGGCATTGATTGGTCCAAGGCGCATGTATTGAAGTAGAGTTTGGACAAAGACAGAGAAGAATTCAAAAGGTATTCTGAACATGTTCATCAACATAACCTCCAACATCCCCAGACAAGTTTTGTTTGCTTATACAATGGCAAACAACCTGACAGATAACAGCTCCTCTTACAAACTTCAACAGAGCATAATATATGTCCCAACTACCATAAGTGCCGGTCTCCACAACTGCCATCGCTAGCCTAATTTAACTGAATATGGCATGCTAGAGTAAATGAACTTAACGTTAGACATTGCATTTGCTTAGTAGCAGCAGGTTAGCATAAAAAACAAAAAAAAGCATTTTCAATACTACACCTAATCAAAAGCCCCCCCGTAGAGGTAACCTCCCTGTGTGCATGTTGTAGATCAACAAGGGGGACTATGAGGTGTAAATCTTCGGGAGCAGTGAGGTGCAGCAGAAGGCCCGAGAGATGATCCACGAGTTAGGGGCCAAAGACAACAGCCCCAGGGAATTCCGCAAAGGTAAAACACACTTAAACCACAGTGAACCACACTTTGTATTCTCTCAAATTAAAACACGATTACTGTATCACAAAAATAAAGCATATGCGTGTAAAATCAATGTAAACATTGCATAGGCCTATGCTACAATGATTTCTTACAAAGAGAAAAAAATGGCACGTGTGACTTTCATAAAGGAGGCATCAGTAGCATAGTACTTCTCATGTCCCATTACGGGGTAATGTGATGGGCTATCACTAAGTAGCTCTCTGTAGCACTGGAAGTCCATCCATCTGTAGTAAGCGCAACACACGGTGCATTGGCCAATTCATTGACAACTTCAGATTTAGCTTGCTTATATAGAGCAGGTACTACCCTTTTGCTGAAATGGGTGCAAGAGGGCGAAATATGTAAAGTTGCTCGAGCACTTTCGAGGTGCCGAAACACCCCTTTCTCAACCACCAAGAACGGGAACATATCCGCGGCTATAAACATACCCATCGCTCTCAACTTTTTTGGGCCTGGTCATAATCGAAGAACACAAAACACACACCAACCGATTAAGGGACTGCTGAATGTTTATTTTTTCCCTCTTGCTTTGTTTGCGCTTTTCAATATTATGTCTCTCTCTGATAAGATACCCAGGAAAGTACTGAAAATAGCCCATAAGATTATATGTAGGTTCATGAAATCCATAAACTGCTAACATCAATATATCTGAGACTCACTTAGATAACTAATTCGATGATACAGCAGTAGTGATATAACATGTACAGTGTATTCGGAAAGTATTCAGACAACTTGATTTCACATTGGTACGTACCAGTCTTATTCTAAAATGTATTAAAATGTTTCCTCCCCCACCCATCAATCTACACACAATACCCCATAATGACACAAAGCAAAAACATTTAGAAATGTTTGCAAACATACATATATATATATATAAAAATATAAAAAAATATCACATTTACAGTTGAAGTCGGAAGCTTACATACACCTTAGCCAAATACATTTAAACTCAGTTTCACAACTCCTGACATTAAATCCTAGTAAAAAATTCCCTGTTTTAGGTCAGTTAGGATCACCACTATTTCAAGAATGTGAAACTTCAGAAAGAGAAACATTTTCTATTTCAGCTTTTATTTCTTTCATCACATTCCCAGTGGGTCAGAAGTTTACATACGCTCAATTAGTATTTGGTAGCATTGCCTTTAAATTGTTTAACTTGGGTCAAACATTCCGGGTAGCCTTCCACAAGCTTCCCACAATAAGTTGGGTGAATTTTGGCCCATTCCTCCTGACAGAGCTGGTATAACTGAGTCAGGTTTGTAGGCCTCCTTGCTCACACACTTTTTCAGTTCTGCCCACACATTTTCTATGGGATTGAGGTCAGGGCTTTGTGATGACCACTCCAATACCTTCACTTTTTTGTCCTTAAGCCATTTTGCCACAACTTTGGAAGTATGCTTGTGGTCATTGTCCATTTGGAAGACCCATTTGCAACCAAGCTTTAACTTCCTGACTGATGTCTCCAGATGTTGCTTCAATATATCCACATCATTTTCCTCCCTCATGATGCCATCTATTTTGTGAAGTGCACCAGTCCCTCCTGCAGCAAACACCCCCACAACATGATGCTTCCAACCCCGTGCTTCACGGTTGGGATGGTGTTCTTCGGCTTGCAAGCGTCCCCCTTTTTCCTCCAAACATAACGATGGTCATTATGACCAAAGAGTTCTATTTTTCCCCCCATCAGACCAGGGGACATTTCTCCAAAAAGTACAATCTTTGTGCCCAAGTGCAGTTGCAAACCGTACTGGCTTTTTTATGGCGGTTTTGGAGCAGTGGCTTCTTCCTTGCTGAGCGGCCTTTCAGGTTGTCGATATAGGACTCGTTTTACTGTGGATATCGATACTTTGTACCTGTTTCCTCCAGCATCTTCACAAGGTCCTTTGCTGTTGTTCTGGGATTGATTTGCACTTTTCGCACCAAAGTACATTCATCTCTAGGAGACAGAAATCGTCTCCTTACTGAACGGTATGACGGCTGCGTGGTCCCATGGTGTTTATACTTGCGTACTATCGTTTGTACAGATAAACGTGGTACCTTCAGGCATTTGGAAATTGCGCCTAAGGATGAACCAGACTTGTGGAGGTCTACAATTTTTGTTCTGAGGTCTTGGCTGATTTTGATTGTCCCATCATGTCAAGCAGAGGCACTGAGTTTGAAGGTAGGCCTTGAAATACATCCACAGGTACAACTCCAATTGACGTCAATTAGCCTATCAGAAGCTTCTAAAGCCATGACATAATTTTCTGGAATTTTCCAAGCTGTTTAAAAGGCACAGTCAACAAACTTCTGACCCACTGGAATTGTGATACAGTGAATTATAAGTGAAATAAGCTGTCTAACCTAAAATTAGTCGTCATGCACAAAGAAGATGTCCTAACTGAAATGCCAAAACTATAGTTTGTTAACAAGAAATTTGTTAAGTGGTTGAAAAACGAGTTTTAATGACTCCAACCTAAGTGTATGTAAACTTCCGACTTCAACTGTACATACAGTGGCAAGAAAAAGTATGTGAACCCTCTGGAATTACCTGGATTTCTACATAGATTTATATCGAATCAAATTTGATTAATTTAAGTTTGAACAATAGACAAACAGTGTGCTTAAACTAATAACACACAAATTGTATTTTTCTTGTCTATATTGAATACATAATTTAAACATTCACATTGTGAGTTGGAAAAAGTATGCGAACCCCTAGGCTAATGACTTCTCCAAAAACTAAATTGGAGTCAGCTAACCTGGAGTACAATCAATGAGACAAGATTGGAGATGTTGGTTAGAGCTGCCTTGCCCTATAAAAAAATATTCACAAAATTTGAGTTTGCTATTCACAAGAAGCACTGCCTGATGTGAACCATGCCTCGAACAAAAGAGATATCAGAAGACCTAAGATTAAGAAATGTTGACTTGCATAAAGCTGGAAAGGGTTACAAAAGTATCTCTAAAAGTCAGTTCACGGTAAGACAAATTGTCTGTAAATTGAGACATTTCAGCACTGTTGCTACTGTCCCTAGGAGTGCCCGTCTTGCAAAGATGACTGCAATAACACAGCGCAGAATGCTGAATGAGGCTAAGAAGAATCCTGGAGTGTCAGCTAAAGACTTAAAGAAATCTCTGGAAGATGCTAACATCTCTGTTGACGAGTCTACAATTGGTAAAACACTAAACAAGAATGGTGTCCATTGGAGGACACCATGGAAGAAGCTACTGCTGTTCAAAAAAAACATTGCTGCACATCAGAAGTTTACATAAGTGCACCTGGATGTTCCACAGCACTACTGGCAAAATATTATGTGGACAGGTGAAACTAAAGTTGAGTTGTTTGGAAGGAACACACAATACTAAGTGTGGAGAAAAAAAAGCACAGCACACCAAGATCAAAACCTCATCCCAACTGTAAAGTATGGTGGATGGAGCATCATGGTTTGGTGCCGCTTTGCTGCCTCAGGGCCTGGACAGCTTGCTATCATTGACGGAAAAATGAATTCATGTTATCAGGACATTTTGCAGGAGAACGTAAGGCTGTCTGCCAATTGAAGCTCAACAGAAATTGGGTGATGCAACAGGACAACGACCCAAAACACAGAAGTAAAACAGAATGGCTTCAACAGAAGAAAAAATGCCTTCTGGAGTGGCCCAGTCAGTCTTGACTCCAACCAGATTGAGATGCTGTGACATGACTTCAAGAGAGCAGTTCACACCAGACATCCCAAGAATATTGCTGAACTGAAACTGTTTTGTAAAGAGTAATGGTCCAAAATTCCTCCTGACCGTTGTGCAGGCCTGATCCACAACTACAGAAAAAAATTGGTTAAGGTTATTGCTGCCAAAGTAGGGTCAACCTGTTATTAAATCCAAGGGTTCACATACTTTTCCCACCCTGCACTGTGAATGTTTACACTGTGTTCAATAAAGACATGAAAATAGTTTGTGTTTAATTAGTTTAAGCAGACTGTCTTGTTGTGACCTAGATGGAGATCAGATCAAATTTTATGACCAATTTATGCAGAGATCCATGAAATTCCAAAGGGTCCACATACTTTTTCATGCCACCGTAGGTATTCAGACCCTTAACTCAGTACTTTGTTGAAGCACCATTGGCAGTTATTACAGCGTCGAATCTTCTTGGGTATGACACCACAAGCTTGGCACACCTGTATTTGGGGAGTTTCTCCCATTTTTCTCTACAGATCCGCTCAAGCTCGGTCAGGATGGATGGGGAGAATTGCTGCACAGCTATTTTCAGATCTCTCCAGAGATGTTCGATCGGGTTCAAGTCCGGGCTCTGGCTGGGCCACTCAAGGAATATTCAGAGACTTGTCCCGAAGCCACTCCTGCATTGTCTTGGCTGTGTGCTTAGGGTTGTTGGAAGGTTGGAAGGTGAACCTTCGCCCCCAGTCTGAGGTCCTGAGCGCTCTGGAGCAGGTTTTCATCAAGAATCTCTCTGTACTTAGCTCTGTTCATCTTTGCCTTGACCCTGACTAGTCTCCCAGTCCCTGCCTCTGAAAAACATCCCCACAGCATGATGCTGCCACCACCATGCTTCGCCGTAGGGATGGTGCCAGGTTTCCTCCAGAAGTGAAACTTGAGATTCAGGCCAAAGAGTTTAGTCTTGTTTCATCAGACGAGAATATTATTTCTTGCGGTCAGAGTCCTTTAGATGCCTTTTGGCAAACTCCAAGCGGGCTGTCAAGTGCCTTTTACTGAGGAGTGGCTTCCGCCTGGCCACTACCATACAGGCCTGATTGATGGAGTGCTGCAGAGATGGTTGTCCTTCTGGAAGGTTCTCCCATTACCATAGAGGAACTCTAAAGCTCTATCAGAGTGACTATCGGGTTCTTGGCCACCTCCCTCACCAAGGCCCTTCTCCCCCGATTGCTCAGTTTGGCTTGGTGGTTTCAAACTTCTTCCATTTAAGAATGATTGAGTTCACTGTGTTTTTAGGGACCTTCAGTGCTGCAGAAATGTTTTCGTAGCCTTCTGCAAATCTAACTCAAGACAATCCTTTAACCTAATGGCTTGGTTTTTCTCTGACATGCACTGTCAACTGTGGGACCTTATATAGACAGGTATGTGCCTTTCCAAATCATGTCTAATCAATTGAATTTACCACAAGTGGACTCCAATCAAGTTGTTGATACATCAAGGATGATCAATGGAAACAGGATACACCTGAGCTCAATTTTGAGTCTCCTAGCAAAGGGTCTGAATACTTATGTAAATAAGGTATTTCTTTTTTTCCCCAATACATTTGCAAAAAATTCTAAACCTGTTTTCACTTTGCCATTATGGGGTTTTGTGTGTAGTTAAAAGTCAGCATTTTACAATCAGGCTGTAATGTAAAAATTTGGAAAATGCCAAGGGGTCTGAATATTTCCTGAATGCACAAATACTAATTTAAAGCCCTAGTCATTACGTTTATAAGTTAGTCAGTCGGTTGAATCATGGCTGTGTAAATGGTGTTGTCAGCTAAGTACATTAACTTTTGCTCAAGGGAAAATACACAATGTGATTAGCCTATACATCTCTTATACAGTCTGATCAACTTAATTAAAGATTAGTGATCCTCAATAACCATTCTTCTTGCCAACTCACTGCTGACTGCATAAAGTGGAAAAGTAATTAACTGCATAGTCCTCCCCTGGAGCACAGTGTGTGCAGTTCTACAGAACATGGTTTTGCTAGATTGAGTCAAGAAAGCTTGACTTCACTCTAGTTATTCTCTACTGCTCATGGGGCTAGCCCAATGGTAGAGAAAGGCGAGTCACCCACACATTACTCAGTAGTACAGTGGGATCCTCACATGAAAAGGTGTGACATAAACCCAATGAATTCAGCCTTGTCATTCCATCCCTTTTTTGTTACGGGACATTCAGATTAGTTCCTTTACTCTAGCAGGACTATTAGTCATCAATATGTGCAATGCTGGAGTACTCTGACACACCTGTGCTGCTGCTGTCTGTCTGTCTCGAAGGGATGAATTAGGTCTAATGAGCTTTGACGCTTTATAACTCACTAACCAAGGTTTTTTAGCCCCAGCTGTTCAAACAAGCTTGTGTCACTTAAATCCAAGTCAGAAAAAGCACTGGAAACCTACAGATGTTTAAGGTACTGCAAGAATTGTGGAACACGTATGATTCCAGTCACTCTAGTCGAGATACAAGATAAATTTTACTTTAGCTCCCAGTGTCAAGAAATCCCTAGATGCAGAGGGGAATGGAGTTGGATAGTAAAACTTTGGTTATGAGAAAGGAGTAGCCTGTATTGAGTTGTCATTGTAAAACTCCAGATCTAACTAGATAACGCCCCATTCAGGCTAAAGATAGCGCAAACATCCCACTGGAGTCCCCAGGCCAGGAGCAGAGAGAAAAGAGGCTATTATCCCTCCCTGCCTTAGTTTCTCACTAATGCAGAAACCCTCATCCCACTTTCTCCTCCTTGGTTTTATTTTAGTCTCCATTCATTACCCTGACTGGCCTGAAACACCATGCCCCCCCTTTTCCACACACATGCCAAGTTTTTCCTCCTCACGCTTGGGTCCTTTTAGGGGTAAAAAAAAGCCTCAATGACACAACCTGTATCGTTGTACGGGTATGTCTCTCTACTTGTTGTTTCCCCTAGACTTCTGGCAAAGCCCAAGGCGGTCAAGTGGCCAGTCATGGACAGGATGGATTATTGATTTGGCTGTGTGCACCTTGGAAGCAGGAGCAGGCTTGGAGGCACACAACCTAATTACCTTTCTGCTTTCTTTTTCAATCCGAGTCGGAGCAGAGGCAAGAGCGGATCGCTGCTCGATGGGCACAGGGACTCCTAGCACCCGCCGTGCGCATGGCAACAAGATTTAGAGGTGATAAGATGACTAGAAAGAGTGTCCTGTTGAGCAAATGTCCACCCACAGCTGGAAGGAATCCCATTAAAGCAGGTCCATACCTGAAGTCTGTTTAGCTAGTTATATATTTTTGGTCAATGGTGTCATTGACTAATGGAGTTTAGTACAGAAGTCTTTCTTGCCATATGGCTTTTGCATCCTGCCAAACTGTGGATTTCTAATATATTCCTCAACCAAGAGAATGAAATCTGTCTCTAGCCATAGAACCCTGTGGTGAGTCATTCAATTCAGAATACACCCTGGATACTGTGGTTAGGACAAACCTCTAATTGAGAGCCAAGTATTTTTCTTAATGTGCAGGATGTAAATGAGATTACCCACATTTCAAAAAGACTCATTGTAATTCACACCAAGCCCCTTCTCGGCTCTCATTTGAGAACAATCGGCTGCACAGTTCACACTGCCACTGAACACACCTCTGCCGCTCAGTACAGTGAACATGCACCTGTGGAACGGTCGTTAAGACACTAACAGCTTACAGACGGTGGCAATTAAGGTCACAGTTATGAAAACTTAGGACACTAAAGCGGCCTTTCTCCTGACTCTGAAAAACACCAAAAGAAAGATGCACAGGGTCCCTGCTCATCTGCGTGAACGTGCCTTAGGCATGCTGCAAGGAGGCATGAGGACTATAGGTGTGGCCAGGGCAATAAATTGCAATGTCCGTACTGCGAGACGCTTAAGACAGCGCTACACGGAGACAAGACAGACAGCTGATCGTCCTCGCAGTGGCAGATCACGTGTAACAACACCTGCACAGGATCGGTACATCCAAACATCACACCTGCGGGACAGGTACAGGTTGGCAACAACAACTGCCCGAGTTACACCAGGAACGCACAATCCCTCCATCAGTGCTCAGACTGTCCGCAATAGGCTGAGAGAGGCTGGACTGAGGGCTTGTAGGCCTGTTGTAAGGCAGGTCCTCACCGGCAACAACGTCACCTATGGGCACAAACCCACCGTCGCTGGACCAGACAGGACTGGCTAAAAGTGCTCTTCACTGACGAGTCGTGGTTTTGTCTCACCAGGAGTGATGGTGGGATTTTCGTTTATTGTCGAAGGAATGAGCGTTACACCGAGGCCTGTACTCTGGAGCAGGATCGATTTGGAGGTGGAGGGTCCGTCATGGTCTGGGTTGGTGTGTCACAGCATCATCAGACTGAGCTTGTTGTCATTGCAGGCAATCTCAACGCTGTGAGTTACAGGGAAGACCTCCTCCTCCCTCATGTGGTACCCTTCCTGCAGGTTCATCCTGACATGACACTCCAGCATGACAATGCCACCAGCCATACTGCTCGTTCTGTGCGTGATTTCCTGCAACGGAGGAATGTCAGTGTTCTGCCATGGCCAGCGAAAAGCCCGGATCTCAATCCCATTGAGCACGTCTGGGACCTGTTGGATCGGAGGGTGAGGGCTAGGGCCATTCCCCCCAGAAATGTCCATGAACTTGCAGGTGCCTTGATGGAAGAGTGGGGTAACATCTCACAGCTGGAACTGGCAAATCTGGTACAGTCCATGAGGAGGAGATGCACTGCAGTACTTAATGCAGCTGGTGGCCACACCAGATACTGACTAACTTTTGATTTTGACTCCCCCCCCTTTGTTCAGGGACACATTATTCCATTTCTGTTAGTCACATGTCTGTGGAACTTGTTCAGTGTATGTCTCAGTTGTTTAATCTTATGTTCATACAAATATTTACACGTTAAGTTTGCTGAAAATAAGTGCAGTTGACAGTGAGAGGACGTTTCTATTTTTGCTGAGTTTGATTATATATATATATATATATATTTTTTTACCACCGATCATAGAAACGTGCTGTATTCACACACACTACATGACAAAGTATGTGGACACCTGCTCGTCGAACATCTCATTCAAAAATCATGGGCATTAATATGGAATTAGACTCCAACCAAGTTGAAGATCAAGGATGATCAATGGAAACAGGATACACCTGAGCTCAATTTCAAGTCTCATACAGTAGCAACGGGTCTGAATACATATGTAAATAAGGAGTCTTTATTTTAATACATTTGCTAAAATGTCTAAATCTATTTTTGGCTTTGTCATCATGGGATATTGTGTGTTGATTGATGCATACAGTGCATTCAGAAATTATTCAGACCCCTTCCCTTTTCCACATTGTAAATACAAAAAAAATCCTCAGCAATCTACACAAAATACCCCATTATGACAAAGTAAAAACAGTTTAGAATTTTTGCAAATGTATTAAAAGTAAAAAACAGATGCCTTAATTTCGTAAGTATTCAAACCCTTTGCTATTAGAAATTGAGCACAGGTGCATCCTGTTTCCATGGATCCTCCTTGATGTTTCTACAACTTGATTGGAGTCCACCTGTGCTAAATTCAATTGATTGGACATGATTTGAAAGGCACACACCTGTCTATATAAAGGGCCCACAGTTGACAGTGGATGTCAGGGCAAAAACCATGCCATGAGGTCGAAGGAATTGTCCGTAGAGCTCCAAGACAGGATTGTGTCATGGCACAGATCTGGGGAAGAGTACCAAAAAATGTCTGCAGCATTGAAGGTCCCCAAGAACACAGTGGCCTCTATCATTCTTAAATGGAAGAAGTTTGGATCATCCAAGACTCGTCCTAGAGTTGGCCGCCCGGCCAAACTGAGCAATTGGGGGAGAAGGGCCTTAGTCAAGGAGGTGACCAAGAACCCGATGGTCACTCTGACAAAGTTCCAGAGTTCCTCTGTGGAGATGGTTGTCCTTCTGGAAGGTTCTCCCATCTCTGCAGCACTCCACCAATCAGGCCTTTATGGTAGAGTGACCAGATGGAAGCCACCACAGCCCGCTTGTAGTTTTCCAAAAGGCACCTAAAGGACTCTTAAACCATGAGAAACAAGATTCTCTGGTCCGATGAAACCAAGGATGAACTCTTTGGCAGGACTGGGAGACTAGTCAGGATCAAGGGAAAGATGAACGGTGAAAAGTACAGAGATCCTTGATTAAAACTTGCTCCAGAGTGCTTAGGACCTCAAACTGGGGTGAAGGTTCACCTTCCAACAACCCTAAGCACACAGCCAAGACAACGCATTAGTGGCTTCGGGACAAGTCTCTGAATATTCCTTGAGTGGCCCAGCCAGAGCCCGGACTTGAACCCGATTGAACATCTCTGGAGACCTGAAAATAGCTGTGCAGCAACTCTACCCATCCAAACTGACAGAGCTAGTGAGGATCTGCAGAGACAAAATGGGAGAAACTCCACAAATACAGGTGTGCCAAGCTTGTAGCATCATACCCAAGAAGACTTGATGCTGTAACCGCTGCCAATGGTGCTTCAACAAAGTACTGAGTAAATCTGAATACTTATGTAAAATGTACATTTGTTAAAAATAATAATGTTGCCTTGTCATTATGGGGTAGTGTGTAGATTGATGATAAAAGTAATACATTTTTGAATAAGGCTGTAACGTAACAAAATGTGGGAAAATTCAAGGGGTCTGAATACTTTCCAAAGGCACTGTATAGGCCTAGCTATATGCCAAGTGTATATGTTCATTCTCCTGTGCCATAAGGGACTGAGAAGAATAGCCTTTGGTTCCGCTCTAAGCTTGGTTCTATTTTTAACTGTTTTTTTGTTCATGGCATTTTCTCTCCCTGTGGTTCTGCGGATTGGTTTGGGCAGGCAGGCGTTTAACTTAGCAAGAGGACATCCACAGGGATCCCTTCAAACCATCTTCCTGGGATCTAATCCCTGCCATCAGTGGAATCAGCTCAGTGAGCAATCACAGGCAACTAATGGTTGTCATTAACTGGAGTGACCAAGAAACTCTCATTAAACCAGCCAGAGGAAAAACAGCTTTGCTACAATTTGTACATAATTTCAGCTTCTTCCTCATACACACAATCAATTCCCTCAGTTTATAGTGAGTGATGAAATCAGTTATCTGCAGATATGGCCTGATCCTATCATAAGCTAGGCCTACTACTATTAATTATATTCCTCTTAGGGTGTGACAGTCTATCAAACCAAAAAAATAACTAAGTTGACCATATTAAAAGAAAAAGGTTGTAAAAAAAGATCTGCTTACCTGCCAGACACCCACAATGGCATTTGCTATCAGAATCAGCAAAATTACAAAAGGCTCCACGAAGGCTGTTATGGTCTCCTCTCCCTCCTCGAACCAGGCCAGCACCTAAAACAGGAGAAACAGGCAGACAATCAGACAGCAATACATTCATATTATGCCCTGCAGTTGCAGATATCAATGTCTCAGTCATACCAGCTTTAGGGTGTAGCGGAGATGAGGTGAGCCAGAGGCAAGGGTCAAGATAACAGAGCCTGGAGCACTATTGCAAAACCAGAGCAAAGGCAATCGCTTGGTAACAGTAAGTAATTCAATTTGGGTGAAAAGTAGCCGTTGGAGAGTGACAATGCTCGTCAGGGCTGAAAGTGTGATTGTCAGCACAAGCCCATCAAACACCTAATTGTTATGTCAGCTGCAGAACTTTCAGCTACATCAATCAAATCTAATCTTGAACATGCCATTTCTAATACATGTAGTTCACATTCAAAGCACCACACAACTCTACCCTGTTCAGGCATCCAGTTTCTAGCAAAGCATTTTGTCCTCTCAACAGCGAGTGACTGCTCTTTAAAGTGGTGTTCATTTCCATTAAGTCCTTCTCAGCCACTGAAATAGGATGCATGGGTTTAAACCAGTGGTTTGAATAACCACATTACATAACAGAATATCAGCAATTTCATCTGCTGAGGCCCAACTATTTTACCTCAGAAATGACTTGGAGATAGAGGGAACAACGGTAGAAATTACTGAAAATGTTCCTATAAATCTCAAACTAGGCTACACTTTAAAGGTCTGGAGCAGTAGCTTCCAACACAACAGTGCTCATAAAGACCAAGCTTGAACTTGTATGCTATGGAATGACCACTTCTTTGAATGAAGAGGTTAAAAAAAACATCCTCTTATTTTAATGTCTCCGACAGTCAATCATGAACAGGGAGATAGGCTCTGCTCTCAGGCAGTGGAGTACACCACAGAGGCCTCAGCATCATTAACTCAGAGCCCACCTAATTATCCTTGTCAAGCTCTCTGGCGCTAACAGTCAATAATATGACTCATTTGCGCAATGAATAGAGGATTGAAAGCCTCTCACTACCATGTATTAGTAAACGTGTTCAGCATAATGACAGCATCAGTCCCATATCATAAAATCTTATCCAGTGAAGGGGTCTATTGTTTCTCAAAGACTATTTCAGAACAACAGGTTCAGAAGTAATTTGTCTCCTCAATCAGAATCTAGGCCAGAACTAGAAATGTGTCATATACTAGGATTCTCCTCCTCACCCAGTTAGAGGTAGAGCCTATTGCAACAAATGCCAATGAAAAATGTGAACATCTTGACAGCTCAAGCACGTTTAGGACTCTTGTGTGTGTGTGTGTGAGAGAGACCCGGCCACTGCTGGATGTGATTTACAGGCTATTCCTGAACATCACTGTGTGTGACTGTCCCCGCTGCTGGTGATATCTACAGTGATGTGGCGTTGAATACAAGCCAACAGGAAGGGAAATGGGGTCACAGAGATGTGAACTTGGCACTCACCAGGATCACCACTAGTGAGGCCACTTGTGACATAACACAAACATTGTTTATGTCCAGATCAACTGCTTCCCCTGAAGGACTTCAATAGAAAGGATATGATGGGGCCTAAAAGGAGTAAATTAGGCATAATTGGGCAACAGCAGGAAAAGGAGGCTCCAAACAGGTGCAAGAAAATGGCTGATGACCAGTGACTCACTAACAACTAGAAACTCAATCTCCATCAATGATGTTCTCAACATAGCAGACTAGGATGTAATGACATTACAAGTAGGTGCAACAACCAATTATCCCTAAATTATTGGATGAATGCCAGTTTAACGTCACATTTTCACCGGAATAGACAGTCAGATACCATACAAAACCGACATGATGTTGGAGCTATGGGTACAAGGCCTAATGGAAACACAGGGGCTTGCAATTTCTTAAGAAAACCCTCTTCAGTGCCATCTGCCCTAGAGGGGATTTGTGTGTTCCGCAACAATTACACTCATACACTTATTCTGGACATATGAAGCATACCATCATCCTCATTTCAATAAATGGAGAGTAATTATATACTTACAAAGGATATGCAGGCTGCAAGAAGAAGAATCCTCACAAGTAGATCTCCAAACTGTTCAGCTACCAGTTCCCATAAAGACTTTCCTAAGAAAAGAAAATAGAGGGTTTGATTGCATCCAAATAATTGGATACCTAGAAAAAGTAAATTAACAAAAAAAATAGAACGATTTACTTACCCTCCTCAGCAGGCAATTCTGCGATTCATCCAAAGGATACCACACCGGAAATAGGACAACAGTGAGAGAGATAGGTTACAACCGAAAATTAAGTTTCTGATTACAAATAAGAGTTTCAAAGGGGAGAATACATCTAAATTGACGTGGACTGGAGGACAAACATAAGACATACTTAACATCGTTTAGAACAGGTTGACCACTTTAAATGTACAGCATTTTGCTTTAGTTCGTTCACTGAAATTGTTTCAACACACGAGACTGTACATGTTCGTGACGTCAGCAATTCGTTCAAACAAGCCGGTTGCTGAAGAATGCCAGCGGCGTAGCGATAGTTTAGCAGGCTAACTAGCTAACAGGCCGTACACCGTGTGGCCAGGAAAGGGATATCACATTTCAGCAACATGTTACTCACCGTTAGGTCCCCATTTTTCCCGCTGCCTCTTCACCTGGTCTAAACCTAGACCTGTGCTTTCGTTCACGTTGAAATGGCTGTAAACTTCCTCCACAGTCTTTGTGTGAGCGTTCTCCATGGTGAGTATCTGCGCGAGGTGACACACTAGCTCGCTAACGTTAGCTGAAACCTCGACAACCCCACTGATTACTCACTTATTTTGTGTTTTCCCCAAACTCACGCTGCCAAAAATTCATTCGAATATCTTGAAATGTATTTGTTTTCCCAAACACTAAATAACCTAACGTGCAATGAAAATTGTGCCTGTTAGTGCTCACACTTGTTAGGAGACCGATGCCTTCCCCCGTCAAATTCGCCGGTTAGCTACAATGTTCCAGACAACCATGAAATACGGATAATTCATACCACCATCAAAACTATTTCATTTTTTGAAGGAGTAATAACAAAAAAAATGCGTCTCTGTAGTTGGATAATGCAAGTGGTTACGCGGTAGGTCTGACAAGTACAGCCTTCGTGGATGTCCGCTGTCTATGTGTTCTTGTGTGCTGCTGCGGATTCACTGCTATCCCCATCAGCACCAATCGCATTTGTTCACTACCCTTTCGCATGCTCTGAATGCTGTGCTCGGTGTCCGCATGTGGAATGCGCTTATTGGTTGGAGAGACTCCGGAAATCCATTTTCCTTCCCGATCTTTCGGTCCTCACTAGTTACCACAGCGTATTTTAAAAATGTATCTGAAAAAAAAATCGGATTTGAACCCTAACCACCCTGCTAACATTATGCCTAACCTTAAATTAAGACACGTTTTGTGATAGCCAATTTCGACCTTGTGGTTGTAGTAACTTCTGACAAACCGATCTTCTTCGGTGGGGTTTATCAGCGGTTGGCATCCAATGTTATTGTGTCTTACCACCACCTACTGTACTGGGGTGTGGGCCAGAGACCAAGAGAAAGTAAATCCTACCTGCCAGCCCCGTTGCTCTTAAAAAAAGATTACATTTGAGACAATATCTAATGACGTTCTACTCAATATACTCTATAAACTACTTTTCTGTATCCCCTTCTCCCTCATACTGGATCTCAGTCTCTCTCGTTCCCTCTGATACTTTAAATAAATGCCTGCCCTTAGTATCTCTACTTCACTGCTCCTGCCATCTCTGCACCATCGCTGTCCATATCAGTCTTTTGCCTCTGCCTTGCTCATTGAAACTACAACATCCCCACTACTAAGTGCTTGTTTAGCGGGTACATCAACTACCTAGTTCCCCTCCACCCCCACATGGGCTGGGACCACAGGAGGTTGGTGGTACCTTAATTGAGGAGGACAGGCTTGTGGTAAATCCTCCATTTGCTCCGTTCCAGCCATTATTATGAGCAGTCTTCACCTCAGGAGCCTCCACTGGCTGGGAACCAAGTAAATCTTATCTGTATACCCATCTGTTTAATCCTGCCATGGGTTTGTAGTACATCATAAAGCAGGTCTTGTCTGCTACGTGAGCTAAAGGACTGCAGACTCATCAACACTGCACTTGAATCAGAGCAAATAACTACTCTGTCTGGCTTGACTTACTCCACACACTGCAAGGCCAACAGTATGGCCATCAGCTCTGCCATATATACAACCAGATGATCTGAAATACATTTCCTGACTGCCACCCCACATTCCTGCACTTCAAATGCTGACCCAGTACGTTCTGTTCTTGGATCTTTTGAATGATCTGTGTAAATGGCCACCAAATCCTGATACACAGTATGCATATATCTATTAAACAAATAAAATGGATTAACACTAATCCTATCTTTCTGTAGTTTCTCCAACACTTCTAGATCAACTACTGGAGGTGGGAGTAGCCATGGTGGATTTACAGGAATAGGTACCGTTGGACTAAACTCTCTTGCATACAGTCCCACCTCCCTCGCCTGGGTATTACCCACCCAAAGCTTGTGTTCTGTGCTCGCTCATGTTTTCCATCATGCCTGTAAAATCCCTTTTGCAGAATGAAACACCCCATGTCCCTGTAGGTTGACCCAATAATTAATTGCTGCTGTCTCCTAATCTGCAATGGCAAATCCCCCATCTCCGCCTGTAGTGCAGCCACTGGGGAGGTCCGAAACACCCCACTACATATTCTGAGTCCTTGCCCCTGCATAACATCTAGCCTTTCCAATAAGGTTTGGGCTGCCGAACCATACGCTATGCTACCATAGTCTATTACAGATCGGATCGATGCAACATACATGGTCCTCAAAAAGGAACGCTCACCCCCCCACTCCTTCCCTGTCAGACAGCGCATCACATTTAGCACCTTCTTACACTTACCTTACCTCGAACCTCTTCCCATTTCAACCCTGTCATACTCATATCTCCCAGCTGCTTTCACTATAAGCTGAATCCTCTGTTTTTCTATTTTAGCAGTAAATGTCACCTGCTATGAATGTCACCAGCTTTCTCTTATCTATGTATACCATATCGCCCCCACCTGCCCCCTAATCCCCAGTCTAGATGGTCCTACCCATTTCTCCCTTGAAGCTGTATCTCCCTGGACCACCCTCACTGCCTCAGCATGACACCCTTCTCTCCACTCTCACTTGCTGCACCTCCACTGCCTGCTACATTGCCTCACACCCACCATATGCCACATGAGCACCCACACAGCTGCAGCACTTTGGTTGTACACCATCCCCACACTTGCCATACTCATGTTCCCTCCCACACCTGGCACACCTCTTTTTCTCTTTACAGGCTGTTGCCTAATGCCCAAACCTCTGGCAGTTCTAACATCTTAAAGGCTTCGCTATATGAGCCCTCACATAATTAGGCAACAAGGCCAGAAGTGTTGTGGTATATGGCTAATATACCCAGGCTAAGGGCTGTTCTTAGTCACGACGCAACACGGAATGTCTGGACACAGCCCTTAGCCGTGGTATATTGGCCATATATCACAAATCCCAGAGGTGCCTTATTGCTATTATAAACTGCTTACCAATGTAATTAGAGCAGTTAAAAGAAAGGTGTTGTTGTACCCGTGGTATACAGTCTGATATACAACGGCTGTCAGCCAATCAACAATCAGGGCTCAAACCACCCAGTTTATAATAACACATATATCCTATGGTTACTTTATTTGGCAGTACCCGGTCCTTGAAGTGTAACAGAATAGAGAGCCTATCTACCCTAACTCCATCCCTTGTTGCTTGCCATCTTTGAATATTTACTAGAACGCCTCGTCTCAAGTTGTCACTTGCTAACACTCACAGGCACTCCTGTTATCACCCTTTAATCCACTGCTTCCCTGCTTGATTACCTCTGCTGCTCGACACCACCCTATTTGCTTCACTCAGAGCTTTTTCCCTCTGCGCCATGTCCTTACAGAACACCAACAAGCTGCCATCTCTTAACACTTTAGCGTTGACAACTTCCCCAATCAACTATTTTATTACAGCCGTCAACCTAACCCCCCAACTTTCCCTTCCTCCCTAAACTTCAGAATCACTTTATACTCGCCTCGCGACCTATCTTGCCCTTCCTCGGCACTCTACCTCCGAACTGCCGTTGGTGTTAGCAACTATGTTGCTCTCCTCAAACTTCCTTTTCTTCTTCATATCTGCCTCCATTGACCTCTCGCACCCCTTCAAACCACCACTCCCTTTCTCTCCAGTTTTCTTTGTATTTTTATATTTTCTACTCCCACCTCTATTTGTACCACTATGCTCCATACTTGCTTCACTTTCTTCTCCATCACTATCTCCTACCATCTCTGACCCAGTCACAGCACAGCCGTGCCGAGTAAAGTTTGACTGTTTGTTTATCAATGATTGATACCAGAGCTCGGATCAACCAACGTTACGTCTCTACTGTTCCCAGCTCACTTTCCTCAAAGAACTATGCCGCGTTCACGTAATAGTCGGAACTTGGAAACTTGGAAATGTGCGACTTGTGCTAACTGGTTGGTTATTAAGTCGGACATTTTCGAGTCTCCTAGTTCCGACTAGCACATTAATGCAGCGTTACATATATTTTTTTAATATTACAGCCCATTAATATAATTTATCTGGTAATATTTTGAGCATTTTTGTTATAATATTTATATAAAACCAGCTAGTGTAAAAAACCTGCTAGATTAACTGTAAAATAATCTTGGCATATCACTTGAGGGTCAAAACATACAAACATTAGCTAGGATTCCATCCAATTGGCCACATATTTTCATGCAAATATTCAAAATTCGCATTAAAAACAATAACGCCTTTAACCCGCCAGAGATGTGTTTCCATGAAATTGGCATGTTGCAGATATAGCCCCACAGTGGAGGCATCATAATACCCTCCCAAAACCTAGCAGTCAAACAGGGAAATGGTTCTAATCGTTTTTTCGCCATTCATTTTCTCATTGGGGATTTCTGCAACACTTAAAATAAGGGCTATGTTTCGTGTAGGCTTACCCGGGCGGGATGTTTTGATAATCATGTAAATCTCTCTAGGACAAGGTGACTTCTATCAATATATTCGGCTCTATTTACTCTCAGATTAGAGAACGCTAATTAGTATCAAAGTAGACATCATGCAAGATTGCAAATCCCTGCATGCTCATGCACGTCATTTAGAGAGAGATTTACACGGTTATCAAAAAGTCCCCCGTCCCCCCTTAATCATATCACAATCAACTTTTACCAGTTGAATGTAGATACAAATATATTTTTTGCCCGAAATATTGTATTAAAATTAGCAAATGAGTTAATAACTATTGAAATATGTGCATATTTGCATATCCTGTAAAAACATTTTTTGGGACACTTATGCCTTAATCACAAATCAGCCTAATACTTTGGTTTAATTTTGTTAAAGGCCAATTATGCCACTTTTTAACCTTATGTTCATTATCTCCAGCACCAGACCAGTGTCTAAATATCTGAAAATTGTGAGTTTATATGATCTGTGGTTAAAAAGATAAAAAGAAAGGTCATAAAAAAGCTTGTCTGTAACATCACAGGGTAGGATTAAATGTAAAAAAGGTGATTTTCAAAACCTGCAATGTCCCTCTAAACAGAGGGAGGGTATTTTCTTGCGCCCCACAATACCGCAAATCTCATAGTGTTTCAAATTCACTGTTTTTAAAATGTTTTAACCTTTGGTGATGTCATCGGGTATAACTTTGTAATGTTATATAATTTTTTACAAAACGTCGAAAAATGTGCAGTTTTCACATGTAGACACTGGTTTAGTACTGGAAATATAATTATGAGGTTGAAAAGTGGCAGAGTTGCTCTTTAAGACACACTTAAGAGCAGATTGGGGATAAATTATTTTGTTCATCTTTCTATTTGTAAAATACTAAAGACATGTACATAAAATGCCTTTTTGCCACCTTTTTCTAAAGAAAATGGACAACATAGAATAAAACATGGATAACATATCAACAAGTCTCAAGAATATATCTAAGCATAACCACACAAAATTTGATGAATGTATATGCTTCTGGAGCTGAGTAAAATTAGTTGTCATGTGGGAAGAGTCTTATTTTCGGGAAATGGCTGGCAGTTAAAGACAAGTAGCCTACACTGAATTTAGACTAGCAAACGCCAAATTACCTATTTAGACCCAATCTCCATCTTTTCAAAGTAAGTTACTACATATAGTACATTTTGTTACATTCTCTATGAAATTGTCTTTTAAAATATGTGTAATTCAATGTAGTGAGCTTTGAAATTATGGTTGTATGTCCGTTTTAAAGTGGTTAAAAATCATAAAATGTTGCTGGCGGTAGTATGATAAACTAAAGAAAATATACATTTTCATCAAGATTGACATCTTTAGGTTTACTTTTGAAAGTACTAATATTAATGGACCAAAATACCAACAAATCTCAAAATTGATAGGCAGATGCAAACATATCATTTCAGCCTGTGATGCCTTGCCTTAACATACAACTGACAGCTAATATTAATCCCAACACAAGTCTGCAAAAGTCAGTAAAAATAAATAGTACTAGAATTACATTCACTCATCCGGTTTGATAAAAGCCCAGTTAAAATCCATGTTGTCTATGTTTTTTCCCTCATTGATTGAAATGGAGAGCAGACCTGGGTTGTGAGGTATGATTCAGAGAGGTCCATTATCTATTGGTTTGCACAGGATGGTTGCATTGGTGGACTGTGATCACCAACATGTCATAGATGGACTGATGGGTTTCTGGAGGTCAATGGCGTCTTCAGTGTTTTCATACAATCTTGGTCCAGATCATTTAGTCTCATTTGTGAGAATCCCACTAAAAACCCTTTGACTCTGCTCATGTGAGTCATTGACATGTCACTTCTCCCTCACTCACAGTAGTTGTTCTGTCAATCCAGGAAGAGGATATGAGAGGCTGCCTCCTCCACTCAAGGCCACATCAGATGTTTCTATAGCTCCTCAGCATCCCCAGTGTGAGACACTATGTGCTGCCTGGCTCCAACATGTTCAATCAGGCCACCACTAATAAATGGCTTGCATGAAACCCCTACTCCACTGGAAGATGATAGTCAGTGAGTGGAGAACATGCTGTAACAGCTATCTTGCACAAAGTAACTCACATTCAACACAAAGTAAGAGATGGATAATATTTTTGGTTAGTATAGTGCATGTGTATTGGCAGTGTGTGTGCCTGTATGTGGTTATTTTGGTATTTTATTAGGATCCCCATTAGCTGTTGCAAAAGCAGCAGCTACTCTTCCTGGGTTCACACAAAACATGAAACGTGACATAATACAAAACATTAATAGACAAGAACAGCTCAAGGACAGAACTACATAAAAAAAAAATTAAAGGCACACGTAGCCTACATATCAATACATACACCCAAACTATCTAGGTCAAATAGGGGAGAGACGTTGTGCCGTGAGGTGTTGCTTTATCTGTTTGTTGAAACCAGATTTATTATTTATTTCAGCAATGTGAGATGGAACAGAGTTCAATGTAATAATGGCTCTATATAATACTGTATGCTTTCTTGGTCCCGTGTGGCTCAGTTGGTAGAGCATGGCGCTTGCAACGCCAGGGTTGTGGGTTCATTTCCCACGGGGGGACCAGGGTTCAATTCCCACAGGGGGACCAGGATGAATATGTATGAACTTTCCAATTTGTAAGTCGCTCTGGATAAGAGCGTCTGCTAAATTACTTAAATGTTGAATTTGTTCTGGAGTTGGGAACTGTGAAAAGACCCCTGGTGGCATGTCTGGTGGGGTAAGTGTGTGTGTCAGAACTGTGTGTAAGTTGACTATGAAAACAATTGGGGATTTTCAACACATTAATGTTTCTTATAAAAAGAAGTGATGCAGTCAGTCTCCCCTCAACTCTTAGCCAAGAGAGACTGGCATGCATAGTATTGATATCAGCCTTCTAATTACAATGAAGAGCAATATGTGCTGCTCCGTTCTGGAGCAGCTGCAGCTTAACTAGGTCTTTCATTGCAACACTCGACCACATGACTGGACAATAATCAAAATAAGACAAAACTAGAGCCTGCAGAACTTGCTTTGTGGAGTGTGATGTCAAAAAAGCAGATCATCTCTTTATTATGGACAGACCTCTCCCAATCTTTACAACCATTGAATCTATATGTTTTGACCATGACAGTTTACAATCTAAGGTAACGCCATGTAATTTAGTCTCCTCAACTTGTTCAACAGCCACACCATTCATTACCAGATTCAGCTGAGGTCTAGAACTTAGGGAATGATTTGTACCAAATACAATGCTCTTAGTTTTAGAGATGTTCAGGACCTGTTTATTACTGGCCACCCATTCCAAAATAGACTGCAACTCCTTGTTAAGGGTTTCAGTGACTTCATTAGCTGTGGTTCCTGATGCGGAAATGGTTGAATCATCAGCATACATGGTCCCACATGCTTTGTGTTTAATGCCAGTGGCAGATCATTGGTAAAAATAGAAAAGAGTAGAGGGCATAGAGAGCTGCCCTGCGGTATACCACACTTTACATGTTTGACATTAGAGAAGCTTCCATTAAAGAAAACCCTTTGAGTTCCGTTAGATAGATAGCTCTGAAACCACAATATGGCAGAGGTTGAAAAGCCACAACACATGTTTTTTCAACAGCAGGTTATGGTCAATAATATCAAAGGCTGCACTGAAATCTAACAGTACAGCTCCCACAATCTTCTTATTATCAATTTCTTTCAACCAATTATCAGTCATTTGTGTCAGTGCAGTACATGTTGAGTGCCCTTCTCTATAAGAATGCTGAAAGTCTGTTGTTTATTTGTTTACAGAGATATAGCATTGTATTTGGTCAAACACTATTTTTTCCCAACAGTATGCTAAGAGCTGGCAGCAAGGGTATAGGTCTGCTGTTAGAACCAGTAAAGGCCACTCTTGGGTAGTGGAATTACTTTGGCTTCTGTCCAGGCCTGAGGACAAAGACTTTCCTCTAGGCTCAGATTAAAGATATGACAGATAGTAGTCTATAGAGTCAGCTACCATCCTCAGTAGCTTTCCATCTAAGTTGTCAATGCCAGGAGGTTTGTCATTATTGATCGATAACAATAATTTTCCCACCTCTCCCACACTAACTTTACAAAATTCAAACTTGCAATGCTTTTCTTTCATTATTAGTTTTTTTATGCATGAATGTGGTGGCTCACTGTTCGTTGTTGGCATTTCCTGCCTAAGTTTGCCCACTTTGCCAATAAAGTAATCATTTGTCACGCTCGTCGTCCTCCTCGTCTGAGGAGGAGTAGTTGGAAGGATCGGAGGACCAAAATGCAGCGTGGTATGTGTTCATCATGAATTTAATAAACAGAGAACACTGAACAAACTATACAAAACAATAAACGAACAAGAAGCTATATAAGAAATGTGCTGACACAAGCAACTAACATAGACAATCACCCACAACCCACAATGACAAAACAGGCTACCTAAATATGGTTCCCAATCAGAGACAACGACTAACACCTGCCTCTGATTGAGAACCATATCAGGCCAAACACAGAAACAGACAAACTAGACATACAACATAGAATGCCCACCCAGATCACACCCTGACCAAACAAAACATATAAACATACAAAGCAAACTATGGTCAGGGTGTGACATCATTAAAATAATTGGCAACATCAAATGGTTTTGTGATGAATAAGCCATCTGATTTGATGAAAGATGGAGTTGAATGTGTCTTTCTGCCCATAATTTAATTTAAAGTACTTCAAAGTTTTTTCCATCATTCTTTATGTTATTGATCTTGGCTTCATAATAGAGTTTCTTCTCCTTTTTGTTGAGTTTATTCACATCATTTCTCAATTTGCAGTAAGTCAGCCAGTCAGGTATGCAGCCAGACTTATTACCCACTCCTTTTGCCCCATCTCTTTCAACCATACAATTTTTTAATTCCTCATCAATCCATGGAGCCTTAACAGTTCTAACAGTCAGTTTCTTAACAGGTGTATGTTTATCAATAATTATTAATCACATCAGACCAACAAATATTGTTAACATCATCCACATAAGAGTCACAGCAAAATATTTAGTTAAATCTCTTTAACAGTATTTTAGGCCCAGCTTTTGGAACTTTGGCATTCCTGGATATAGCCACTATATTGTGATCACTACATCCAATGGGTACCGATACAGCTTTAGGTGCCTAGAAGCCTCACTGTCATCACTATCTGTATGCAGAGGATTCCCCCAGATACTGGTATTATTAGGTCTGTGAGAGATGAGCCATGCTCTGATAGATATGGATGTGGATTCAACACAGGTCACCCGATTACCCAATAGGCTATCTATGGCTATATCAGGGTCTATTAGCATGTGCTGTGGCAGCTAAAAATAATACAATAAATGTTGTTGCAGAGTTCTATAAAGTTCTACTTTATTATTTTTAGGCCTATGTGAGTGTATGATTCACATTTCCTGATATCATACCAACCTGTATCATTGACACAAGGGTGCAGATTCCTGGACACAGGTTAAGCTTAAGGGTGGCAGGTAGCCTAGTGGTTAGAGCATTGGGCCTGTAACTGAAAGGTTCTTGGATCAAATCCCTGAGCTGACAAGGTAAAGTCTGTCATTCTGCCCCTGAACAAGGCAGTTAACCCACATTTCCCCTGTAGGCTGTCATTGTAAATAAGAATTTGTTCTTAACCGACTTGCCTAGTTAAATAAATAAAAATGTCCTGGAATAAAATGCACACTCAATGCAGAATTGAACATGCTTTTTGGTCCAGGAAACTGCCCCAAGACGTCGAGTCTGTACAAAATCTTGTGAATGTGAGTATCACCTTTGAAAAATGGTCCTGGGTTGTGAGTTATACAGGGAGGTGGATTATAGCAGGAGATGGTTTCTGTCTCTTACAGCTGGCCTGTTGTCTGCCTGAGATTGTGGTTATTTATAGATACTGTGATTAGTGTGTCCTGTCATACATCAACCCAATGATGAAAATAGATAGAGTTTCGTGTAGAACTCTGATGGAAACAATAAAACAAGGGTCTGCAACTTTTCTGCCACGCCAGATAAGATGATGATGTTGATGATGTTGATGTTCATGTTCATGATGTTCAGATGGACTGAAATCCATCATGAACAGTGGGTCCCCAGTATTACCGTTGAGAGACATAGAGATACAGACAGGCTGACTGTTGCAGACTTAACATCACGGTAAAATATCCTGTCATGTCCATTATCTCAGATTTGAAACAAACAATTGCAATATATTATCCCCCCAGGCTCCCACCACCAACACACACACACCGTTTCCTACTTATTTTACCAAATGGTTTTACTTGTGTGGAAAGGGAATGTGGTTGCTTGTGTTCTTTTCCCATATTAAGTCTGTTTGACAACTTCCTCTGGGCAGTTTGCCAGATGATCACCTTATAAGGTGCTGTGAAAAATTGGGAGAAATAATCTGGTTTGACATAGAAATAGGGAAAATTCACTCTATTGATTAAGTATGATAATGCTGATTGATGTGTCATTCATGGCGTCTCTACATGTAGTAGACTTGTGACCAGTATTCCACCATTAGACATAGGAGATGGTTGGGGGGGAATTGGGGGAAATGGTAAAAAAAAAAAAAATGTTATTATAACAATGTCATGACAGGATTTAATCAAAAAGGTTATTTGCTATTATTCAGTGTCTTTGCTTACAAATTACGGATGTGTCTTATTGTGAGATCTGGTCAGAGCTGTGAGGTGAGTATACTTCGCATTATAACATTAATCGAAAACCTTTCTGTGATTGTATTTGACCGAGGGTAGAAATGTACATGTGCGGCTGCAAGTTTGATGGAATTGAGCCCTCAACTCTGGCCCTTGCTTTTCATGGGCATACAGCATATCTGTGATGATCTACTGCACTCTAGTGGGCACAGATAGTGCATGAAAATAGGGAATAATAGGCATCCAAAAAGTGTGTATTTTCAAAAAACATTTAAGGAGCTGATGTTTAGACTGATCATTTGTTTGGCCACAAATGTTGAGGTGATCATACCGGTAGAAAAGTCTTAAAGGTAAGAATAAAAAATCTTTGTCATTAACATTTTACATCCCTTCTACAGAGATAGGAGAAACAATTAAAACAACAAGTATTCACAGTTCAAACAGCCTTGGCTCAGCCTTGAATGTATAAAAGTATGGATAGATCTTCCCAATAAATAGGTAAAGGCTCAGTATTCTAGGTTTTAACGTATGGAGGTGCTGTTGGTGTGGAAGATCATAGAAAGATAACTTGTCTTTGTCCAAGTCCAGACAAACCCTGACCCTCTCAGGTTTCTGCTTTATTCATGCCCCCCTTGGGAATTCTGACCATCCAACTCATCTCTTCTTACAGACAGAAACCGCAAAGCCTGTCAAAAAATACAGTGAGGAAAGGGAGCAGTGAGGCCAGAGGGGAGTTAAATGACTGCCCCCCCCCCCCCCCACCCCCCCCCCAGCTCTGACTACTGGAAAAATTTGCTTTCTATGCCTGTGATATGTGGTTGTCCCACCTAGCTGTCTTAAGATGAATGTAACTGAATGAACTGTAAGTAAGTAGCTCTGGATAAGAGCGTCTAAAAATGACTAACATGTAACTGTGGGTTGTCTTAGTGCAGCAAGACTCCCCCCCAAGTGAGGCCAGTTTGGATTTGGTTTCACTGCAATCAAATCACATCCTAAGCTAAATGTAATTTTAATAAAAACGTGTCTGTTTCTGGTCTGCTTAAGTTAATGTCCTGCATTAGCTAGCTTGCTAAATCGTCCCTTTCCTAAGCCATGGATGGAGATGTGGATTTGGACTTGTGGTTTTGACTTAATTCTCTGTACAGGCCAAATAATTATGATGGCTATTCTGATCTAACCATAAATTAATATGTTGTGCTACTGGCCTGAGACGAATGAAGTTCAATGTAGCCTAGAAGGCTCATGTTAACTAGCCAGCTAACTTAGCTGGTTCATTGTTGCCCATGCATGTAAATTAGGCAAGCAAGCATTTTAGCTAGGTAGCCTATGACAACAAAAACGAAAAGCATACTGTATGACAGAGCCATAGACTTTTTTCAACATGAAAGAGAGGAGGATGGCATTGGCGTTCAACTAGTCTACAAGTAAGGTCAGGCAAAAATGTTGTGCGTGCACACACACACACACACACACACACACACACACACACACACACACACACAGAGAGAGAGAGAGGCAGCATGTAGCCTAGTGGTTAGAGCGTTGTGCCTGTAACCGAAAGGTTGCTAGATCGAATCCCTGAGCTGACAAGTTAAAAATCTGTCATTGTAAATAAGAATGTGTTCTTAACTGACTTGCTTAGTTAAATAAATCAGTATCTTGGAGAGACATTTGATATTTAGCAACATTGATTGGACTAAATTGTTTTTGGTATCTTTAAGTTTGTTTTCAGTGTATTAAACTAAGCATATACTGTATAGCCTTGTTGATTTGATGATATGTAGATGTTTAAGTTGAAATGGTGCTGGAATAGCAGAGGCAGTGCTACTGTTGTCTTTGTGCTGACTCTGGTTCTAAATCAGAAGTTGTTTAGTAAACTGTCAAAAACATTATTAACTTGCTTGACCATGCTGCAAGTCATATAGCTGTTTGTTTCATGCAGTATACAGTACCAGTCAAAAGTTTGTACACACCTACTCATTCAAGGGTTTTTCTTTATTTTTACTATTTTCAACATTGTAGAATAATAGTGAAGACATCAAAGCTATGGAATAACACAAATGGAATCATGTAGTAACCAAAAAAGTGTTAAACAAATCCAAATCTATTTTATATTTGAGATTCTTCAAAGTAGCCACCCTTTGCCTTGATGACAGCGTTGCACACTCTTGACATTCTCTCAACCAGCTTCATGAGGTAGTTACCTGGAATGCATTTCAATTATCAGGTGTGCCCTGTTCAAAAACAGTCCCAGTTGTTTTTCCATTTATGTTTTGAGATTGGACATTAGCATGTATGGCACTTTAGCACATTGGGTGCACCGATTGGTGTCACCTTGTTAGTCAGTATTTGTTCCACCTGTGCTGGTTTGCCATCTCGTTAGTGGGAAGGTATTTCACCTGTGCTGGCCCAGTGCTCCAGTATGTTTTGAGAGAGGTAGAGGGTCAACACCTTCAGTTGGCTCTCCCTTTTAGATTTCTAAAAAAACATTCCCTGTTTTCATTTACTCCACTTTTTGGTTTGCTTCCTGTCTTTAAGTTTGATGTGTTTTTTTGTAATGGGTACCCATGGTGGGTGTATTTTGGGTCCCAGTTGTTGTTGCTAGTGTCTTTTAGAACTGCTTCCAAAACCTCACCTGTTTCGTTTTGGTTGTTGTCTGTGACTTTGTTAGTTCCTTCTGTTTGAGCAACATTTTTGTTCTTTTTGCTGGGGAACGTAACAAAACGATGGCTCATCCGGGATATTGTTTCCCATGAGTATGGTAGTCGCTCTAGTCCCCTACTCTGAAGCTATACTGTGCCCAGATATTTGAGTGTTCAAAATACACTTTTGTTGCAGTTTGTCACTGACATCAACCTTGAAGGGTTATAAGTGTCGTGTCTTTGGCTATGCCGGATTAAGTGATATGACATGCTATTCTATAAAATCATTTCTCTGTAATTAATATTAAGCTAATCATGTAAATGTAATTAACCAGAAAGTCGGGGCACCACGGAATAATGTTTATAGAGCTGTTATCTTCCGAATAAACTCTTAAAGACCTGGTAATCTTTTACATCAATAGCAGTCAATATTTAATCGTCACCTTGTTTCAGTCTCATCTGAAAGTGGTAAATTCTTGGTTATCTTCACGAACCGTGGCTAACAAGTTGAATCAGCAATACAACATTTGGTTTAATTATTTATTTACTAAATACCTAAATAATCACACAGAATGGATAATCCGTCCCTGGGGGACGGAGACGGCTGGTTACACAAAGAGAGGGGGTTGGGCTTGAATGAAAGCTCGGGAGGACTGAAGAACAAAGGGAGAAGCTATGCTATCGTAAATACAGAATCTTATGCATTCTAAATAACCGCCCATTTGGAAAAGGAAAATGCAATAAATATTTACTCTGAGCTGCGCTTCAATAGGTTGGTTGTAGACGGAAGGCCGTGTTGCCCAACAGAGATCTTCCTTGTCCTTTGAAGAGTGTCTCTGGTGGTAAACTGGATACGTTGTAGTATCGTCGTTGTGTGGTAGACTGGATACATCGTCTGTCCTTTCCTAGCCCACGTTTACAGCGGCCGCTGCTAACTCAACGGCTAGGAGGTATCACTTCTGAAGTGAATAAGAGTTCAAAGTTCATACCAAGTTGCCATACTTTTAGCTCATGCTATATTCTGGCTGGTATATTCGAAATTCATCCTTTTGGCGTGCTGATCGTCATCTTCCCATTGAAATTTGATGCTAATTTCGTTAGGTTATTATCTGAGCCCTTTCAACGTGGAGACCGTCGTCCTCTCGTCCTCGGAACACAAAGTTACATTTTCATCAAGGGCTTTATATAGGAGGGGAGAGAAGGGTGTGTTTCATAGTTTATAACCAATGTCTGTTCACATGGGCAGGGCCACTGAGTTGAGCATTATTCACTCATGAAACCCCAATTCTCTCATTTGGAAGCTAAAATTAAATTTCATCTTTTCACAAATAGTTTCATATTTAAACATTTAAATTGCACAACAATTCCATGTGAATCTGATAACTAGAATGTGTAGACTTTCCAAGATACAATTTATGTCATCCTATCATTAGTAAGAATGTATCAGACACCAACTGATCTGGCATCATATTCATTAAGTGCCAACGCATATTTTCAACTGGTTGGATTACCGAAATATGGTTCCTTTCCCCCCACCTTTTGATGTTCCCAGACTCTATATGTTTAACAAAGGCTTTTCAAGAGTCCTTCTGTAGAGTCAAGAGAGAGGAAAGGGGGAAAGGTATTTATGGAGGGGTCATAAACCTCACCTACAGGCCAACGTCATGACAAAGATTGGTGGAATCATTTTGAAAGTCACATAAACACATGCTAATAAAACATTAAAAAAGGCCATGGATTTTAGTTGGGAGCGTTTGTGGAAAACCCTGCACGGGAGCTGCTAGATAAATGTACAAAGCCGAATCTGCTAATTTCAAAGCATTATGATATCAAGGTGGCATCTAGCGACCCAAAAGCAGTAGTCAGAGTTGATTGGTACTGCTTTGGTCGAGGAGGAAATATTTCCGGAGAGGGAGGTTGATGAAAAGGGTCCTAAGGGTAGTAGGGTGAGTCCTGTAGATGTGCAACTGCGTGAGTTTGAGCTAAAGGCAAAGTTGGAGCAACAGACAGAGCTTGAGCACAAGGAAAGAGAATGTGAGGTGAGATTGGAGCAACAAATGAAAGCTTGAGCACAAGGAAAGGGAACAGGAATGTGAGCATGCCATTCGATTAAGAAGGATAGATCTAGAAGCACTCCGAATCCAGTCAGGCCATCGTGCACCCTCAACAGAGTTTGGTCTTGGTTGGAACAGCCGGCTTGTACCGCCTTTCAACGAAAAAGAGGTGGATGTATATTTTACTCTGTTTGAGCGGATTGCCACATTCCTAAAATGGCCGCTAGACATTTGGTCCCTGCTCCTCCAAAGTGTTCTTGTGGGAAAAGCTCAGAAAGTGTATGGCGCTTTATCTCTTGACCAGAGCTCAAATTATGACACTGTTAAAGCTGCTATCCTTCGGGCTTACGAGTTGGTCCCAGAGGCATACAGACAACAGTTCCGTAAATTACGAAAGACAGAATCACAAAGCCATGTTGAGTTCGCAAGGGAACAAGCATGTCTTTTTGATCGGTGGTGTGGTTCTCAGGAGGTCAAGGACCTTGAGGATTTAAAGACTCTCATACTTTTTGAGCAGTTCAAGAATTACCTTCACGAAAGGGTTGTTACCTACATTTATGAGCACAAGGATCTCACTCTTGAAGAAGCTACAGTTCTTGCAGATGAGTTTATGTTGACACAAAACTACCTTCGCAAAACAAAGCACCCAGTAGTTATCTCTACGCAAAAAGCAATCTGCAAGGTTTCAGTCTATTTCTTCAGTGCCCAAGATAAAGGTAGGCAGAACACTGGTTTTTCGAACCCGCCAGTTTGTCATTACTGCCGTGGGAAAGGACACATTGTCTCTCAGTGTCCTGAGTTGAAACAAAAAATGAAAGAGAGAAAAAGCTGTTTCTTCTTGAGGGAGCACTCCAGCCCATTAAGTCTCTGGTTGGGACTGGTGTATCTCCTAAACAAGATTTTGGATCAGATGTGTATGAACCCTTTGTTTCAGACCGATTAGTGTCTCTGCAGAATGGCAATAGCAGCCAGTGAAAATACTGCGAGACACTGGCGAAGCCCAGTCCTTCATTTTGGAGGGGGTTTTGCCTTTGTCTGACACTTCAGCAACTGGTTTCAGTGTGTTAGTACAAGATGGGTTGAATGGAAGTTTCTTTGTATGATGTGGAACCCAAGTCTGATTTCATTTCTGGTTCTGTCATTGTTGGAGTTAGGCCTAGCCTAACGATGAAGGATGTCTCATCTATTATGGGAAACGACTTGGCTGGAGGCAAGGTTGAGCCAAATCCTATCGTTTCTGGGTTATCAGAAAAGTACCTTACAGTGTTCCCAGTGTGTGCCGTTACACGTGCTATATCTAAGGAATTCACCTAGTGTTGAGGAGGATGTCAGCGATCCCACCATGGTCGATCTGTCTGAGACGTTTATGGGTGATCCTGATTTTTGCAAATTTCCTGAGTTGACCTCTCCTTCGAGAACCCCAAAGGTGAGTGAGTTTGTAGGACCGCTGAAGGAAGAGAGGGTCCCTACACTTGTCACTTCAATGTTTAGGAAGCAGCTGATTAGTGAACATAGTAATCAGGTTTCCCTCTCCCCTATTTTTGCTGAGATATGTCCAGTTCGTGCGGGTTACTTTGACAGAGATGGTGTTCTAATGAGGAAATGGCGCTCTCGCGCCACTTCTGGGCAAGACGATTGGCCCATTGTATCTCAAATTGTTGTTCCAGTTACACTTCGACAAGAGATACTGAGATTGGCTCACAATGGTAGTATGGCAGGCCATCTAGGGCTCAACAAGACGTATGACCGTATATTGTGTAACTTCTTCTGGCCAGCTCTGAAAAAGGATGACATGTCTTACTGTAAATCCTGTTATGTTTGCCAGCAGACGGGTAAACCGAAACAAGCATTTTTTACGGGCTCCTAACCAACTGTGCTATATGTTTGTTTTTTCGCATTGTTTGTAACTGATTTTGTACATAATGTTGCTGCTACTGTCTCTTATGACCGAAAAGAGCTTCTGGACATCAGAACAACAATTGATCACCTCGAACTAGAGAAAGATATGTTTCTTTAACGATTCCGACGCGATGGATATACTGCTTTCTCGAGACCAGGCCCAAATCCCTGTCATTCGCGTGAAGAAAAGATGGAGAAAAAGGGGGCGGAGGTCAGGGTGCCTTGTGAGAAATTGGTAGGCGAGTGAGTAAACCATCCGTACTATTGGCCAACGTGCAATCATTGGAAAATAAACTGGACAATCTATGATTAAGACTATCCTACCAACAGGACATTAAAAACTGCAATATCTTATGTTTCACCGAGTCGTGGCTGACCGACGACACGGATAATATAGAGCTGGCTGGATTTTCCGTGCATTGGCAGGACAGAGCAGCTACGTCTGGTAAGACAATTGGCGAGGGTGTCTATTTTCCAATAACAGCTGGTGCGCGATGTCTAATATTAATAAAGTCTCGAGGTATTGCTCACCTGAGGTAGAGTACCTCATGATAAGCTGTAGACCCCACTATCTACCAAGAGAGTTCTCATCTACAGTACCAGTCAAAAGTTTGGATACACCTACTCATTCAAGTTATTTAAAAAAACTATTTTCTACATTGTAGAATAACGGTGAAGACATCAAAACTATGAAATAACACATGGAATCATGTAGTAACCAAAAAAGTGTTAAACAAATATATTTGAGATTCTTCAAAGTAGCCACCTTTTGCCTTGATGACAGCTTTGCACATTCTTGACATTCTCTCAACCGACTTCATGAGATAGTCACCTGGAATGCATTTCAATTAACAGGTGTGCTTTGTTAAAAGTTAATTTGTGAAATGTCTTTCCTTCTTAATGCGTTTGAGCCAGTCAGTTGTGTTGTGACAAGGTATGGGTGGTATGCAGAAGATAGCCCTGTTTGGTAAAAGACCAAGTCCATATTATGGCAAGAACAACTCAAATAAGCAAAGAGAAATGACAGTCCATCATTACTTTAACCTTTCTGGGAAGGGAGTTCCGCTAGCGGAACACCTGGCCTACAGCTGGTGAAATTGCAGGGCGCCAAATTCAAACAACAGAAATCTCATAATTAAAATTCCTCAAACATTCAAGTATTATACAACATTTTAAAGATAAACGTCTTGTTAATCCAACCACAGTGTCCGATTTCACAAAAACCATACAGACATTTTCCAGCCAAGGAGAGGTGTCACAAAAGTCAGGAATAGCGTTAAAATGAATCACTAACCTTTGATGATCTTCATCTGGTGGCACTCCCAGGACTCCATGTTACACAATAAATGTTTGTTTTGTTTGATAAACGTAATCTTTATGTTCAAAAACCTCCATTTAAATTGGCGCGTTATGTTCAGTAATGCATTGTCTCAAACAAACATCCGGTGAAATTGCAGAGAGCCAAATCAAATTACAGAAATACTCATCATAAACATTGATGAAAGATACAAGTGTTACACATAGGATTAAAGATAAACTTCTTGTTAATCCAGCCGCTGTGTCTGATTTTAAAAAGGCTTTATGGCGAAAGCACACCATGCGATTATGTTAGGACAGCGCCTAGCCACAAAAACCATACAGACATTTTCCAGCCAAGGAGAGGTGTCACAAAAGTCAGAAATAGCGTTCAAATTAATCACTTATCTTTGATGATCTTCATCTGGTGGCACTCCCAGGACTCCATGTTACACATAAATGTTTGTTTTGTTCGATAAAGTTAATCTTTATGTCCAAAAAACTCCTTTTTGTTCGCACGTTTAGTTCAGTAAACCATATGCACAAAGCGCGGGCACAACATCCAGATGAAAAGTCAAAAAAGTTCCATTAAAGTTCGTAGAAATATGTCAAACGATGTCTATAATCAATCCTTAGGATCTTTTTATCATAAATATTCTATATTATTTCAACCGGACAACAGCGTTGACAATAGAAAAGAAAGATAACCAACGACGCGCTCACGGCCACGCGCAATAAACAACTCATGGCTTTCAGCTGAGCCACTTACTCTGAGTGGTCTTATTCTCTCCCCTTTCACAATAGAAGCCTAAAACAACTTTTAAGGACTGTTGACATCTACTGGAAGCCTTAGGAAGTGCAATCTGACCCCACAGACACTGGATAGGCATTCACTTGAAAACTACAAACCTCAGAATTCCCACTTCCTGGTTGGATTTTTCTCAGGTTTTCGCCTGCCATATGAATTATGTTATACTCACAGACATTATTTTAACAGTTATGGAAACTTTAGAGTGTTTTCTATCCAAATCTACTAATTATATGCATATCCTAGCTTCTGGGCCTGAGTAACAGGCAGATTACTCTGGGCATGCTTTTCATCCAAACTTCCCAATGCTGCCCCCTATCTCAAACAGGTTTTAAGACATGAAGGTTAGTCAATCTGGAAAATTTCAAGTACTTTGAAAGTTTATTCAAGTGCAGTCGCAAAAACCATCAAGCGCTATGATGAAACTGTCTCTCATGAGGACCGCCACAGGAGAGGAAGACCCAAAGTTACCAGCCTCAGAAATTGCAGCCCAAATAAATACTTCACAGAGTTCAAGTAACAGACACATCTCAACATCAACTGTTCAGAGGAGACTGCGTGAATCAGGCCTTCATGGTCAAATTTCTGCAAAGCAACCACTACTAAAGGACACCAATAATAAGAGACTTGCTTGGGCCAAGAAACACGTGCAATGGACATTAGTGGAAAACTGTCCTTTGGTCTGATGAGTCCAAATTTGAGATTTTTGGTTCCAACCGATGTGTCTTTGTGAGACGCAGAGTAGGTGAATGGATGATCTCTGCATATGTGGTTCCCATGGTGAAGCATGGAGGAGGAGGTGGGATGGTGTGGGGGTGCTTTGCTAGTGGCACTATCTGTGATTTATTTAGAATTCAAGGCACACTTAACCAGTATGGCTACCATAGCATTCTACAGCGATATGCCATCCCATCTGATTTGCGCTTAGTGGGACTATAGTTTGTTTATCAACAGGACAATAACCCAAAACACACCTCCAGGCAGTGTAAGGGCTATTTGACCAAGGAGAGTGATGGAGTGCTGAATCAGATGACCTGGCCTCCACAATCACCCAACCTCAACCCAATTGAGATTTGGGATGAGTTGGACCACAGAGTGAAGGAAAAGCAGCCAACAAGTTCTCAGCATATGTATCCTTCAAGACTGTTGGAAAAGCATTCCTCGTGAAGCTGGTTGAGAGAATGCCAAGAGCTTGCAAAGCTGTCATCAAGGCAAAGGGTGGCTATATTGAAGAATCTCAAATCTAAAACATATTTGGATTTGTTTAACACTTTTTTGGTTACTACATGATTCCATATGTGTTATTTAATAGTTTTGATGTCTTCACTATTATTCTACAATGTAGAAAATAGTAAAAATAAAGAAAACTTTTGACTGGTACTGTATATTATTCGTTGCCGTCTATTTACCACCACAAACCGATGCTGGCACTAAGACTGCACTCAGCAAGCTATATAAGGCCATTAGCAAACAAGAAAATGCTCATCCAAAAGTGGCGCTCATATTGGCCGGGGACTTTAATGCAGGCAAACATAAATCGGTTTTACCTCATTTCTATCAGCATGTCACATGTGCAACCTGAGGGAAAAACACTCTAGACCACCTTTACTTCACACATAGAGACACATACAAAGCTCTCCCTCGCCCTCCATTTGGCAAATCTGACCATACAGGACTGTTTTGCTAGCACAGAATGGAAGATCTATCAAATGTATCTATAAAGCCCTTCTTACATCAGCTGATGTCACAAAGTGCTGTACAGAAACCCAGCCTAAAACCCCAAACAGCAAGCAATGCAGGTGTAGAAGCACGGTGGCTAGGAAAAACTCCCTAGAAACCAAAACCTAGGTAGAAACCTAGAGAGGAATCAGGCTCTCACACAGCCAGTCCTCTTCTGGCTGTGCCGGGTGGAGATTATAACAACATGGCCAAGATGTTCAAATGTTCATAGATGACCAGCAGGGTCAAATAATAATAATCACAGTGGTTGTAGAGGGTGCAACAGGTCAGCACCTCAGGAGTAAATGTCAGTTGGCTTTTCATAGCCAATCATTCGGAGTATCTCTACCACTCCTGCTGTCTCTAGAGAGTTGAAAACAGCAGGTCTGGGACAAGGTAGCAAGTCCGGTGAACCGGTCAGGGTTCCATAGCCGCAAGCAGAACAGTTGAAACTGGAGCAGCAGCACAACCAGGTGGATTGGGGACAGCAAGGAGTCTTCAGGCCAGGTAGTCCTGAGGCATGGTCCTAGGGCTCAGGTCCTCCGAGAGAAAGAAAGAAAGAAAGAAAGAAAGAAAGAAAGAAAGAAAGAAAGAAAGAAAGAAAGAAAGAGAAAAAGAAAGAGAAAAAGAGAGAGAGAATTAGAGAGAGCATTCTTAAAGTCATACAGGTTACCGGATAAGACAGGAGAAATACTCCAGATATAACAGACTGACCCTAGCCCCCCGACACATAAGCTATTGCAGCATAAATATTGGAGGCTGAGACAGGAGGGGTCGGGAGACACTGTCTGACGATACCCCCGTACAAGGCCAAACAGGCAGGATATAACCCCACCCACTTTGCCAAAGCACAGCCCCCACACCACTAGAGAGATATCTTCAACCACCAACTTACCATCCTGAGACAAGGCCGAGTATAGCCCACGCAGATCTCCCCCACGGCACGAACCCAAGGGGGGCGCCAACCCGGACAGGAAGATCACGTCAGTGACTCAACCCACTCAAGTGACGCACCCCTCCTAGGGATGGCATGGAAGAGCACCAGTAAGCCAGTGACTCAGCCCCTGTAATATGGTTTGAGGCAGAGAATCCCAGTGGAGAGAGGGGAACCGACCAGGCAGAGACAGCAAGGGCGGTTCGTTGCTCCAGTACCTTTCCGTTCACCTTCACACTCCTGGGCCAGACCACTCAATCATAGGACCTACTGAAGAGATGAGTCTTCAATAAAGACTTAAAGGTCGAGACCGAGTCTGCGTCTCTCACATGGATAGGCAGACCATTCCATAACAATGGAGCTCTATAAGAGAAAGCCCTGCCTCCAGCTGTTTGCTTAGAAATTCTATGGACAGTAAGGAGGCCTTTGTCTTGTGACCGTAGCGTACGTGTAGGTATGTACGGCAGGACCAAATCGGAAAGATAGGTAGCAAGCCCATGTAATGCTTTGTAGGTTAGCAGTAAAACCTTGAAATCATCCCTAGCCTTAACAGGAAGCCCATGTAGAGAGGCTAGCACTGGAGTAATATGATCAAATTTTTGGGTTCTAGTCAAGATTCTAGCAGCTGTGTTTAGCACTAACTGAAGTTTATTTAGTGCTTTATCCGGGTAGCCGGAAAGTAGAGCATTGCAGTAGTCTAACCTAGAAGTGACAAAAGCATGGATTAATTTTTCTGCATCATTTTTGGACAGAAAGTTTCTGATTATTGCAATTTTACATAGATGGACAAAAGCTGTCCTTGAAACAGTCTTGATATGTTCGTCAAAAGAGAGATCAGGGTCCAGAGTAATGCCGAGGTCCTTCAGTTTTTATTTGAGACGACTGTACAGCCATCAAGATTAATTGTCAGATTCAACAGAAGATCTCTTTGTTTCCTGGGACCTAGAACTAGCATCTCTGTTTTGTCCGAGTTTAAAAGTAGAACATTTGACACCATCCACTTCCTTATGTCTGAAACACAGGCTTCCAGGGAGGGCAATTATGGGGCTTCATCGTGTTTCATTAAAATGTAAAGCTGTGTGTCATCCACATAGAAGTGAAAGTTAACATTCCAAATGACATCACCAAGAGGTACAATATTTAGTGAAAACAATAGTGGTCCTAAAACGGAGCCTTGAGGACCACCGAAATTTACAGTTGATTTGTCAGAGGACAAACCATCTACAGAGACAAACTGATATCTTTCCGACAGATAAGATCTAAGCCAGGCCAGAACTTGTCCGTGTAGACCAATTTGGGTTTCCAGTCTCTCCAAAAGAATGTGGTGATTGATGGTATCAAAAGCAGCACTAAGGTCTAGGAGCACGAGGACAGATGCAGAGCCTCGGTCTGACGCCATTAAAATGTAATTTACCAGTGCAGTCTCAGTGCTATGTTGGGGTCTAAAACCAGACTGAAGCGTTTTGTATACATTGTTTGTCTTCCGGAAGGCAGTGAGTTGCTGCGCAACAGCTTTTTCAAACATTTTTGAGAGGAATGGGAGATTCCATATAGGCCAATAGTTTTTATATTTTCTGGGTCAAGGTTTGACTTTTTCAAGAGAGGCTTTACTACTGCCACTTTTAGTGAGTTTGGTACACATCTGGTGGATAAAGAGCCGTTTATTATGTTCAACATAGGAGAGCCAAGCACAGGAAGCAGCTCTTTCAGTACTTTAGTTGGAATAGGGTCCAGTATGCAGCTTGAAGGTTTGAAGGCCATGATTATTCTCATCAATGTGTCAAGAGATATAGTATTAAAAAACTTGAGTGTCTCCCTTGATCCTAGGTCCTGGCAGTCTTGTGCAGACTCAGGACAACTGAGCTTTGGAGGAATACGCAGATTTAAAGAGGAGTTCGTAATTTGCTTTCTAATGATCCTTTTTGTCAAAGAAGTTTATCACTGCTGAAGTGAAAGCCATCCTCTCTTGGGGAATGCTGCTTTTTAGTTAGCTTTGCAACAGTATCAAAAATATATTTTGGATTGTTCTTATTTTCCTCAATTAAGTTGGAAAAATAGGATGATCGAGCAGCAGTGAGGGCTCTTCGATACTGCACGGTACTGTCTTTCCAAGCTAGTCGGAAGACTTCCAGTTTGGTGTCGCTCCGTTTCCGTTCCAATTTTCTGGAAGCTTGCTTTAGAGCTCGGATATTTTCTGTACACCAGGGAGCTAGTTTCTTATGAAAAATGTTTTTTGTTTTTAGGGGTGCGACTGTATCTAGGGTATTGCGCAATATTAAATTGAGTTCCTCAGTTAGGTTGTTAACTGTTTTTTGTTCTCTGATGTCCTTGGGTAGGTGGAGGGAGTCTGGAAGGGCATCTAGGAATCTTTGGGTTGTCCGAGAATTTATAGCACGGCTTTTGATGATCCTTGGTTGGGGTCTGAGCAGATTATTTGTTGCGATTGCAAACGTAATAAAATGGTGGTCCGATAGTCCAGGATTATGAGGAAAAACATTAAGATCGACAACATTTATTCCTTGGGACAAAACTAGGTCCAGAGTATGACTGTGGCAGTGAGTAGGTCCGGAGACATGTTGGACAAAACCCACTGAGTCGATGATGGCTCCGAAAGCCTTTTGGAGTGGGTCTGTGGAATTTTCCATGTGAATATTAAAGTCACCAAAAATGTGAATATTGTCTGCCATGACTACAAGGTCCTATAGGAATTCAGGGAACTCAGTGAGGAACGCTGTATATGGCCCAGGAGGCCTGTAAACAGTAGCTATAAAAAGTGATTGAGTAGGCTGCATAGATTTCATGACTAGAAGCTCAAAAGACGAAAATGCGGTCGGTTTTTTTTGTGAATTGAAATTTGCTATTGTAAATGTTAGCAACACCTCCGCCTTTGCGGGATGCGCGGGGGATATGGTCACTAGTGTAACCAGGAGGTGAGGCCTCATTTAACACACTAAATTCATTAGGATTAAGCCATGTTTCAGTCAGGCCAATCACATCAAAATTATGATCAGTGATTAGTTGATTGACTTTAACTGCCTTGGAAGTGAGGGATCTAACATTAAGCAGGCCTATTTTGAGATGTGAGATATCACAATCTTTTTCAATAATGACAGGAATGGAGGAGGTCTTTATTCCAGTGCTCAGGCGAACACATCCATTTTTAGATTTGCCCAACGTAGATTGAGGCACGGACACGGTCTCAATGGGTATAGCTGAGCTGACTACACTGACTGTGCTAGTGGCAGACTCCACTAAGCTGGCAGGCTGGCTCACAGCCTGCTGCCTGGCCTGCACCCTATCTCAAATACCCGAGCTGTGAATATGTTCCGCGATTCATCCAATGGCATTGAGGAGCATACCACCTTAGTCACCGGCTTCATCAATAAGTGCATTGATGACGTCGTCCCCACAGTGACCGTACATACATTTCCCAACCAGAAGCCATGGATTACAGGCAACATTCTCACCTAGCTAAAGGCTAGAGCTGCTGCTTTCAAGGAGCGGGACACTAATCCTGGCGCTTATAAGAAATCCCGCTATGCCCTCAGATGAACCATCAAACAGGCAAAGCATCAATACAGGACTAAGATTGAATCCTACTACACCGGCTCTGACGCTCGTCGGATGTGGCAGGGCTTGCAAACTATTATGGACTACAAAGGGAAACACAGCTGTAAGCTGCCCAATGGCGTGAGCCTCCCAGACGAGCTAAATGCCTTTTATGCTTGCATCGAGGCAAGCAACACTGAAGCAAGCAAGCTGTTCCAACTGTGTGATCACGCTTTCCGTAGACGATGTGAGCAAGATCTTTAAACAGGTCAACATTCACAAAGCCGCGGGGGCAGATGGATTACAAGGACGTGTACTCATGCTCGTACCAACTGGCAAGTGTCTTCACTGATATTTTCAACCTCTCCCTGACCGAGTCTGTAATACCTACATGTTTCAAGCAGACCACCGTAGTCACTGTGCCCAAGAAAGCGAAGGCAACCTGTCTAAATGATTACCGGCCCATAGCGCTCACATTTGTAGCCATGAAGTGCTTTGAAAGGCTGGGCATGGCTCACATCAACTCCATCATCCCGGAAATGCTAGACCCACTCCAAATCGCATACCACCCAAACAGATCCACAGATGACGCAATCTCATTCGCACTCCACACTGCCCTTTACCACCTGGACAAAAGGAACACCTATGTGAGAATGCTGTTCATTGACTACAGCTCATCACTATGCTAAGGACCCTGGGACTAAACACCTCCCTCTTTAACTGGATCCTGGACTTCCTGATGGGCCACCCCAGGTGGTAACGGTAGGCAACAACACGTCTGCCACGCTGATCCTCAACACTGGAGCCCCTCAGGGGTGCATGCTTAGTCCCCTCCTGTACTCCTTGTTCACCCATGACTGCGTGGCCAAACATGACTCCAACACCATCATTAAGTTTGCTGACAACACAACAGTGGTAAACCTGATCACTGGCAACGACGAGACAGCCTATAAGGAGGTCAGAGACCTGGCAGTGTGGTGCCAGGACAACAACCTCTCCCTTAATGTGAGCAAGACAAAGAAGGTGATCGTGTTCTACAGGAAAAGGCGGTCCAATCCTGTTGATCTAACAATGGTAAAGAAAAGAAAAGATTGGTTAGTGACATAGGGAAACTGGTTGACAATACATTGGTCAAATTTTTTATGGATTTTCACAGACAGATCCAAGGACCCAGATAGTGGGCACAGAGGAGCAGGTGTTTACATTCCTGAATTTGATGTGCAGATATGTAGAAGACTAACATGAACTGTCAGTATACTCAGTTTAACTGTTGGCGGTAGTAGTTGCCCTCCAGTAAGTCTAGGACGCTCAACCTGTCAGAATTATAGTCTGCTCTGATTCCCTGTCTGTGTTGAATAGTTTTTCATCTGGAAAATGTAATAGGAGTGACCTACTATTGGAGGCATTAATGTTATTATGGAGAATCGAGAGACTGTGTAGTAGTGATAAACTGCTGGTTCCCATCCCATTTGGGTGAGGAAGGGAATGAAATTGTAGACCAGATAGCCAAAATTGCTTTAAAACGAGATATTATTGACATTCATGTTCCACTGGGTAGAGGTGAGGCCAAGGGTAAGATCAGAGCCATTTTGATACGTGTGGCAGAAGACATGGGACTCTGAGCTCAAGGGCCGGCATTTACAGTGCATTCTTAAAGTATTCAGACCCCTTGACTTTTTAAACATTTTGTTACGTTACAGCCTTATTCTAAAATGGATTAAATTATTTATTCCCCTCATCAAACTACACACAATACCCCATAATGACAAAGCGAAAACAGGTTTTTAGAATTTTTGCAAATGTATTAAAAATAAAACCAAAAGAAAATGTATTTACATAAATATTTAGACCCTTTGCTATGAGACTCGAAATTGTGCTCAGGTTCATCCTGTTTCCATTGATCATCCTTGAGATGTTTCTACAACTTGATTGGAGTTGACCGGTGGTAAATTCAATTGATTGGACATGATTTGGAAAGGCACACACCTGTCTAGATAAGGTCCCACAGTTGACAGTGCAAAAACCAAGCCATGAGTTTGAAGGATTTGTCTGTAGACCTCCGAGACAGGATTGTGTTGAGGCACAGATCTGGGGAAGGGTACCAACATATTTCTGCAGCATTAAAGGTCCCAAAGAACACAGTGGCCTCCATCATTCTTATATAGAAGAAGTTTGGAACCACCAAGACTCTTCCTAGAGCTGGCCACCCGGGCCAAACTGAGCAATCAGGGGAGAAGGGCCTTGGTCAGGGAGGTGACCAAGAATCCGATGGTCACTCTGACAGAGCTCCAGAGTTCCTCTGTGGAGATGGGAGACCCTTCCGGAAGGGCAACCATCTCTGCAGCACTCCACCATTCAGGCCTTTATGGTACAGTGGCCAGACAGAAGCCATTCCTCAGTAAAAGGCACATGACAGCCCACTTGGAGTTTGCCAAAAGGCATCTAAAGGACTCTCAGACCATGAGAAACAAGATTCTCTGGTCTGATGAAACCAAGATTCAACTCTTTGGCATGAATGCCAAGCGTCACATCTGGAGGAAACCTGGCACCATCCCTACGGTGAAGCATGGTGGTGGCAGCATCCTGCTGTGGGGATGTTCTTCAGCAGTAGGGACTGGGAGACTAATCAGGATCGAGGGAAAGATACAGAGAGTACAGAGAGATCCTTGATGAAAACCTGCTCCAGTGCGCTCAGGACCTCAGACTGGGGCGAAGGTTCATCTTCCAACAGGACAACGACCCTAAGCACACAGCCAAGACAATGCAGGAGTGGCTTCGGGACAAGTCTCTGAATGTTCTTGAGTGGCCCAACCAGAGCCCGGACTTGAACCCGATCGAATATCTCGGGAGAGATCTGAAAATAGCTGTGCAGTGACGCTTCCCATCCAACCTGACAGAGCTTGAGAGGATCTGCAGAGAAGAAACTCCCCAAATACATCTGTGCCAAGCTTGTAGCGTCATACCCAAGAAGACTCGAGGGTGTAATCGCTGCCAAAGGTGCTTCAACAAAGTACTGAGTAAAGGGTCTTAGTACTTATGTAAATGTGACATTTCAGTATTTGTTTTATATATTTGCAAACATTTCTAAAAACCTGTTTTTGCTTTGTCATTGTGGGTATTGTGTGTACATTTATGAGGGGGAAAGAAATAACAATTTATTCAATTTTAGAATAAGGGTGTAACAAAATGTGGAAAGAGTCAAGGGGTCTGTATACTTTCCGAATGCACTGTATATGCCCTCCAAAGAAAGGTTGGTGGCAGTGGCGTGTATTCATGGATGCCAAGGAAATGAGACTAGTCAAGGACCATATCACCTCCACCCTACCTGACACCCTAGACCCACTCCAATTTGCTTACCGACCCAATAGGTCCACAGACGACGCAATCGCAACCACACTGCACACTGCCCTAACCCATCTGGACAAGAGGAATACCTATGTGAGAATGCTGTTCATTGACTACAGCTCAGCATTTAACACCATAGTACCCTCCAAACCCTGGGTCTCGACCCCGCCCTGTGCAACTGGGTACTGGACTTCCTGACGGGCCGCCCCCAGGTGGTAAGGGTAGGTAACAACATCTCCACCCCGCTGATCCTCAACACTGGGGCCCCACAAGGGTGCGTTCTGAGCCCTCTCCTGTACTCCCTGTTCACCCACGACTGCGTGGCCATGCACGCCTCCAACTCAATCATCAAGTTTGCGGACGACACTACAGTGGTAGGCTTGATTACCAACAACGACGAGACGGCCTACAGGGAGGAGGTGAGGGCCCTCGGAGTGTGGTGTCAGGAAAATAACCTCACACTCAACGTCAACAAAACAAAGGAAATGATTGTGGACTTCAGGAAACAGCAGAGGGAGCACCCCCCTATCCACATCGACGGGACAGTAGTGGAGAGGGTAGTAAGTTTTAAGTTCCTCGGTGTACACATCACGGACAAACTGAATTGGTCCACCCACACAGACAGCGTTGTGAAGAAGGCGCAGCAGCGCCTCTTCAACCTCAGGAGGCTGAAGAAATTCTGCTTGTCACCAAAAGCACTCACAAACTTCTACAGATGCACAATCGAGAGCATCCTGTCGGGCTGTATCACCGCCTGGTATGGCAACTGCTCCGCCCACAACCGTAAGGCTCTCCAGAGGATAGTGAGGTCTGCACAACACATCACCGGGGGCAAACTACCTGCCCTCCAGGACACCTACACCACCCGATGTCACAGGAAGGCCATAAAGATCATCAAGGACAACAACCACCCGAGCCACTGCCTGTTCACCCCGCTATCATCCAGAAGGCGAGGTCAGTACAGGTGCATCAAAGCAGGGACCGAGAGACTGAAAAACAGCTTCTATCTCAAGGCCATCAGACTATTAAACAGCCACCACTAACATTTAGTGGCCGCTGCCAACATACTGACTCAACTCCAGCCACTTTAATAATGGGAATTGATGGAAATTTATGTAAAAATGTATCACTAGCCACTTTAAACAATGCCACTTAATATAATGTTTACATACCCTACATTACTCATCTCATATGTATATGTATATACTGTACTCTATATCATCTACTGCATCTTGCCATCTTTATGTAATACATGTATCACTAGCCACTTTAAACTATGACACTTTATGTTTATATACCCTACATTACTCATCTCATATGTATATACTGTACTCTATACCATCTACTGCATCTTGCCTATGCCGTTCTGTACCATCACTCATTCATATATCCTTATGTACATATTCTTTATCCCTTTACACTTGTGTGTATAAGGTAGTAGTTGTGAAGTTGTTAGGTTAGATTACTCGTTGGTTATTACTGCATTGTCGGAACTAGAAGCACAAGCATTTCGCTACACTCACATTATCATCTGCTAACCATGTGTATGTGACAAATAAAATTTGATTTGATTTGATTTGAATGTCTCCTTGGCATCCATGAATACTGTATCTCACAGGACAAAGCATCCGAGCGAGCGAAACAGCGCCCCTCTCTCTCTCTATGTGTAGGCCATCTATCTGATGTTGTCTGGGACCAAACAAGTATGACATTGTTGCTGCCCATAGCATTGAAGGGAAGGGAAGCCAGTGAGCATCTGGCCTCCCTTGACAAAAAAACTATAAATAAATAGCCATCCAGCGTTGAGCTAAACTGAGCGATCTCAACTGTGAATGGTCCTGGTGCACCAAAATAAAGTGTCAAGGGAAGCCAACTTGGATTTGGCATCAGTCATATCAAATCCCATTGAGATCATTCGTCATTAACAGAAAAACTTGTTGTTCTATCTCGTTGTGTTGTTGTCCTCTGGTGGTTAGCTAGCCAGCTAGCTAAAATTGGCCCTTTCCTAAATTAGCCATGGATGGAGAAAGGGATTTGGACTTGTGCTTTTACTTTATCCTCTGTACTGGCCAATGATTATAATGCCAATTCTGATCCAACCATTATGTCATACATTGTTGTGCCCCTGGCCTGAGAGGATGGAAGTTCACTTTGTAGCTAGATGTAGAAGGCTAATGTTAACTAGCTAACGTTGCCCATGAATGGAAGTTAGGCTAGCGAGCAAGCATTTTAGCCAGGTCAGCCTAGGACAATAAAAAATAAATACTTTACTGCATGACAGAGTGATAGACCGTTTTGTCAACTTGAAAGAGAGGAGGTTGGCATTGGTGTTTCTCTATAAGTAGGGTGAGTCAACATGTTTTTCTACTTGCACAAACGCATGTGCACGCACACACACATGCGCACTCAAACAGAAATCAGAACCATGGACAGCCACATCATATTTAGCTTATGTTGATTGGACTAAATTGTTTTTGGTATCTTTTAGTTGTGACTGTATTAGACTAAGCAGAGGTGATTTGTGGATGTTGAAATGTTGAAGTTGAAATGGTCTTAGAATAGTGGAGGCAGTTCCTGTTTTCTATGCGACTTGCGGTAACTGTCTGTTGTTCTAAATTAATAGTTGTTTAGTGGTCTGCACATGTCAGATACATTAACTTGCTTGACCATGATGTAGGTCATGTAACGGTCTGTTACTGTACATGCAATATTCTTTGTGTACTTCACTGGACAGAGGTTACTATCCGGTTTTGTGATAGAACGAAGATGTGGTTGAATTTATTCTGCCACTGTGTCTTCTTATTGTCTTGGCCTTTAGGCCTATATATCATGGTCACAAGGCATAGGAATTAACAGGTTATAGAGCAAACAACGCAATTATCACAACACGGGTTGTAATATGGCTTGAAATCATCATCACATCTGGTTGGCAAGCATGTGAATGGTTTGTGTCTGGAGTGTATGGTAGATGAAATGGTGGAACATGTTATATTGTTGTATGTTGAAGAGAGGTGAAAGGCTATGGTTATTGAGTTTGGAAAGGGATTTTAGAAGTTAGTAGGGCTCTTTTTTTTCTCAGAAGTACTGAGTCAGGTAGAAGGATTTAGAAATGTGGAGCTTATGTTGTAAACCGTGATTGACCACACACTCCAGCACAGTTAGTGGCGACATGCACCTTTAACGTTTGTTTGCGTAACCGCCATTATATCATAGAAGAAGAAGGAGAAGGTCAAAGTTGATTTTGCCCATGTGTGTCGCTGTTGCTGCCTGCAGTGATAGCTATCTAGCTTGTAAAGGGTTTCTTTCATTTTTGTTTCAGATTGTACAGCTGTCGTAAATGGATTAACTGCCAAAGTTGTGCTATAAGCAAGACGTGTATTTAACGATTTTTTTGTGGATCACACGTGAGTCTCCTGCAAAGGATTTTTCCTATTTATTGCTGGTCATGGTAGCTAGTTAGCTGGCTAGGTAGCAAACCATAGGCAATTTGTATTTGTTGTGTGATGAAGCTAGTTTGCCTAGCTGAATCGGTAACGATAGCTAGCTGGCTCCTATTTAGATCTTCAGAACTGAAAACATGATCATATGTCATTAAATGAACACTTGAGAAATGATGAACATTTGTCCACCAGTGTTGCGTATCAGAAGCAACAGTAAACTTAATTTTGAATTTTGAAGAAAGTCAAATTAAGAGAATCCATATTGTTGTGGTGTTCTAATGTTAGTAAACGTTCATGTAATGATGACCATTAGCTCCTCCTCCAGGCAGGTAGTCATGTAGATCTGAAATGATTGGTTATGTTACCTCTAGTGATTCTAGAGTACCTAGGGATAAGGGGCTAGGTATCGATTTCAGCCTTAAGCCCACGGCTGGATTTCATTCCAGAATTTTGTTCCCTCCGTTCTGGTCTCCTTCACTCCCCTTCTCAGATAGGATTTTTTAGATATGAAGTGATTTATTAGGTGAAAGGAACAGGGTGGAAACTAGCTCTAAACTCACTCCCAATACTATCCCTTTAACTAGCTATCTGTGTTTTCACCAGGTTGGTTTTACAAGTGTGCAGGGATCCGGTGGATGATGAGTGAAGAAGGGTCAGGAAATATGCTGATCAAGCCACTGAAACGAGTGGAGGAAGGAAATGGAGAGTCGGGTGAGAATGGACACATCAGAAAGAAGCTGAAGTCTGTAGAACTGACTGGCAACGAGAGGAAACACCCCAAAAGAAAAGTGGTCCTGCTTTTGGCATATTCAGGCAAAGGTTACTACGGTATGCAGGTTGGTATTGATCTTAATCTTTTCATAAAGGGATGTTTTAATAAAAATAGCTAGTCCTCCATTTAGGTGCAGCTTTCTAAATATACTGAACAAAAATATAAACTCAACATGAAACATGGGACCAACATTTTACATGAGCTGAAATAAAAGATCCCAGAAATTTTCCATACGGACAAAAAATGTATTTCTCTCAAATTTTGTGAACAAATTTGTTTACAAACGTATTAGTGAGCATTTCTCTTTTGCCAAGATAATCCATCCACCTGACAGGTGTAGCATATCAAGAAACGTATTAAACGTATGATCATTACACAGGTGCACCTTGTGCTAGCGACAATAAAAGGCCACTCAAAACTGTGCATTTTTGTCGCACAACACAATGCCACAGATGTCTCAGGTTTTGAGGGATCGTGCAATTAGCATGCTGACTGCAGGAATGTCCACCAGAGCTGTTGCCAGAGAATTTTCATGTTAATTTCGCTACCATTGGCAATGCGTCCAACCGGCCTCACAACCGCACTAGCCCAGGACCTCCACATCTGGCATCTTCACTTGAGGGAAGTGAAGACAGCTGATCACCCAGACAGCTGATGAAACAGGAGTATTTCTGTCTGTAATAATGCCCTTCTGTGGGGGAAAATATATTCTGATTGGCTGGGCCTGGCTGGGCCTGGCTCCCCAGTGGGTGGTCCTATGCCCACCCTTGGCTGCGCCCCTGTCGAGTCATGTGAAATCTATAGATTAGGCCCTTATTTCAATTGACTGATTTCCTTATATGAATTGTAACTCAGTAAAATCGTTGAAATTGTTGCATGTTGCGTTTTAGATTTTTGTTCGGTATACTTAATTTGCTGTGTTTTGTGTTTCAGAGAAATGCTGGATCCTCCCAGTTCAAAACCATTGAGGATGAGCTGGTCACAGCACTGATTAAGTCTGGGTGCATCCCAGACAACCATGGAGATGACATGAAAAAAATGTCGTTCCAAAGATGTGCGAGAACAGACAAGGTATGGGAGGCAAGCATGGAAAAGGCTTTGTTGCTGTCTACACAAATGCATCCCTTGAGCAAGTATCCTTACATTTGTTTTATACCTGAAGAAATTAAATGCACAGGAAAAGACATACACTTTGTGTGGCCTCAAACACAAATTAATTGTTATTACCTTGCTTTGTGATCAGCTTCATTTGTTTCTGTCAGGGTGTTTCTGCAGCAGGTCAAGTGGTCTCTCTAAAACTGTGGATGATTGAAGACGTAATGGAAAAGATAAACTCCAATCTTCCACCACAGATCAGAGTGCTGGGTGAGATCGCACTGCTTCCTGTCAAATGTGTTGGAGACAAGCCTAAAACCGTCACAAAGCAGCCTATGGTTCTTGTATAAAGACTAGGAAGTCTTGGTGGTCCCTTTTGGGAAGTAATTGATTCAAGGTGTTATGTGAAAATGTGTTGGACATGCGCTGACAATGCAATGTTGTTTGTCCAATGCTGTTTATTCTGCCTATTGGCTTGAACATATAATAAAAACAATTGATATCAAAAAGAAAACTTTAAGGACAAGACCGGTTTAGTTACCAATGTTGTTCTGCATCGTTTGTGATCTTTTGTCTCTATAGGTCTGAAACGAGTGACTGGGGGCTTCAATTCTAAAAACAGCTGTGATGCCCGCACATACTCCTACATGCTTCCCACTGTGGCCTTCTCCCCAAAGGACTATTACACCAAGAATTCCGCTGCATTCCGCCTTGAGCCAGAGACACTGCAGAGAGTAAACCAGCTGTTTGGCAGCTACAAGGGCACCCATAACTTTCACAACTTCACCTCTCAGAAGGCCGCACGGGACCCCAGCGCCCGTCGCTACATCACAGAGATGTCCTGTGGCGAGCCCTTTGTGCGTGGCGGCGCAGAGTTCGCAGAGATTACTGTGCGTGGCCAGAGCTTCATGATGCATCAGATCCGGAAGATGATCGGCCTGGTGATAGCTGTGGTGAAGGGATATTCGGGGGACGAAGTGTTAAAGCGAAGCTGGGGTGAGGAGAAAGTGGACGTGCCCAAAGCCCCCGGGCTGGGCCTGGTGCTGGAGAAGGTGCACTTTGACAGGTACAACAAGCGGTTTGGTGGGGACGGCCTCCATGAGTGCCTGGAGTGGACTGAAGAGGAGCAGGCCATCTTGGCTTTCAAGGAGGAGCACATCTACCCCAGCATTGTGGAGACAGAGTGCCAGGAAGGGTCCATGGCTAGCTGGATGGCCACACTGCCCATACATGACTTTGAGGCAACTGCAACAGGAGCTCAGGATAAGGATAGGGAGCAGGTGGGTGAAATAATACACAATTATATATTTGCCAGTTCAATTATCAGTGGTTCTTTGTTAAAGTCCTACAAAATGTTTAACATTATTAGATGAATCATCAACTATAAGCACTTAACACCCAGACCTCATAAAACCTGCTGTGTTTTTGGGAGGTGCCATCACCCTCGCTTTTTTGAAACTCATAAAACTATTTTCCATTTTCAGGATGATGAGGAGGGTAATAGATCAGATTCTGCACTTTGAAGTCTCTGGCAAGTGGAAAGACACCTTTTGCTTTGCTGTATCTCAAGAATGAGCTTTTGTTTTGCTATGGAAATGCATTGTCAGTAATGCCACTGATTTACTCAATAAAGAAGACATTTTAATAAACATTTTTCTTATTTTTATACCATTGTGTGAATCCTTTCTAGTAAAATCTTTAGCACATTTTATTTGTAAGGATTTGTTAGTTGGATGTGTTTCATGAAACAAACACAGCTTGATAAGGGATGTAGGTCTAAGACCGGATGCAATGATAGGAATGATGGTATTTTATAAAGCTTCAGATTTGTTTTGAAATGTCACATGTAAATTATGGAAGTACATTTGTTACAGTACTGCTAGAATATTTATTTGAGATATTTGGCCAGGCCCAGCACAGTATACACGCCGACCGCAAGGGGGCGAAATTAGAACGTAAAGGACGTCACTACCCTCATCTGGGGGAAAAATGGCGACTTCGAAGAGGTGCAACGTGAGTTCGGAAAACTTAACCGTAAATGATGTGAAAACACCTAAAATAGACATCAACAGTAAAGTAGATCTGATTATTCAGAGCAAAAAACATGCCAACGATGTGTTCGACGTTCTTGAGTATCTTCAGGTATGTAACTCAACAGAAACGTTCTAATGTGTGTGTTCAATGTTAGCTTTGCCTCTTGGTTTTGGAAAGCTAGCTAGCCCCCCCACATTTTGTCCCCGTGGTTCTCTTGGTGATTGACGATCTATATTACATATCAATGCACATTCTCCCCACTTTCATCCTCAGTCAGAGAAAGAGAAGAACGTTGTTTGTGCGATTAATGGATGTACTAAACTGTTCAGCACGTTGTTGGAGAGGGGAGACATGTATGTTGGGCAACTGCCCAAAGAAGAGTTGTTGATTGGTGGTGAGTATCAGTTTTGCTCTGCAACTCCAGATCTGGCAACCAGAAAAAAGGTATACTAAAAATATATAAACCCAACGACCAACGATTTTACTGACTTACAGTTCATATAAGGAAATTAGTCAATTGAAATAAATTCATTAGGCCCTAATCTATGGATTTCACATGACTGGGCAGGGGCACAGCCATGGGTGGGAGCCAGGCTCATCCACTGGGGAGCCAGGCCCAGCCAATCAGAATGGCTTTTTCCTCACAAAAAGGCTTTATTACAGACAAAATACTCCTCGGTTTCATCAGCTGTCTGGGTAGCCGGTCTCAGACTATCCCGCAGGTGAAGAAGCCAGATGTGGAGGTCCTGGGCTGGTGTGGTTACACGTGGTCTGTGGTTGTCAGGCCGGTTGGACATACGGCCAAATTCTCTAAAACAACGTTTGAGGTGGCTTATGGTAGAGAAAAGAACATTCAATTATCTGGCTACAGCTCTGGTGCAGTCAACATGCCAATTGCATGCTCCCTCAAAACTTGAGACAGCTGTGGCGTTGTGACAAAACTGCACATTTCAGTGGCCTTTTATTGTCCCCAGCACAAGGTGCACCTGTATAACGATCATGCTGTTTAATCAGCTTCTTGATATGCCACTCCTGTCAGGTGGATGGATTATCTTGATACAGGAGAAATGCTCACTAACAGGGATGTAAACAAATGTGTAAACACAGTTTGGGAGATTTTTATTTTGTGTGTGTATGGAACATATCTGGGATCTTTTATTTCAGCTCATGAAACATGGGACCAACACTACATGTTGCGTTTTATATTTTTCTTCAGTATTATTGTGGCATTTCCTCACCAAGTACAAGGACAACATATGTAGTCTGATTTGGAAGAGTATTTAGTTAAGTAACATCTATAGAGTTAGACTTCGCAAATTAATGATATACCTTTAGGTGTCTTGTATCTCTGTTGTTTGGGCTTCAGGCTATGCTGGTGACTGACTTTTTGTGTCCTGGCAGGTGATCGCAGTGCGGATGAGAAGTACTGCATGTTCATGCGCCACCGATACAACGGTTGTTTGGAGCTGCTGCTGGAGCACATCAGCCATGAATCATACCAGATTAAGGCAAGTTACTTTTTTGCCAACACCAAAAGTTCATTGTTAGGGCCAGGAGGGAAGACTCTGGCCTGGTCCCAGATCAGTTTGAACTCTTGCCAACTCCTTATCACTCAATTTCATAAGGAGAATGCGAGAGAGCAGGAACACTGGCAACCAGGCTAAGAAAACTCTGGGTCCTAGTTAGTCCCAATTGTGGCACATAGGGGAAAAAAAAAAAATGTCCCTTGTCGGTCACGAATGTTGTATAAAATTATATTTGAATATACTCTGCCAGTTTTGTCCTTCAGTGGGTTGAAATTTGACACAAAATATCCACAGGAAAGTATTATTAAAACGACTTCAAAACGCAAGTCTCGGTCTGTGGCAATCAAGAGTTGTTTGCTCTTGACCTAAAGCATGTGCAGAAGACGGAAGTACATGCACTTAATGCATTCATACTAACTGAAGTCTTGCAGGTGTTTACATGGTTTTGCACATGTGCTAGGGGTAGACATTTCAACAGCAGTACTGGCACTCTAAAAAGTCTGTTAAGTAATACTTTCCTGTGGATATTTTGTCAAAAATGTTGACCCACTGAAGGACCAACCGCACAGACAACCGGTCAAGTAAGTTAAAATGTTATTTTATTTAACATTCTGGCTTGTAATTAAACTTTTTGCAGTGCTTTGTTTCAGACTGTATGCCAGTAATTTGTATCTCAGTCTGATTTAGGTCCTAGAATTAAAGGTCAGCTGCTTCGTAAGTTCTGATTTACTAGGGCCTGGTGTTTTTCTGGGGTCTGGTCACACGGTAAAGAAAAACCATTGGTCCTAATCATTAGTGGTGTGTGTGAAATGTACTTTTTTTAAATGAAGGATTTAGTAAAATGTTGAGTGTGTTTGGGCTATTTATTCCGATGCAGGAGAGTGCCCTGTGTGCACTGATGCAGTTTGCTGCCATGGAAGGGAAGTTCCCCCTCCAGGACATGGACTGGAGTGAACACTACAGCTTCCCAAGAGAACTCATCCAGGTAGGGGTTTCAATTAAATACTGTACTACATGTTAGTTGCCTGGTGCAAATGTTACGCAATTTAAACTGTCATATGGGTGCATTTGCGCACCAAAGATGCAAGTTTGAAACTGAACCGCCTGTATTTATGCCATTTATGAGCCGCTTTTATTCAAAGTGACTTAGTCATGTGTGCAGACATTGTTAGTATGGGTGGCACCAGCGGGAATCGATCCCACAATCCTTGGTGTTACAAGCGCCATGCTCCACCAATTGACCCACACCTGTTACATTGAGATTTTGTCTGTAACGATCCATTGCTCTGTGAACAGGCAGTGGTGGAGCGGCTGCTCTCTCAGGAGGAGGATATGGCGCTTCTTATCTCCAGATTTCAGGAGTACCTGGATATGGAGGATGTGCGTTACTACGTCATGAGCTCTGTCCGCGCGAACGTGGGCAGGGTGATGGACAAAACCAAAGGGGTAAGCCCCGCCAGGACAGGTGTCTGCGTGTGGAGGTTCTAGGTTTAGGTGTTTAGGTGTTTGTTCTATAGCAGTTATGTATTTTTAACATTCTTCACTATTTTGTCTTCAATCACCTCAGTTGACTTGTGCTCCATGCCTTAGCTCAAGTGTTGGGCTGTCATATCTGACTGATGTTGTTTGTTTAGAATGGTCTTGTCTTCTCGCTTCAGGCAGTGATGCCCATTTACCAGAACAACGTGTTCGCTCTGCTGTCCAATATCAACATGCCTAGCCAGGAGTCAGAACTCACCAACTACCTGGTCAAACAGGAAGGTCGGCCTGCTGTTTTGCTCTTATGCTATATATTAAAATGAAAACAATGCATTTTTAGTAACTTGTATGCAACATGTTCTTAAAATTGTCCATATTATTCAATGGGGAAGGTGCATAAAGATGGAGGCCCCCATGTACTTAGCACAAATGCTTAGTTTGCCATATTGTACATTGGTCAGTTTGTTTTTACAGCATTAGCACAATATACATGATCTGAATTCTAGCTCCAAGACTGTGGCAATTTGAAAAAACAAAAGTAAATTGTGCTGGTTTACTGGTACATTGAACCATGTCGTGCGCCGTAGTTTAAGAACTCCGTGGGTAGTGTTAAAAACAATGATGTCATATCTGAATTCCTCCATCTTTATGCACCTTCACCATTATTATGCAAAGGTTCCATTCATTTATCCGAGTGGCTGAGTTGCCAAATTCTCTGGACGACCTATTCCTATAGCTAAACACCTGAAGCTTCTGTGTATGCGTGGGATTCTCTACGCACAGATTTGTTTTAGCTGCCGCTTCCCCCTTCCTCTCGGATGATCGGATGTCTTTGTCTGGTGTAGCCGACAACCTTCGGCATGTTGTAGAAAAGATGATTTAACAAACTTTGTCTGTTGTAACAGTAGGCTATTATAAAACATAATCATAACAGACAGGCAGTCTAAATAGCGATTTAATGTTATTTTTTCATCGTCGTCGCAAACATTGGCGAGGCAGACAGGCAGTCAAAGTTGTAGTGTTTTGGGGGGGGGGGGGTTAAGTGAGAAATGTGAAGGGAGGGTGAGCAGCAGCTACGTAGAAAAAAGGTGTGTGTAAAATAACACATAGGCAGAACGTGATTCGGTTCTTTAGCTCTGGGGAAGAAGCTTCCAGACTTCCTTCTGTTGCGCAGCCCCAGCCTTAACTTATTGTGTGATTGATTGCCCCTTGGTTCATTTTACAGCTAAACATGAAGACTGGAAAGCAGCCAAACTAAAAGTAAGCAAATCCTCCTATCAACTGGAGAAAACATGCTTTTTGTGTCTCATGATTAGAAGTATTGCTATATGTGTGAATGTAATGATTATCTCTCCCCATCAGGAACACAAGCGTGCCTTTGAGCGGTTGTGGCTGGGGTTTCTGAAGTATAAGGTATAAGATCCACTTTAACATATAGACCACCTTTGAACTTGTCTTTGTTCCAGTCTAGAGTCCCAGAATGTTCAGTCTCATGTCTTTCATACCCTGTAGTTGCCCAGCAGCATGTACAAGAAGGTGCTGGTGATCCTCCATGACTCCATCCTGCCCAACATAAGCAATCCCACACTGATGATCGACTTCCTGACTGCAGCCTATGATGTTGGTGAGTTGAGTTTCCATAGTTTGTCACCTATAGAACAATCTGACTAGATGCCACACTGTACTGAAAGAAGAGTACTGCGAGAAATATCTTATTTGTGCTGTACTGTAACCATGAGTGGGCATGAGTGTGTTAGAACTTCTGTAATACAGCCATACTGATCACCTACAGTGGCATTCTGTGTAGCTTTTTTTTTGTACGACTGGGAAAGTTAATTCCTGGTATATTGTTTTTCTGTGTCTGTACAGGAGGGGCAATCAGTCTGCTGGCTCTCAATGGCCTGTTTGTGCTCATCCATCAGCACAACCTGTGAGTATTCCACACTCTTAGTGCAGAAGGTACTGAACCAGCGAACGTCGTCGTCCTCAGCTTCTGAAGGTTTAGGTTTTTGCATTGGATGCAAACTATTTAAACAGAGGTAGACATTACCCACTATCATAGGAACAAAAAAAACTGTTCCTAGCTATTGAGTATGTTTAAGTTGGAGTTACTTTCCCTCAACACTAGAGTCAAGTGACTATTCTAGTAATAACTGTCTAAGTGTGTGCCTGTGTTTGCAGAGATTATCCCGATTTCTACAAGAAGTTGTACAGCCTGCTAGAGCCCTCTGTTTTCCATGTGAAGTACAGAGCACGCTTCTTCCACTTAGCTAACCTCTTCCTCTCCTCCACGTAAGACCTCTCTGTCATGATCACTCCATTAACTATCGATGACTGGCATTTTATCCTCACACTTGCTGTAAATCAGTTAACAGTTATCAACTATTTGTCCATGGTGTCTTTTCTTTCTCTCTCCAGTCACCTGCCAGTCTACTTGGTGGCAGCGTTTGCCAAGCGTCTGTCCCGCCTGGCCCTCACGGCGCCACCTGCTGCTCTGCTCATGGTACTGCCCTTCATCTGCAACCTGATCCGCCGCCACCCTGCCTGCCGAGTCCTCATTCACCGGCCTAGTGCAGCAGACGGTAAGTGACCCCATACATTCACCTGTCTGGAGATGGGAATGAATTCATTTGATTATGATGATAATGTTGATGTGGTGGTTTGACCTATAGGCTAGGTCTTAAAAGGGCTTTCCAATAGATAGGTTGTTTGACATGGCTTGTCATTTCCTGTGTGTTTGGACAGAAGTCTGTGATGACCCCTACCTGATGGAGGAGGAGGACCCCTCCCAGTGCCACGCCCTGGAGAGCAGCCTGTGGGAGCTTCAGGTCTGTAGGGGCATCCAGAGAAACAAACACATGATCCATAGAGATGAACACAGCCAAACTCACTGTGCGCTTCACTTTCCCCTCCTGCTCTCCTGACTGTAGACCCTGCAGAAGCATTACCACCCTGATGTGGCCAAGGCTGCCATGGCGATCAACAAGCCACTGTCACAGCAGGAGGATGACATCAGTGAGCTGCTGGAGCTATCCACCTATGAGGTGAGGTGACATGACCAAACTCTGATTGTCCTTTCGTCCACTTTTTGGTCCTCCTGGTGGTTCACAATCCCAAGTGTTTTTACTTTGTTGGTGAGGATATTAATCTCAATTGTAATGTGTAATGTCTTATCATTTGTTAGCATGTTATGTTTGTCAGTGTATTGGTGTCTGTCACTGTAAATGGTGTGCATACATGTGTATATGCATGGCTTTTATCATGTTGTTGATGGAATGTGGCTCTGTGTCTGTGCACACAGCTGATGGAGCGGGACCTGAAGCATAAGCAGAGCAAGACTGTGCCGCTGGAGTTTGACCCTGCCACCCAGCTGCTGCAGGGCTCTGGGGGAGTGGGGGTGCTGGGCCTGAACTTCTCTTTAGAGTAGAGACAAACAACCCCAGGACACTCGCATACCTAGCTCTCTGGACCTCACTGTCTCTCCCCCATATCCCCTTTTCATTCCACATCCACGATTACATCTTTCTGTTTGGAATTAATTGTATACCAATAAACCTTTCTAGAAAACTGTGAGCTGTGTTTATAATTTAGGCTTATTGTCAGATAAGATTTACAATGTTTTGTAGATGTTGACTCATTGGTATGTATGTCTGCAATCTCTGTGAGACTGATATAATTTTATACAGAAGTTAAATAAGGTTTGACAGGGAGGGAGTAGCACTTGAAAGATACATTCACAACTCTATGCATTATGTTTATAATGCATTCGAATGGGGGCATTGAGATAGAAAGTAAAGCAACGAAGTTCAAAAATTGGCAGGAATCCACCTTGCTCTCACATTCGAGTATGTTCTACATTGGCCTCCGTAAGATTGCTCGGCATTCATTGGCTGATTGCATGACTTAACGTAATGACGTTTACGGTTTATTGCGTAGCTGCTTCCTGAAGCCCAACAGCAAAATAGACGATGGTAAGTGAAAATTAAGTAAATATTAGATTTTTTACCTTGTTTATTTTTCGTGAACATTGCTTGTATGTGGCTGTATGGACTAATTGCCTTGTGACCGTAAACTCTATCTCTAGATCCCAGCATATAAAGCATGTTGGTCTGCTAGCTAGCCCGAGATGGATGAACGATGATCACATGACAAAAAGTGGTCTAAATAACCAAACGCAGCACTGCTCAAATCAATCACCCTTTCAATCTGCATTGGGTTCTACTTTAAATTTGTCATTGTGAATCTGTGTGATGAGTTTGAGCTTGCTCGAGTAGCTAGCTAACGTTAGCTAATTTCATTCTCCATGTCTTAGCTAGCAGGGGAATTCTTCATTTTCTCTGCTTGTTTAGCTACCACACCATGTAATTTCTCATGCGTACTTATCGAAGCAAGTTACGTATTTAAATTCAGTAATTTTAGTTTTTGTATTTTAGTTTGATTTCAACTCTATGGACCTTTTGACATTTTGTGTCAGTGCACAAAGCTAACGTTAGTGTTTGGTAGGGGCACTACTATAATCGCTCACGCTTTATTTTTGATCTAACTTGCAACCCACTAACAATTAAGGCTATCATCACCTTACTAACACGTATTTGTTTGGAATGTTTGCTTAATTTTTAATTTAAGTTTTCACTCTTGTCCCACCTGGTTTTATTTTTTCCTTTCCAATCTTCGATCTTGCTTCATGTCAATATCTCCACACACATCCTGCTTCCCACCCTACCCCTGTCTCCAATCATCTTCTGCTCTGTATTCAGGCTGGTCACCGAGTAAGTGCACGCTCTCTGTGTTGACCCTGTCTTCTGCCTGCTCTACCTCTTCTGGAGGCTTGTTTTGCAGACTAATGGAGGGATGCCTGTCATAGTAACACCCCATACCTCGCTAAACTCTAAGGGTTAGCCTTATAAGGATGTCCTGGTAATAAAGACATTTTCCATACTAACACACGCATGTTGCCATGCATTCAGGTGAGGTTATTGAGCAATCTGTTTGATGCATTTAAAGGCAACTCTAAAAACAAAATGTCTGTTATTTTGGGTACACTGACCCATTGCTGGATGGTTGGTGATGTAGTATGACCTTTCTAATGTGTGATGTGGAAAAATAAATACACTTTAATTATTTATTAGTCGCTGTTCAGACAAACTGATCTATCTGTGGGGATAGAGTATTCTGCGGAATGGGACCAGAAGCTTTAGTCCTTGATCAAATTGGCAAAACACAATCTTCTAATTACCATGGAGTATTGATATACCCTCGAACTTATAGTTATCTTCCAACTCAAGGACCAAAGTTGTGGCATTTTTAAAGATGAATTGAAATTCAATACGACAGACTAGTTGAACATTTGCAAGTCACATGTTGAATTTCATTTCCTGAGCTGAAATGGTATCGACTCCAAACTTGATGTCATCCTCCTAATGGACAGCCTACATTTTGTAAGTATGACAGAGCTCCCTCCTGTAACTGTTGCCAACATATCCCATCTCTCCATCCACTGTTTGATGCCAGTTGGTCCTGGTGTTAGGTGACCTGCACATCCCCCACCGATGCAACACCCTACCAGCCAAGTTTAAGAAGCTGTTGGTGCCAGGCAAGATCCAGCACATCCTCTGTACAGGAAACCTCTGCACCAAGGAGAGCTATGACTACCTGAAGACACTGGCTGGGGACGTACACATTGTCAGGGGAGACTTTGATGAGGTTTTTATATCCGCTTCCCTTATGCTTTATTACATGATCCATTATATCAAAATGTATGTGTAATCTTTTAATAGGTAAGGAAAGTGGATGAACTGTGGTGTTTTCTGCCTTCTCTGTCCTACAGAACCTGAACTACCCGGAGCAGAAGGTGGTGACAGTAGGTCAGTTTAAGATCGGCCTGATCCATGGGCACCAGGTGATCCCCTGGGGGGACATGGCAAGCCTGGCTCTGCTGCAGAGGCAGCTCGACGTCGACATCCTCATCTCTGGACACACGCACAAGTTCGAGGCCTTTGAAAACGAGAACAAGTTCTACATCAACCCCGGCTCAGCAACTGGAGCCTACAATGCACTGGAAAGGTAATGGTGGAATTTCTGCAAATTAAGCCGTTGACATATTTATTGGGTCATTTAGCAGATGTTCTTAAAGTGACTTGGTAAGTTGCTAACTGCTAGCATTACACTGGTGTGTAAACATAAGCATTCCTCTCCCCTGTTTGGTTTCTCCCCAGCAACATCATCCCATCCTTTGTATTGATGGACATCCAAGCATCCACAGTGGTGACGTACGTATACCAGCTCATAGGAGATGACGTCAAAGTGGAGAGGATTGAGTACAAGAAATCCTAAACCCAGGGCTGAAAAGGGAGGGGTGAGGCAAGGGGTGCTGTCGTTCAGTGTATCGTTTCATTCCTTTCTACCTGTAGCTCCAACTACATAACCACAGAAAATGCTCTACCATAACTGTTTGCTAACTTAACTCTATAAAGAAATGTATAATATCTTTTATGTCATCTGCGTTGGCATGTGTTCCACCCACCATGTGGTGTCTGTAAAAAAATAATTTAAAAAATGCAATTGTCACATGGGTTTGCATAATGTCATTCAAATAAATATTTGGTGCCACTTTTTGAATTTGATCTATTGTCATGTAAAATGTCCTGTAAGTACATGTAGCTCCATGGCCTTTTATTTTCCTGTAGTGAACCTTCTCTTACTAATTTCACCCACAATAATCCCATTTCATTCTCAGCCACCTGTTCATATTAAATTGTAAGACAAAGAAAACACTTTTAGGGATACTTTAGGATTTTGGCAATGAAGTATGCTAGCAGATACCAGTAGACTTCCAGTCATTGCGCTAATGCCAGTTAGCATTGGCTCACGAAACTACCTCGAACTTCCTTCATACTGGACACAGAGACACAAAATTATATCCACAAGATCATCTGACTCTGGGGAAGTAGATAGCAGGCCTTATTGCCAACATCCCGAAATATCCCTTTAACACTTCTAGAAAATTACACCACATGTAAAAACACTGAAAACAAATGAGTGATGTCGTCTTGCTCCCCCATAGACAGTGAGCTCATGCATTGTTACGCACGCCTCTGTGAAGAGGGAACGCAACACCCTGGTACAACTCAACTCCCTGTGAAGTGAAAGAGGTATGGGACTGTAGGTGTGAGAAAGGATGACAAAAAGGCAGAATTGACCATTTACTAGGATTTTATTATTTTACACGGTAATATGGGGAAAAGAGGCTGGATGGAACCAAAGCAAAGAAAGAAAATGTCAAAGCCCCCCCCTCTCCTATCTAACCTGCCTACCCACTACTTACCTAACTTAGCACCACCTGGTGCACTAACCAAAATACAGGGGGTGGTCCACCCAGGTCTTACCTAGTGTGCCTAGACAGTGAATATACTACGGGTATATGCATGCCCGCGGGCCTCTTGCCTAAGCACTCCCAAAGTGCCTTCCCCTTCCCCCCTGGGAACAAATGAAACAGAATATCAAACAATACTCAAACAAACTAATAAACAAAGGACATCAAATAAGCTCTAGCTGAGCACTCCCATACTAACACAGTACATACCAACACTATATCACAATCAAATTCTCCAGCAATGATCTCAGCCTAGCAATGATCTCTTTCTCTCTCTGAACAGAACACTGGCTTTTATAGCTTCAGGTGGCAATGGTAATTAGAGACAGCTGTATCTTGACGAGGGGGCGGGGTCAGCTCTCCAATCAATTGGGGCCGACCAATCAGCTGCTTGGGGAGAAATTCCAGGAAGCCATCTCCTGAAACACACACACTCAAATACAAACTCAACACAGAAACTGGGGAACGTAACATGCATTCACTCAGAGTCATCAGCCATCTAACTCCAGGTTGTCTTTTTAGGAACACTGATAAAGGCACTGATGTAAGCATGGAGTAATTTGGGTAACAACAAAATGTGTTCAATACTAAAGCAAAAACTGCCCTGAGCACTTTAGTCCTGCTTTTTGGATTTCCTGTCTTTTGACACAGAATAACCAGGTGATGTCCTGTAGGGTTAACCACAGGCAAAAAAAAAATAGTTTTTGACATCAGATTCTAAAAAAGTCAACACCATACACCTCATTTTTTGATTGGGGATATTTGGTAGAATGGTTTACCCATATGTCCTTGGGTCCACAATGTGGTTGAGGCGTGATCTTGCTGCGAATTTTGGAATTATGTTAATTCTTCTCATGACTTAACATGTGTATCCAGAGGTTGGATGAACACCCATCTAGAACTAGGTCCTTCTCCCTTACAGAACCTACAAACAAACATGTGAATCCTATGAGCACTTTTCTTATGCCTCAAACAGGTATGACCACCAATCTTAAACATCATCATCATTGTAGTACATCACTGTCCCCCAACCTCCTTGTAGGATGTGTCCATCATGGGTATAGAGTAACCCTTATGTCCTACCTGTCCTGATGCATCTGTGCAGTACATTTTAGGTAATGTTTCTGGATGAGTTTATGTGCACGCTCTGTAAGCATCAGCAATTGTGTATAGGTAATGCTTCTGTCCTGGTGTCAGCTCCGAATGCTGCAGTAGGAGAGGGACAGAGTATAGTGTTTCATGTCTCGCCCTAAAGATCTAGAATCTGAAGAAACATTTGATATTTACCAGATTTGTCTTTCAAGGTAGCGTCTGATTTGACTAAAACGTGATGGTTTGCAGATGTGTTATTTGCCCCAAATACCTGCAAAAATGGGGCTTCGGCCATAGTCATAAGAATCTGTATGGTTTATAGTATATGCTGCATTTTTGGTGTCTGTCTTGCAGCTGGTGTTCTTTCCTGGATCTTTGGTGTCAACCCTGGAGCTGGTGTTCTCTGGATTCTCAAGGCTTGATCAAGGTTAACACTGACCAACGCTGCACCAAGAAAAGATGAAAACACATTTTAATTTGACTAATAGCCAAATACAGTTTAGCCAAATTATATTCCCCATGTCTTTTTTTCAACTTTCCTCTCATCGTGTGTGTATATGTTATTATGGATCAATGGGTCTATATAGAGACAAGTTGTTTTACAGTGGAGAATTAAGGAGAGTGGATCAGCAAAATAATAGCACGTCTGGTAGCTAACAAAAACAACACCATTACTTCTACTCCTGAAGTAGTCTTATAATTGGTGTGTACTGTAGAAAAAAAAACAGAAATAGAAAGGTTGAAGGGGCTCCCAGACACTGCGCCAGCCATGACTTAATCAGTGTTACAATGCTGACCTCAACCACTGAGTCAAGAAGCAATTTTTCCACCTTTCTAACATTACATTTGAAGGACATTTAAGCATCTTTGCGCATCAGTTGGCACTTGGCAGATAATGGATATGGAGTCCTCCATTCGGTCCTGTCATGCTTTGTTCTAAACTCACCATAGAGATCATACTTGTGTACAGTGAATGGAGAAATGATCAACCATCAACTTGACCACATAGTAGTAATGTCATAAATGAGACTGGACATGTCTTGTTGGCAGCCTTCGGTGACATAATTCACTGTATAGCACTACCATGACAACTTAATTCCATCAATCCAATCAAACATTCTGAACACCATAACTCATCTTTCTAGAGAGTGGGTCATTTTCTCTGACTTTAGTTATTGTATTTGCGATGGCTTTGTAGTGTACTATTGTTGTTTTTTTGGTGGCTCTTTACATGGTTGCTTTACACCCTGGAATCCCTGATGGACTCCCAAATGGCGAAGTGCTTCAGGACACCCTGTTCCCCCCCATGATCCCTAAGGAGTGGGCCGCCACCTCTAAGCTTCAGACCGATACACTGTTCTGAATATTCTCTACGAACGACACCTGAAAGCTGAACATACCACGACCACCACCAACACTGGACAAACTTCACACCAGACAACCCAAGATGATGCTACGCCCACCTTTGAATCACTACGGACCCGTTTAGCTGAGCTTCGGACTGGGGAGAACGCCAGCGTGTGTGAGATTGTCTGGAGGAGGCTTGTTTAATGAGACTGAAGATAGAAAACTGGAGGCAACAGGTTCTGTCATTTTAGGTCAGTCCTGTGTGTTGGGTGGACTGGGCCTGCTACTGAAAATCAGTTTTAAAGGCCTTCTACAGGTAAAGTGTTTGTATTTATTATGGATCCACATAAGCTTCTCTTAAGGAAGTTATACAATTTTAAAAACATTACAATACATTTCACAACAGATTTCACACCACATTAAGTGTGTGCCCTCAGGTCACTACTGTACTAACACATATCTACAACACAGAATCCATGTGTACATGTGTGTATAAATCAAATCAAACTTTATTTGTCACATGCACCGAATACAACAAGTGTAGACCTTACCGTAAAATGCTTACTTACAAGCCCTTAACCAACAGTGTAGTTCAAAAAGAGTTAAGAAAATATTTACCAAATGAACTACAGCAAAAATTAAATATATAAAAAAGTAACACAATAACATAACAATAACGAGGCTATGTACAGGGGGTACTGGTACCGAGTCAGTGTGCGGGGGTTGACTTGGCGCTCCGGTACCGCTTGCTGTGCTGTAGCAGGGAAAACAGTCTGACTTGGTTGACTGGAGTCTCTGACAATTTTATGGGCTTTCCTCTGACACCGCCTATAATATAGGTCCTGGATGGCAGGAAGCTTCGCCCCAGTGATGTACTGGGCCGTACGCACTACCCTCTGTAGCGCCTTACGGTCAGATGCCGAGCAGTTGCCATACCACGCGGTGATGCAACCGGTCAGGATACTCTCGATGGTGTAGCTGTAGAACTGTTTGAGGATCTGGGGACCCGTGACAAATCTTTTCAGTCTCTTCACGACTGTCTTGGTGTGTTTGGACCATGGTAGTTCGTTGGTGATGTGGACACCAAGGAACTTGAAACTCTCGACCCGCTCCACTACAGCCTCGTCGATGTTAATGGGGGCCTGTTCGGCCTGCCTTTTCCTGTAGTCTACGATCAGCTCCTTTGTCTTGCTCACATTGAAGGAGAGGTTGTTGTCCTGGCACCACACTGCCAGTTCTCTGACCTCCTCCCTATAGGCCATCTGATCGTTGTCGGGCCTACCACTGTTGTGTCGTCAGCAAACTTAAAAATGGCCAATATTTCTCCCATGGGCAAAGAAATTCAAAAGGGGTGATGATATTAATTAACAGTAATTTTGATCCAAATTGTCCAAACAGATCATCAAGGTAGATGGATTATTTTAAATATGTTATTGGACAATAAACAGATATGGCTTATTAACCTATATGGTCCGAATAATGATGATCCAAGCTTCTTTGAAAATATATATAAGAATTGATCAACTCTGCAAGCAACACTAGACTATTATTATGGTGGGAGATTTTAATAGGGTCTTAAATACCTCTATGGACCGGAAAGGAAATCACACTACAAACTATCACCCTCAGGCACTTAAGGAAATCATGAATGTCATGGATATATTGGAATTAGTGGATATATGGAGGCTTAAATACCCTGACCTAGTGAGATATACATGGCGGAGGCTTAATCAAGCTAGTCGTCTTGATTACTTTCTTATGTCATTCTCTCTGGCACCAAAAGTTAAAAAGGTGTTGATAGGGGACAGAATGCATTCGGATCATCACATAATTGGCATATATATATATATTACTCTTACAGAATTTCCACGTGGGTGAGGATATTGGAAATTTAATCAAAGCCTACTGGATGATAAATTGTTTATAACTAGGACAGAGGAATTTATAACTGACTTTTTCAGACATAACATAGGTACAGCAGATCCTCTTATTGTATGGGACACTTTTAAATGTGTCTTTAGAGGCCATGCAATTCGGTACTCATCTATAAAACAAAAGCGATTTTGATCAAAAGAGTCCATATTAACAAAGGAAATTGAAGGACTAACAATACAGTTAGATAGCAATAAAAACTGTACCATAGAGGCACAGAATAAGTTAGAGGAAAAACAAAAAGAAATGGAGGAACCTATTCAAGAAAGATCCAGTGTAATATATTATAAAAATAAAGTGAACTGGATGGAATATGTGGAAAAATGCAGCAAATTCTTTTTCAATCTTCAACACAGAAATGCTACCAAAAAAATGTATTGAAACTTGTTACAAATGATGGAGTCACGCATGATTCACCAAATTATATTTTGAAAGAGGAAGTAAAGTACTTTAAGAATATGTTTTCGTTTCAGTCTCCTCCATCTCCACTAACCGAAGCTAATTGTATGGATTGCTTTCCTATTAATAATGTAAAATTAACATCTGTACAGAAAGACTCATGTGAAGGCCAAATTACAGAATAGGAACTTATTGATGCAATTAAAGCCTTTAAGGCTGGGAAAACTCCAGGGCTGGATGGCATACCAGTGGAAGTATACCAAACTTTTTTTGTTGTACTCAGAGGACCATTATTAGCATGTTTTAACCACTTCTATATCAAATCAAATCAAATTTATTTATATTGCCCTTCTTACATCAGCTGATATTTCAAAGTGCTATACAGAAACCCAGCCTAAAACCACAAACAGCAAGCAATGCAGGTGTAGAAGCACGGTGGCTAGGAAAAACTCCCTAGAAAGGCCAAAACCTAAGAAGAAACCTAGAGAGGAACCAGGCTATGAGGGGTGTCCTCTTCTGGCTGTGCCGGGTGGAGATTATAACAACATGGCCAAGATGTTCAAATGTTCATAAATGACCAGCATGGTCAAATAATAATAATCACAGTAGTTGTCGAGGGTGCAACAAGTCAGCACCTTGTTGCACCCTCGATGTCAGTTGGCTTTTCATAGCCGATCATTGAGAGTATCTCTACTGCTCCTGCTGTCTCTAGAGAGTTGAAAACAGCAGGTCTGGGACAGGTAGCACATCCGGTGAACAGGTCCGGGTTCCATAGCCGCAAGCAGAACAGTTGAAACTGGAGCAGCAGCACGGCCAGGTGGACTGGGGACAGCAAGGAGTCATCATGCCAGGTAGTCCTGTTGCATGGTCCTAGGGCTTAGGTCCTCCGAGAGAGAGAAAGAAAGAGAATTAGAGAGAGCATACTTAAATTCACACAGGACCAGATAAGACAGGAGAAGTACTCCAGATATAACAGACTGACCCTAACCCCCCGACACATAAACTACTGCAGCATAAATACTGAAGGCTGAGACAGGAGGGGTCATGAGACACTGTAGCCCCATCCAATGAGACCCCCGGACAGGGCCAAACAGGCAGGATATAACCCCACCCACTTTACCAAAGCACAGCCCCCACACCACTAGAGGGATAACTTCAACCACCAATTTACCATCCTGAGACAAGGCCGAGTATAGCCCACAAAGATCTCCGCCACGGCACAACCCAAGAGGGGGCGCCAACCCAGACAGGAAGATCACATCAGTGACTCAACCCACTCAAGTGACGCACCCCTCCTAGGGACGGCATGGAAGAGCACCAGTAAGCCAGTGACTCAGCCCCTGTAATAGGGTTAAAGGCAGAGAATCCCAGTGGAGAGAATGGTATAAATGGTAGATTATTGGACACGCAACAAGAAGGTCTGATTTCATTATTACTAGAATAGGATCCAAGTGGTATATATAAAGATCCAGTCCATTTAAAAAATTGGAGGCCTCTTACACTTCAGTGTTGTGATGCAAATATTCTAGCAAAATGCTTGGCGCATAGAATTAAAAAGGTATTGTCAGATATTATTCATCCTAATCAGACAGTTTTTTTTACATGGACAATACATTGGAGATAATATAAGACAAGTACTGGAAATAATAGAATACTATGAAATATTGGGGACACCATAGCTGATTTTGAAAAGGCTTTTGATAAAGTATGACTGGAGTTTATATATAAATGCCTAGAATATTTCAATTTTGGAGAATCTCATAAAATAGATTAAAGTTATGTATAGTAACCCTAGGTGTAAAATAGTAAATAATGGCTACATCTCAGAAAGTTTTAAACTGTCAAGAGGAGTGGATTAAAACAAAGGTGCCACGGCTTAAAAACAAAGGTGCCATTGTACGCTGATGATTATTGTTTTCTTTTAAAACGACAATTAGAATCCCTCCACAGCCTCATAGAGGATCTAGATACTTTTGCTAACCTCTCTGGATTAAAACCAAATTATGATAAGTGTACTATATTACGTATTGGATCACTAAAAAATGCAACTTTTACATTACCGTGTAGTTTACCAATAAAATGGTCTGACGGGGATGTGGACATACTCAGTATACAAATCCCGAAAGAAAGAAATGATCTCACTCCAATACATATTTATTGGAGTATATGACATATACATATAGTCATATCACAGTTGACCTATTTGCTTATGGTTTTGCCTACACCTAGTGACCTGCTTTTTAAATTATATGAACAAAAAATATAACATTTTATTTGGAATGGCAAGCTAGACAAAATTAAAAGGGCCTATTTATATAACGAATATGAATTCGGAGGGCAGAAATGATTAAATATTAAAGCATTAGATTTCTCACTAAAGGCATCAGTCATACAAAAGTTATACTTAAATCCGAAATGGTTCTCTGGTAAATTGGTAGGAATGTCTCACCCCATGTTCAAGAATGGCCTTTTTCCCTTTATTCAGATTACAACTGCTCACTTTCGGTTGTTTGAAAACGAAATAATCTCCAAAATATTGTTCTTTTTTTAAACAAACCTTAGAAAGTTGGTTGCAATTTCAGTTTAATCCACCTGAAAGAACAAATAATACAACAAATATTGTGGTTAAACTCAAACATATTAATTGATTAAAGAAAACTTATTTTTCGATAAAATGTTTAAAAAAGGTATCATTTTTGTAAATTATATCATAAATAGGACTGGGGGAGTTACGTCACAAATGCAGGTAACACAGACATATGGAAATGTCTACTCTACCCAAAATTACAACCAATTAATTGCAGCATTACCACAAAAATGTAAGAGGCAAGTAGAAGGGGGGAAAAGTAAGGTACTTGTCTGTCGGTCCTGCATTAAATACCATAAATGGTTAAAGAAAATTGTGATAAATAAAAACATATACCAATTTAATTTAAGAACAAAAAAAATTGACAGCTGTGCCATATAACTTGCAAAAAAGTTGGGAAGAGATTTTCGATGTACCCATTCCATGGCACATGGTTTATGAATTGACACGCAAAACAAAACTTCAAATTTTTCAATTTAAATTATTATACAAAATTCTTTCAACCAATAGAATGTTATTTAATATGGGGGATACAATCTTCCCAGCTCTGCAGATTTTGCTGTGAGGAGGCAGAGTCTTAAGATCATTTATTTTGGTACTGTCCATATGTAGCTCGTTTTTGGTCACAGGTCCAGGAATGGCTGAAGAATTGCATCATTTGCCTAGAACTAACTCTGCAGAGAGCAATATTGGGGGATTTGAAAAGTCATAGTCAATCAATCAATAACATAATTATTTTAGCAAAAATGTTTATCTTTAATTTACAATCTGTAGAAGCTATGAGAATAGAAAGGTTTAGTACTTTTGTGAAGCATCACAGCACAGTTGAAAAATATATGGCAAATAGAAATCCAAAATGGATGGTGTTGAGAGATAGCTGGGAGGGGTTGATTGGAGCTGAAGGGTGGGACTAATAACAAGATAACCAATGTAAAACAATGGGGTCTGTAAAATGTACAGTATATAGGTTCCGAAATGTTGTGAAATAGCACAGTTACAAATAGAAATCAAACTGGATGGACATCAGAAATAGAGGAAGGACTAAAAACAAAACAAAATATAACTATTGTAAAATAGATTGTGTCTGTAAAATGTGTATAATATGTATAAACTGAAGGTAGAAGCCTAAGTGTTATTGTTTTTTAGTTTACTCCAATTGGGTGAATGGTGGTAGGGTTTGCTGGGAATAATATAGGTATATTATTTAAAAAAGTATGTATGTATGTATATATGTGTATATGTATGAATGTTAATGTATGCATATATATATATATATATATATATATATATATATATATATATATATATATAGGTATGTACGTGTATGTACAGTGGGGCAAAAAAGTATTTAGTCAGCCACCAATTGTGCAAGTTCTCCCACTTAAAAAGATGAGAGAGGCCTGTAATTTTCATCATAGGTACACTTCAACTATGACAGACAAAATGAGAAAAGAAATCCAGAAAATCACATTGTAGGATTTTTTATGAATTTATTTGCAAATTATGGTGGAAAATAAGTATTTGGTCACCTACAAACAAGCAAGATTTCTGGCTCTCACAGACCTGTAACTTCTTCTTTAAGAGGCTCCTCTGTCCTCCACTCGTTACCTGTATTAATGGCACCTGTTTGAACTTGTTATCAGTATAAAAGACACCTGTCCACAACTTCAAACAGTCACACTCCAAACTCCACTATGGCCAAGACCAAAGAGCTGTCAAAGGACACCAGAAACAAAATTGTAGACCTGCACCAGGCTGGGAAGACTGAATCTGCAATAGGTAAGCAGCTTGGTTTGAAGAAATCAACTGTGGGAGCAATTATTAGGAAATGGAAGACATACAAGACCACTGATAATCTCCCTCGATCTGGGGCTCCACGCAAGATCTCACCCCGTGGGGTCAAAATGATCACAAGAACGGTGAGCAAAAATCCCAGAACCACACGGGGGGACCTAGTGAATGACCTGCAGAGAGCTGGGACCAAAGTAACAAAGCCTACCATCAGTAACACACTACGCCGCCAGGGACTCAAATCCTGCAGTGCCAGACGTGTCCCCCTGCTTAAGCCAGTACATGTCCAGGCCCGTCTGAAGTTTGCTAGAGAGCATTTGGATGATCCAGAAGAAGATTGGGAGAATGTCATAAGGTCAGATGAAACCAAAATATAACTTTTTGATAAAAACTCAACTCGTCGTGTTTGGAGGACAAAGAATGCTGAGTTGCATCCAAAGAACACCATACCTACTGTGAAGCATGTGGGTGGAAACATGCTTTGGGGCTGTTTTTCTGCAAAGGGACCAGGACGACTGATCCGTGTAAAGGAAAGAATGAATGGGGCCATGTATCGTGAGATTTTGAGTGAAAACCTCCTTCCATCAGCAAGGGCATTGAAGATGAAACGTGGCTGGGTCTTTCAGCATGACAATGATCCCAAACACACCGCCCGGGCAACGAAGGAGTGGCTTCGTAAGAAGCATTTCAAGGTCCTGGAGTGGCCTAGCCAGTCTCCAGATCTCAACCCCATAGAAAATCTTTGGAGGGAGTTGAAAGTCCGTGTTGCCCAGCAACAGCCCCAAAACATCACTGCTCTAGAGGAGATCTGCATGGAGGAATGGGCCAAAATACCAGCAACAGTGTGTGAAAACCTTGTGAAGACTTACAGAAAACGTTTGACCTCTGTCATTGCCAACAAAGGGTATATAACAAGGTATTGAGAAACTTTTGTTATTGACCAAATACTTATTTTCCACCATAATTTGCAAATAAATTCATAAAAAATCCTACAATGTGATTTTCTGGATTTTTCTTTCTCATTTTGTCTGTCATAGTTGAAGTTTACCTATGATGAAAATTACAGGCCTCTCTCATCTTTTTAAGTGGGAGAAATGGCACAATTGGTGGCTGACTAAATACTTTTTTGCCCCACTGTATGTATGTATATGGATATTTATATTTACCCAAAAAATATATGGGGGATTGTAAATGATGCAGACAATTACATTGATGGAAGCAACAATCTTTCCACAATATTAAAGCTGATCCACCAAATAAAATAATAAAATTAAAAAAAATACTTCATGATGGTGTTGGAGTCGTTTTTGGCCACGCAGTTATGGGTGAACAGGAAGCAAGGGAGGGGACTAAGTACACACCCCTGAGGGGCCCCAGTGTTGAGGATCAGCATGGCAGACGTGTTGTTGCCTACCCTTATCACCTGGGGGCGGCCCGTCAGGAAGTCTAGGATCCAGATGCAGATGGAGGTGTTTAGTTCCAGGGTCCTTAGCTTAGTGATGAGCTTTGTGTGCACTATGGTGTTGAATGCTGAGCTGTAGTCAATGAATAGCATTCTCACATAGGTGTTCCTTTTGTCCAGGTGGGAAAGGGCAGTGTGGAGTAGGATTGAGATTCCATCATCTGTGGATCCGTTGGGGCGGTATGTGAATTGGAGTGGGTCTAGGGTATCCTGGAGGATGCTGTTGATGTGAGCCACGACCAGCCTTTCAAAGCACTTCATGGCTACCGAATGTGAGTGCTACCTTCACTTCCTTGGGCACAGGTTACCTTCACTTCCTTGGGCACAGGGACTATGGTGGTCTGCTTGAAACATGTAGGTATTACAGACTCGGTCAGGGAGAGGTTGAAAATGTCAATGAAGACACTTGCCAATTGGTCCACGCATGCTTTGAGTACACGTCCTGGTAATCCGTCTGGCCTTCAGCAATGAGACAAGACTGTAACTACCAATTGGATACCACGAAATTAGTGTGAAAAAGGGGTAAAGTAAAAACATATATATAAACTATTGTTCAAAAGTTTGGGGTCACTTAGAAATGTCCTTGTTTTCCATGAAAACATACATGAAATGAGTTGCAAAATGAATAGGAAATATAGTCAAGACAAGATTATAAATAATGATTTTTAATTGAAATAATAATTGTGTCCTTTAAACTTTGCTTTTGTCAAAAAAATCCTCCATTTGCAGCAATTACAGCCTTGCAGACCTTTGGCATTCTAGTTGTCAATTTGTCGAGGTAATCTGAAGAGATTTCACCCCATACTTCCTGAAGCACCTCCCACAAGTTGGATTGGCTTGATGGGCAATTCTTATCATCTCTGGGATATGTGGGACGGCCAACATCCAGTGAAAATGCAGAGCGCCAAATTCAAATAAATGACTATAACAATTAAACGTTCATGAAATCACACATGCAATACACCAAATTAAAGCTACACTTGTTGTGAATCCAGCCAACATGTCAGATTTCAAAAAGGCTTTACGACGAAAGCACACCAAACGATTATGTTAGGTCAGTACATAGTCACAGAAAAACACAGCCATTTTTCCAGCCAAAGAGAGGAGTCACAAAAAGCAGAAATAGAGATAAAATTAATCACTAACCTTTGATGATCTTCATCAGATGACACGCATAGGACTCCATGTTACACAATACATGTATGTTTAGTTCGATAAAGTTCATATTTATATCCCAAAATCTCAGTTTACATTGGCGCGTTACGTTCAGTAATGTTTTGCTTCCAAAATATCCGGTGATTTTGCAGAGAGCCACATCAATTTACAGAAATACTCATCATAAATGTTGATGAAAATACATGTGTTATGCATGGAACTTTAGATAAACTTCTCCTTAATGCAACCGCTGTGTCAGATTTCAAAAAAGCTTTACCGAAAAGCACACCATGCAATAATCTGAGTACAGCGCTCAGAGCCCAAACAAGCCATACAGATATCCGCCATGTTGTGGAGTCAACAAAGTCAGAAATAGCATTATAAATATTCACTTACCTTTGATGATCTTCATCAGAATGCACTCCCATGAATCCCAGTTCCACAATAAATGTTTGATTTGTTCGATAAAGTCCATCACTTATGTCCAAATACCTCCTTTTTGTTCGCGCGTTTAGTACACAATCCAAACTCACGACGCGCGGGCAGGTCCAGGCGAAAGTTCAGACGAAAAGTCATATTACAGTTCGTAGAAACATGTCAAACTAAGTATAAAATCAATCTTTAGGATGTTTTTATCATAAATCTTTAATAATGTTCCAACCAGAGAATTCCTTTGTCTGTAGAATTGCAATGGAACGCAAGCTACCGCTCACGTGAACGCGCATGACCAGCTCATGCCACTCTGGCAGACCTCTGACTCATTCAGCTCCCATTCCCCCCTCCTTCACAGTAGAAGCATCAAACAAGGTTCTAAAGACTAGAACAAGGTTCTAAAGACTGTAAAGCCTTAGGAAGTGCAACATGACCCCGTTTCCACTGTATCTTGGATAGGCAAAAAGTTGAAAACCTACAAACCTCAGATTTCCCACTTCCTGGTTGGATTTTTTCTCAGGTTTTTGCCTGCCATATGAGTTCTGTTATACTCACAGACATCATTCAAACAGTCCAAATCTACTAATTATATGCATATTCTAGCTTTTAGGACTAAATAGCAGGCAGTTTACTCTGGGCACCTTTTTATCCAAGTTACTCAATACTGCCCCCCCCTGTCCCAAAGAAGTGATGTACCATACGGTCAAGCTGCTCCCACAACAGCTCAATAGGGTTGAGATCCGGTGACTGTGCTGGCCACTCCCCTAAATAGTTCTTGCATAGTTTGGAGCTGTGCTTTGGGTCATTATCCTGTTGTAGAAGGAAAATGGCTCCAATTAAGAGCCGTCCACAGGGTATGGCATGTCGTTGCAAAATGTAGTGATAGCCTTCCTTCTTCAAGATCCCTTTTACCCTGTACAAATCTCTCACTTTACCACCACCAAAGCACCCCCAGACCATCACATTGCCTCCACCATGCTTGACAGATGGCATTAAGCACTCCTCCAGCATCTTTTCATTTTTTCTGCATCTCACGAATGTTCTTCTTTGTGATCCGAACACCTCAAACTTAGTTTGTCCATAACACTTTTTTTCAATCTTCCTCTGTCCAGTGTCTGTGTTCTTTTGCTCATCTTTAATATAATATTTTTTATTGAGATTACTTTTTCTTTGCAACTCTGTCTAGAAGGCCAGCATCCCGGAGTCCCCTCTTCACTGTTGACGTTGAGACTGGTGTTTTGCGGGAACTATTTAATGAAGTTGCCAGTTGAGGACTTGAGGTTGAGGCACCTGTTTTTCAAACTAGACACTCTAATGTACTTGTCCTCTTGCTCAGTTGTGCCCCGGGGCCTCCCACTCCTCTTTCTATTCTGGTTAGAGCCACTTTGCACTGTTCTGTGAAGGGATTAGTACACCTCGTTGTACGAGATCTTCAGTTTCTCGCATGGAATAGCCTTCATTTCTCAGAACAAGAATAGACTGATGAGTTTCAGAAGAAAGGTCTTTGTTTCTGGCCATTTTGAGCCTGTAACCGAACCCACAAATGCTGATGCTCCAGATACTCAACTAGTCTAAAGAAGGCCAGTTTTATTACTTCTTTAATTAGCACAACAGTTTTCAGCTGTGCTAAAATAATTGCAAAAGGGTTTTCTAATGATCAATTAGCCTTTTGAAATGATAAACTTGGATTAGCTAACACAAAGTGCCATTGGAACACTGGAGTGATGGTTGCTGATAATGGGCCTCTGTACGCCTATGTAGATATTCCATAAAAAATCTGCCGTTTCCAGCTACAATAGTCATTTACAACATTAATCATGTCTGCACTGTATTTCTGATCAATTTGATGTTATTTTAATGGACAAATAATGTGTTTTTCTTTCAAAAACAAGGACATTTCTAAGTGACCCCAAACCTTTGAATTGTAGTGTATATATAAAGGCATTTAGCTTGTCTGGTAGGCTCTGCCACATCCGACGAGCGTCAGAGCCGGTGTAGTAAGATTCAATCTTAATCCTGTATTGACACTTTGCTTGTCTGATGGTTCATCTGAGGCCATAGCGGGATTTCTTATAAGCGTCCGGATTAGTGTCCCACTCCTTGAAAGCGGCAGCTCTAGCCTTTAGCTCGTTGTGGATGCTGACTGTAATCCATGGCTTCTGGTTGGGATATGTACGTGCGGTCCCTGTGGGGACGACGTATATCGATGCCCGATGAAGCCGATGACTGAGGTGGTATACTCCTCAATGCCATTGGATGAATCCCGGAACATATTCCAGTCTGTGCTAGCAAAACAGTCCTGTAGCATAGCATCCGCGTCATCTGACCACTTCCATATTGAGCGAGTCACTGGTACTTCCTGCTTTAGTTTTGGCTTGTAAGCAGGAATCAGGAGGATAGAATTATGGTCAGATATACCAAATGGAGGATCGGGGAGAGCTTTGTATGCATCTCTGTGTGTGGAGTAAAGGTGGTCTAGAGTTGTTTTTCCTCTGGTTGCACATGTGACATGCTGGTAAAAATGAGGTAAAATGGATTTAAGTTTGCCTGCATTAAAGTCCCTGGCCACTAGGAGTGCCGCTTCTGGATGAGGATTTTCTTGTTTGCTTATGGCCTTATGGAGTTGGTTGAGTGCGGTCTTAGTGCCAGCATCGGTCTGTGGTGGTAAATAGACGGCTACGGATAATATAGATGAGAACACTCTTGGTAGATAGTGTGGTTTACAACTTATCATAAGGTACTCTACCTCAGGTGAGCAATACCTCAAGACTTCTTTAATATAAGACATCGCGCACCAGCTGTTATTGACATAAAGACACACATCCCCACCCCTCGTCTTACCAGACGTAGCTTCTCTGTTCTGCCAGTGCATGGAAAATCCCGCTAGCTCTATATTATCCATGTCGTCATTCAGCCACGTCTCGGTGACACATAAGATATTACAGGTTTTAATGTCTCGTTGGTAGGATAATCATAGGTCATCAATTTTATTTTCCAATGATTGCATGTTAGCAAGTTGAACGGATGGCAGTGGGAGTTTACTCGCTCGCCTACAGATTCTCAGAAGGCAGCCCGATCTGCGCCCTCCTTTTCTCCGTCTTTTCTTCAAGCAAATGACGTGGATCTGGGCCTGTTCCCGGGAAAGCAGTATATCCTTCTTGTCGGACTCGTTAAAGGAAAAAGCTTCTTCCAGTTCGTGGTGAGTAATCGCTGTTCTGATGTCCAGAAGTCATTTTCGGTAATAAGAGACGGTAGCAGCAACATTATGTATAAAATAAGTAAAAAAATAAGTTACAAACAACGCAAAAAAACTAACAAAATAGTTGGTTAGGAGCATGTAAAACGTCAGCCATCCTCTTCGGCGCCATCTTATTCATAGTGCGTATGCTATCGTGTGTGTGTATGCATGTGTCTGTCTGTGTGTGTGTGTCTTCACATTCCCCTCCCCGCTGTTCCATAAGGTGCATTTCTGTGTTTTCTAAATCTAATTTTACTGCTACAAAACTTTGGCAGGTAGGACCTGCCTTGTTGATAGCGTTGTTAAGAAGGCATAGCAGCACTTAATTATGGACAGACCTCTCCCCATCTTAGCTACTATTGTATCAATATGTTTTGACCATGACAGTTTACAATCCAGGGTTACTCCAAGCAGTTTAGTCTCTTCAACTTGCTACATTTGCACATTATTCATTACAAGATTAAGTAGAGGTTTAGGGTTTAGTAAATGACTTCTCCCAAATACAATGCGTTTAGTTTTTTAAATATTTAGGACTAACTTATTTCTTGCCAACCATTCTGAAACTGCAGCTCTTTGTTAAGTGTGTTAAGTGCAGTTTCAGAATGGTTCTGTGTTCTGGTAACTCTTGATCCTCAATATAGCAGGGGATGAAAAACACATGTTTTTCCAGCAGCAGATTATGATTGATAATTTCAAAAGCTGCACTGAAGTCTAACAAAACAGCTCCCACAATCTTTTTATTACCAATTTCTCTCAGCCAATCATCAGTCATTTGTGTAAGTGCCATACATGTCGAATGCACTTCCCTATAAGCATGCTCAAAATCTGTTGTTAATTTGTTTACTATGAAATAGCATTTTATCTGGTCAAACACAACTTTTTTCCAAAAGTTTACTGATGGTTGGTAAATAGGCTGAATGGTTGGCTATAGGCTGTTTCAATCAATCATCAATCAAGTTTATTTTATATAGCCCTTCGTACATCAGCTAATATCTCGAAGTGCTGTACAGAAACCCAGCCTAAAACCCCAAACAGCAAGCAATGCAGGTGTAGAAGCACGGTGGCTAGGAAAAACTCCCTAGAAAGGCCAAAACCTAGGAAGAAACCTAGAGAGGAACCAGGCTATGAGGGGTGGCCAGTCCTCTTCTGGCTGTGCCGGGTGGAGATTATAACAGAACTATGCCAAGATGTTCAAAATGTTCATAAGTGACAAGCATGGTCAAATAATAATCATGAATAATTTTCAGTTGGCTTTTCATAGCCGATCATTAAGAGTTGAAAACAGCAGGTCTGGGACAGGTGGCGGTTCCATAACCGCAGGCAGAACAGTTGAAACTGGAATAGCAGCAAGGCCAGGTGGACTGGGGACAGCAAGGAGTCAACATGCCCGGTAGTCCTGACGTATGGTCCTAGGGCTCAGGTCCTCCGAGAGAGAGAAAGAAAGAGAGAAGGAGAAAATTAGAGAGAGCCAAGATTTTCAAAATGTTCATAAATGACAAGCATGGTCAAATAATAAATCAGGAATAAATGTCAGTTGGCTTTTCATAGCCGATCATTAAGAGTTGAAAACAGCAGGTCTGGGACAGGTAGGGGTTCCGTAACCGCAGGCAGAACAGTTGAAACTGGAATAGCAGCAAGGCCAGGCGGACTGGGGACAGCAAGGAGTCATCATGCCCGGTAGTCCTGACGTATGGTCCTAGGGCTCAGGTCCTCCGAGAGAGAGAAAGAAAGAGAGAAGGAGAAAATTAGAGAGAGCCAAGATTTTCAAAATGTTCATAAATGACAAGCATGGTCAAATAATAATCAGGAATAAAAGTCAGTTGGCTTTTCATAGCCGATCATTAAGAGTTGAAAGCAGCAGGTCTGGGACAGGTAGGGGTTCCATAACCGCAGGCAGAGCAGTTGAAACTGGAACAGCAGCAAGGCCAGGTGGACTGGGGACAGCAAGGAGGCATCATGCCCGGTTTGCCGTGACGTATGGTCCTAGGGCTCAGGTTCTCAGAGAGAGAGAAAGAAAGAGAGAACGAGAGAATTAGAGAGAGCATACTTAAATTCACACAGGACACTGGATAAGACAGGAGAAGTACTCCAGGTATAACCAACTGACCCTAGCCCCCCGACACATAAACTACTGCAGCATAAATACTGGAGGCTGAGACAGGAGCGGTCAGGAGACACTGTGGCCCCATCCGAAGATACCCCCGGACAGGGCCAAACAGGAAGGATATAACCCCACCCACTTTGCCAAAGCACAGCCCCCGCACCACTAGAGGGATATCTTCAACCACCAACTTACAATCCTGAGACAAGGCCGAGTATAGCCCACAAAGATCTCCACCACAGCACAAACCAAGGGGGGGCGCCAACCCAGACAGGAAGATCACGTCAGTAACTCAACCCACTCAAGTGACGCACCCCTCCTAGGGACGGCATGAAAGAGCACCAGTAAGCCAGTGACTCAGCCCCTGTAATAGGGTTAGAGGCAGAGAATCCCAGTGGAGAGAGGGGAACCGGCCAGGCAGAGACAGCAAGGGCGGTTCGTTGCTCCAGAGCCTTTCCGTTCACCTTCACACTCCTGGGCCAGACTACACTCAATCATATGACCTACTGAAGAGATAAGTCTTCAGTAAAGACTTAAAGGTTGAGACCGAGTCTGCGTCTCTCACATGGGTAGGCAGACCGTTCCATAAAAATGGAGATCTATAGGAGAAAGCCCTGCCTCCCGCTGTTTGCTTAGAAATTCTAGGGACAATTAGGAGGCCTGCATCTTGTGACCGTAGCGTACGTATAGGTATGTACGGCAGGACCAACTCGGAAAGATAGGTAGGAGCAAGCCCATGTAACGCTTTATAGGTTAACAGTAAAACCTTGAAATCAGCCCTTGCCTTAACAGGAAGCCAGTGTAGGGAAGCTAGCACTGGAGTAATATGATCAAATTTCTTGGTTCTAGTCAGGATTCTAGCAGCCGTATTTAGCACTAACTGAAGTTTATTTAGTGCTTTATCCGGGTAGCCGGAAAGTAGAGCATTGCAGTAGTCTAACCTAGAAGTAACAAATGCATGGATTAATTTTTCTGCATCATTTTTGAACAGAAAATTTCTGATTTTTGCAATGTTACGTAGATGGAAAAAAGCTGTCCTTGAAACAGTCTTGATATGTTCGTCAAAAGAGAGATCAGGGTCAAGAGTAACGCCGAGGTCCTTCACAGTTTTATTTGAGACGACTTTACAACCATCAAGATTAATTGTCAGATTTAACAGAAGATCTCTTTGTTTCTTGGGACCTAGAACAAGCATCTCTGTTTTGTCCGAGTTTAAAAGTAGAACGTTTTCAGCCATCCACTTCCTTATGTCTGAAACACAGGCTTCTAGCGAGGGCAATTTTGGGGCTTCACCATGTTTCATTGAAATGTACAGCTGTGTGTCATCCGCATAGCAGTGAAAGTTAACATTATGTTTTCGAATAACATCCCCAAGAGGTAAAATATATAGTGAAAACAATAGTGGTCCTAAAACGGAACCTTGAGGAACACCGAAATGTACAGTTGATTTGTCAGAGGACAAACCATTCACAGAGACAAACTGATATCTTTCCGACAGGTAAGATCTAAACCAGGCCAGAACTTGTCCGTGTAGACCAATTTGGGTTTCCAGTCTCTCCAAAAGAATGTGGTGATCGATGGTGTCAAAGGCAGCACTAAGGTCTAGTAGCACGAGGACAGATGCAGAGCCTCGGTCTGACGCCATTAAAAGGTCATTTACCACCTTCACAAGTGCAGTCTCAGTGCTATGATGGGGTCTAAAACCAGACTGAAGCATTTCGTATACATTGTTTGTCTTCAGGAAGGCAGTGAGTTGCTGCGCAACAGCTTTTTCTAAAATTTTTGAGAGGAATGGAAGATTCGATATAGGCCGATAGTTTTTTATATTTTCCGGGTCAAGGTTTGGCTTTTTCAAGAGAGGCTTTATTACTGCCACTTTTAGTGAGTTTGGTACACATCCGGTGGATAGAGAGCTGTTTATTATGTTCAACATAGGAGGGCCAAGCACAGGAAGCAGCTCTTTCAGTAGTTTAGTAGGAATAGGATCCAGTATGCAGCTTGAAGGTTTAGAGGCCATGATTATTTTCATCATTGTGTCAAGAGATATAGTACTAAAACACTTAAGTGTCTCTCCCGATCCCAGGCCCTGGCAGAGCTGTGCAGATCCAGGACAGCTAAGCCCTGGAGGAATACGCAGATTCAAAGAGGAGTCCGTAATTTGCTTTCTAATGGTCATGATCTTTTCCTCAAAGAAGTTCATGAATTTATTACTGCTGAAGTGAAAGCCATCCTCTCTTGGGGAATGCTGCTTTTTAGTTAGCTTTGCAACAGTATCAAAAAGAAATTTTGGGTTGTTCTTATTTTCCTCGATTAAGTTGGAAAAGTAGGATGATCGAGCAGCAGTGAGGGCTCTTCGGTACTGCACGGTACTGTCTTTCCAAGCTAGTCGGAAGACTTCCAGTTTGGTGTGGCGCCATTTCCGTTCCAATTTTCTGGAAGCTCGCTTCAAAGCTCGGGTATTTTCTGTATACCAGGGAGTTAGTTTCTTATGACAAATGTTTTTCGTTTTTAGGGGTGCAACTGCATCTAGGGTATAGCGCAAGGTTAAATTGAGTTCCTCAGTTAGGTGGTTAACTGATTTTTGTCCTCTGACGTCCTTGGGTAGGCAGAAGGAGTCTGGAAGGGCATCAAGGAATTTTTGTGTTGTCTGAGAATTTATAGCACGACTTTTGATGCTCCTTGGTTGGGGTCTGAGCAGATTATTTGTTGCGATTGCAAACGTAATAAAATGGTGGTCCGATAGTCCAGGATTATGTGGAAAAACATTCAGATCTACAACATTTATTCCATGGGACAAAACTAGGTCCAGAGTATGACTGTGGCAGTGAGTAGGTCCAGAGACATGTTGGACAAAACCCACTGAGTCGATGATGGCTCCGAAAGACTTTTGGAGTGGGTCTGTGGACTTCTCCATATGAATATTAAAATCACCAAAAATTAGAATATGATCTGCTATGACTACAAGGTCTGATAGGAATTCAGGGAACTCAGAGAGGAACGCTGTATATGGCCCAGGAGGCCTGTAAACAGTAGCTATAAAAAGTGATTGAGTAGGCTGCATAGATTTCATGACTAGAAGCTCAAAAGACGAAAACGTCATTTTTTTTTTTTGTAAATTGAAATTTGCTATCGTAAATGTTAGCAACACCTCCGCCTTTGCGGGATGCACGGGGGATATGGTCACTAATGTAACCAGGAGGTGAGGCCTCATTTAACACAGTAAATTCATCAGGCTTAAGCCATGTTTCAGTCAGGCCAATCACATCAAGATTATGATCAGTGATTAGTTCATTGACTATGACTGCCTTTGAAGTGAGGGATCTAACATTAAGTAACCCTATTTTGAGATGTGAGGTATCACGATCTCTTTCAATAATGGCAGGAATGGAGGAGGTCTTTATCCTAATGAGATTGCTAAGGCGAACACCGCCATGTTTAGTTTTGCCCAACCTAGGTCGAGGCACAGACACAGTCTCAATGGGGATGGCTGAGCTGACTACACTGACTGTGCTATTGGCAGACTCCACTAAGCTGGCAGGTTGGCTAACAGCCTGCTGCCTGGCCTGCACCCTATTTCATTGTGAAGCTAGAGGAGTTAGAGCCCTATCTATGTTAGTAGATAAGATGAGAGCACCCCTCCAGCTAGGATGGAGTCCGTCACTCCTCAGCAGGCCAGGCTTGGTCCTGTTTGTGGGTGAGTCCCAGAAAGAGGGCCAATTATCTACAAATTCTATCTTTTGGGAGGGGCAGAAAACAGTTTTCAACCAGCGATTGAGTTGTGAGACTCTGCTGTAGAGCTCGTCACTCCCCCTAACTGGGAGGGGGCCAGAGACAATTACTCGATGCCGACACATCTTTCTAGCTAATTTACATGCTGAAGCTATGTTGCACTTGGTGACCTCTGACTGTTTCATCCTAACATCGTTGGTGCCGACGTGGATAACAATATCTCTATACTCTCTACACTCGCCAGATTTAGCTTTAGCCAGCACCATCTTTAGATTAGCCTTAACGTCGGTAGCCCTGCCCCCTGGTAAACAGTGTATGATCGCTGGGTGATTCGTTTTAAGTCTAATACTGCGGGTAATGGAGTCGCCAATGACTAGGGTTTTCAATTTGTCAGAGCTAATGGTTGGAGCCTTCAGCGTCTCAGACCCCGTAGCGGGAGGAGTAGAGACAAGAGAAGACTCAGACTCAGACTCCGACTCACTACATAATGGGGAAAACCGGTTGAAAGTTTCTGTCGGCTGAATGAGCGACACCAGTTGAGCATTCCAACAGCATTTCCCTCCAGAAGCCATGAGAAAGTTGTCCGGCTGCGGGGACTGTGCGGGGGGGGTTTATACTAACGTTAGTATCTGTACTTACTGGTGGCACAGACGCTGTTTCTTCCTTTCCTACACTGAAATTACCCTTGCCTAACGATTGCGTCTGAAGCTGGGCTTGCAGCACAGCTATCCTCGCCGTAAGGCGATCGTTCTCCTGTATATTATGAGTACAGCGACTGCAATTAGAAGGCATCATGTTAATGTTACTACTTAGCTTCGGCTGTTGAAGGTGCTGACGAACCATGTCCAGATAAAGCGTCCGGAGTGAAAAAGTTGAATGAGGGAAAAAAGTTGCGATGGAAAAACTAAAAATATAAACGGTCATTAAAAATAAAAAAAAAGTTGTCAGCTAAAGTTGTCAGCTAGCAAAGTAAAGTTGGCAACAAAACGCACAGCAACAAAACGCACAGCAACACGTCTGCAAATTCAAGTTTGAGCCAGTAAAGGGTGCTTTGCTATTCTTGGGTAGCGGAATGACTTTTGCTTTCCTCCAGGTGTGAGGGCACACACTTTCCTGTCGGCTTAGATTGAAGAGATAGAAGTGGCAATATCGTCCACTTTCATCCTCAGAATATTCCATCCATGTTGTCAGACCCAGTGGCTTATCATTGTTGATAATAATTTAATAATAATTTAATATTTTTTTTCACCTCTTCCACACTCATTTATGGAATTAAAAATTACAACGCTTGTCTTTCACAATTTGGTTGATTATGCATGGATGTGTAGATTCATAATTTGTTGTTGGCATGTCATGCCTAAGTTTTCTAACCTTGCCAATGAAAAAAATCATTAAAGTATTTGGCATTATCAGTGGGTTTTGTGATGAATGAGCCATCTGATTCAATGAATGATGGAGCCGAGTTTGCCTTTCTGCCCAAAATGTCATTTAAGGTGCCCCAAAGCTTTTTACTGTCATTCTTTATATAATTTACATGATCTTTGTTTCATAGTACAGTTTATTTTTCTTTTTGTTCAGTGTAGTCACGATTTCTCAATTTACAGTAAGTTTGCCAATCGGCTGTGCAGCCAGACTTATTTGCCATTCTCTTTGCCTCATACCTCTCAACCATCCATACAATTGTTAAATTCCTCATCAATCCACGGGGATATTTTTATTTCACCTTTATTTAACCAGGTAGGCCAGTTGAGAACAAGTTCTCATTTACAACTGCGACCTGGCCAAGATAGAGCAAAGCAGTGCGACACAAACAATACAGAGTTACACATGGGATAAACAAACGTACAGTCAATAACACAATAGAAAAGTCTATATACAGTGTGTGCAAATGTAGTAAGATTAGGGAGGTAAGGCAATAAATAGGCCATAGTGGCGAAATAATTACAATTTAGCAATTAAACACTGGAGTGATAGATGCAGAAGATGAATGTGCAAGTAGAGATACTGGGGTGCAAAGGAACAAATAACAATAACAATATGGGGATGGGGTAGTTGGGTGGGCTATTTACAGATAGGCTATGTACATGTGCAATGAACGGTAAGCTGCTCTGACACCTGATGCTTAAAGTTAGTGAGGGAGATATAAGTCTCCAGCTTCAGTGATTTTTGCAATTCGTTCCAGTCATTGGCAGCAGAGAACTGGAAGGAAAGGTGGCCAAAGGAGGAATTGGCTTTGGGGGTGACCAGTGAAATATACCAGCTGGAGCACGTGCTACGGGTGGGTGCTGCTATGGTGACCAGTGAGCTGAGATAAGGCGGGGCTTTACCTAGCAGAGACTTATAGATGACCTGGAGCCAGTGGGTTTGGCAACGAATATGAAGTGAGGGCCAGCCAACGAGAGCATACAAGTCGCAGTGGTGGGTGGTATAAGGGGCTTTGGTGACAAACCGGATGGCACTGTGATAGACTACATCCAATTTGCTGAGTAGAGTGGTGAAGGCTATTTTGTAAATGACATCGCCGAAGTCAAGGATCGGTAGGATAGTCAGTTTTACGAGGGTATGTTTGGCAGCATGAGTGAAGGATGCTTTGTTGCAAAATAGGAAGCCGATTCTAGATTTAATTTTGGATTGGAGATGCTTAATTTGAGTCTGGAAGGAGAGTTTACAGTTTAACCAGACACCTAGGTATTTGTAGTTGTCCACAAATTCTAAATCAGAACCATCCAGAGTAGTGATGCTAGACGGGCGGGCGGGTGCTGATAGCGATCGGTTGAAGAGCATGCATTTAGTTTTGCTTGCATTTAAGAGCAGTTGGAGGCCACGGAAGGAGAGTTGTAATGGCATTGAAGCTCGTCTGGAGGTTTGTTAACACAGTGTCAAAAGAAGGGCCAGATGGATACAGAATGGTGTTGTCTGCGTAGAGGTGGATCAGAGAATCACCTGCAGCAAGAGCGACATCATTGATGTATACAGAGAAAAGAGTCGGTCCGAGAATTGAACCCTGTGGCACCCCCATAGAGACTGCAAGAGGTCCGGACAACAGACCCTCCGATTTGACAAACTGAACTCTATCTGAGAAGTAGTTGGTGAACCAGGCGAGGCAGTCATTTGAGAAACCAAGGCTGTCGAGTCCGCCGATAAGAATGCGGTGATTGACAGAGTTGAAAGCCTTGGCCAGATCGATGAATACTGCACAGTATTGTCTTTTATCGATGGTGGCTATGATGTCATTTAGGACCTTGAGCGTGTCTGAGGTGCACCCATGACCAGCTTGGAAACCAGATTGCATAGTGGAGAAGGTACGGTGGGATTTGAAATGGTCGGTGATCTGTTTGTTAACTTGGCTTTCGAAGACTTTAGAAAGGCAGGGTAGGATAGATATAGGTCTGTAACAGTTTGGGTCTAGAGTGTCTCCCCCTTTGAAGAGGTGGATGACCGCGGCAGCTTTCCAGTCTTTAGGGATCTCAGACGATACAAAATCAGAGGTTGAACAGGCTAGTAATAGGGGTTGCAACAATTGCGGAGGATAATTTTAGAAAGAGAGGGTCCAGATTGTCTAGCTCAGCTGATTTGTAGGGGTCCAGATTTTGCAGCTCTTTCAGAACATCAGCTAACTGGATTTGGGTGAAGGAGAAATGGGGGAGGCTTTGGCAAGATGCTGTGGGGTTGCAGACCTGTTGACCGGGGTAGGGGTAGCCAGGTGGAAAGCATTGCCAGCCGTAGAAAAAAAACCAGAAAATATTCCTCTCTGTTTATATCACATACATTATCAAGCATTTCAAACATATTATCCAGATACTGACTGTTAACACTTGGTGGTCTATAGCAGCTTCCCACAAGAATGGGCTTCAGGTAAGGTAGGTGAACCTGTAGCCATATTACTTTAACAGCATTTGACATGAGATTAGGCATATATATGAAAAATATATGAAAATACACAGCAACACCTCCACTATTGGCATTGCTGTCTCTTCTGAAGATGTTGAAATCATGTATTGTTACCTCTGTATCATCAAATGTATTATCTAAATGAGTTTCAGAAATAGTCAGTATATTAATGTTATCTGTTACTAGGAAGTTATTGATTTCATGAACCTTGTTTCTTAGGCTACATTTGTTCATGTGGGCTATTTTTAGCACTTCTGGTATTCTTTGCTTTACTGGGAGGTTTATCAGAGGTAGACATGAGTGATATTTATGTTTGAGATGATAGGGCAGGGTGAGCTGCACACAGTGGACTTCCACCTCAGTGCTAATAGTATAACTCTGGTTCATAGGCGCATGATTACTGCATACAATATCTGTAGGATTGACAGAGGCATTCAGGGGAGTTAGAGGGACATAAATTAGGTTACTTACATTATGACTTGCCAATGCCCCTGGGACAATGTAAATACTTTTTCCACACTTAGGTTACAGCCTTATTCTAAAATTGATTAAATAGTTTTTTCCCCTTTCATCAATCTACACACAATACCCCATAATGACAAAGCAAAAACAGGATTTTAAAAATGTTTGCTAAAACTGAAATATCACATTTACATAAGTATTGAGACCCTTTACTCAGTACTTTGTTGAAGCACCATTGGCAGCGATTACAGCCTCGGGTCTTCTTGGTTATGACGCTACAAGCTTGGCACACCTGTATTTGTGGAGTTTCTCCCATTCTTCTCTGCAGATTCTCTCAACCTGTCAGGTTGGCTGGGGAGCATTGTTGCACAGCTATTTTCAGGTCTCTCCAGAGATGATCGATCGAGTTCACTCAAGGACATTCAAAGACTTGTCCTGAAGCCACTCCTGCATTGTCTTGGCTGTGTGCTTAGGGTTGTTGTCCAGTTGGAAGGTGAACCTTCGCCCCAGTCTGAGGTCCTGAGTGTTCAGGAACAGGTTTTCATCAAGGATCTCTGTGTTCTGTGCTCTGTTCATCTTTTCCTCGATTCTGACTGGTCTCCCAGTCCTTGCCGCTGAAAACATCCCCACAGCATGATGCACCATAGGGAAGTTGCCAGGTTTCCTCATCACACCAGAGAATCTTGTTTCTCATGGTCTGAGAGTCTTTAGGTGCATTTTGGCAAACTACAAGCGGGCTGCCATGGGCCTTTTACTTAGGAGTGGCTTCCGTCTTGCCACTCTACCATAAAGGCCAGATTGGTTCAGTGCTGCAGAGATGGTTGTCCTTCTGGAAGGTTCTCCCATCTCCACAAAGCAACTCGGGTTCTTGGTCACCTCCCTGACCAAGGCCCTTCTCCAACGATTGCTCAGTTTGGCACGGCAGCCAGCTCTAGGAAGAGTCTTGGTGGTTCCAAACTTCTTCCATTTAAGAATGATGGAGGCCACTGTGTTCTTGGGGACCTTCAATGCTGCAGAATCTTTTTCTTACCCTTCCCCCAGATCTGTGCCTTGACACAATCCTTTCTCAGAGCTCTACGGACAATTCCTTCCACTTCACGGCTTGGTTTTTGCTCTGACATGCACTGTCAACTGTGGGTCCTTATATAGAAAGTTGTGTGCCTTTCCAAAGAATGTCCAATCAATCGAATTTACCACAGGTGGACACCAATCAACATGTAGAAACATCTCAAGGATGATTAATGGAAACAGGATGAACATGAGCTCAATTTCAAGTCTCATAGCAAATAAGGTATTACTGTTTTTATTTTTTAATACATTAGCAAACATTTCTAAATACCTGTTTTTGCTTTGTCATTATGGGGTATTTTGTGTAGATTGAAAATACTTTTTTTATTTAATCCATTTTAGAATAAGGCTGTTGCGTAACCAAATGTGGAAAAAGTCAAGATGTCTGAATACTTTCCGATGGCACTGTACATTTGCAGTAGCTCTACGACAACTCAGCGACACAATGGTAGGGACGATATGAGCAGGGCTTGGGTCACTGACAAGTCATTGTCTCAACGCAGCCTTGAAATGCGAGGACAGGGTCCAGTAGCCAAGATGATTTGGATGGACTCATTCCTGTAGAGCAGGTATTCCCAAACTGGGGTACGCGTAATGCCGTCGGGGGTACGCCAAATAAAAATGTGACTCACATTTAAAAACTATACAGTTGAAGTCAGAAGTTTACATACACCTTAGCCAAATACATTTATACTCAGTTTTTCACAATTCCTGACATTTAATCCAAGTAAAACTTTCTTGTATTAGGTCAGTTAGGATCACCACTTTATTTTAAGAATGTGAAATGTCAGAATAATAGTAGAGAGAATGATTTATTTCAGCTTTTATTTCTTTCATCACATTCCCAGTGGGTCAGACGTTTACATACACTCAATTAGTATTTGGTAGCATTGCTTTTAAATTGTTTAACTTGGGTCAAACATTTCGGGTAGCCTTCCACAAGCTTCCCACAATAAGTTGGGTGAATTTTGGCACATTCCTCTTGACAGAGCTGGTGTAACTAAGTCAGGTTTGTAGGCCTCCTTGCTCGCACACGCTTTTTCCGTTCTGCCCACACATTTTCTATAGGATTGAGGTCAGGGCTTTGTGATGGCCACTCCAATACCTTGACTTTGTTGCTTCAATATATCCACATAATTTCCCCTCCTCATGATGCCATCTATTCTGTGAAGTGCACCAGTCCCTTTTGCATTAAAGCACCCCCACGACATGATGCTGCCACCCCTGTGCTTCACGGTTGGGATGGTGTTCTTCGGCTTGCAAGTATCCCACTTTTTCCTCCAAACATAACGATGGTCATTATGGCCAAACAGTTCTATTTTTGTTTCAACAGACCAGAGGACATTTCTCCAAAAAAGTACAACCTTTGTCCCCATGTGCAGTTGCAAAACGTAGTCTGGCTTTTTTATGGCGGCTTTGGACCAGTGGCTTCTTCCTTGCTGAGCGGCCTATCAGGTTATGTCGATATCGGACTAGTTTTACTGTGGATATAGATACTTTTATACCTTTTCCTCCAGCATCTTCACAAGGTACTTTGCTGTTGTTCTGAGATTGATTTGAACTTTTCGCACCAAAGTAAGTTCATCTCTAGGAGACAGAACGCTTCTCCTTCCTGAGCGGTTTGACGGCTGCGTGGTCCCATGGTGCTTATACTTTCGTACTATTGTTTGTACAGATGAACGTGGTACTTTCAGGCATTTGGGAATTGCTCCCAATGATGAACCAAACTTGTGGAGGTCTACAATTTTTGTTCTGAGGTCTTGGCTGATTTCTTTTGATTTTCCCATGATGTCAAGCAAAGAGGCACTGAGTTTGAAGGTAGGCCTTGAAATACATCCACAAGTACACCTCCAATTGACTCAAATTATGTCAATTAGCCTATCAGAAGCTTCTAACGTCATGACATAATTTTCTGGAATTTTCCAAGCTGTTTAAAGGCACAGTCAACTTAGTGTATGTAAACTTCTGACCCACTGGAATTCTGACACAGTGAATTATAAGTGAAATAATCTGTCTCCAAACAATTGTTGGAAAATTACTTGTGTCATGCACAAAGTATATGTCCTAACCGACTTGCCAAAACTATAGTTTGTTAACAAGAAATTTGTGGAGTGGTTGAAAAATGAGTTTTAATGACTCCAACCTAAGTGTAAACTTCCGACTTCAACTGTATATATACACAGTGCCTTGCAAAAGTATTCATCCCCCTTGGCGTTTTTCCTATTTTGTTGCATTACAACCTGTAATTTGAATGGATTTTTATTTGAATTTCTTGTAATGGGCATACACAAAATAGTAAAAATTGGTTATGTGAAATAAAAAAAATTACTTGCGTCAAAAAATTCTAAAAAATAAAAACGGAAAACTGGTGCGTACATATGTATTCACCCCTTTGCTATGAAGCCCCTAAATAAGATCTGGTGCAACCAATTACCTTCAGAAGTCACAAAATTAGTTACATAAAGTCCACTTGTGTCCAATCTAAGTGTCACATGATCTGTCACATGATCTCAGTATATATACACCTATTATGAAAGGCCCCCAGAGTCTGCAACACCACTAAGCAAAGGGCACCACCATGCAAGCGGCACCATGAAGACCAAGGAGCTCTCCAAACAGGTCAGGGACAAAGTTGTGGAGAAGTACAGATCAGGGTTGAGTTATAAAAAAATATCCAAAACTTTGAACATCCCACAGAGCACCATTAAATCCATTATTAAAAAATTGAAAGAATATGGCACAACAACAAACCTGCCAAGAGAGGGCCGCCCACCAAAACTCATGGACCAGGCAAGGAGGGCATTAATCAGAGAGGCAAAAAAGAGACCAAAGATAACCCTGAAGGAGCTGCAAAGCTCCACAGCGGAGATTGGAGTATCTGTCCATTGGACCACTTGAAGCCATACACGCCACAGAGCTGGGCTTTACGGAAGAGTGGCCAGAAAAAAAGCCATTGCTTAAAGAAAAAAATAAGCAAACACGTTTGGTGTTCGTCAAAAGGCATGTGGGAGACTCCCCAAACATATGGAAGAAGGTCTCTGGTCAGAGGAGACTTTTTGGCATCAAGGAAAATGCTATGTCTGGCGCAAACCCAACACCTCTCATCACCCCGAGAACACCATCATGAAGCATGGTGGTGGCAGCATCACGCTGTGGGGATGTTTTTCATCGGCAGGGACTGGGAAATTGGTATGTATTGAAGGAATGATGGATGCCGCTAAATACAGGGACATTCTTGAGGGAAACCTGTTTCAGTCTTCCAGATATTTGAGACTGGGACGGAGGTTCACCTTCCAGCAGGACAATGACCCTAAGCATACTGCTAAAGGAACACTCAAGTGGTTTAAGGGGAAACATTTAAATGTCTTGGAATGGCGTATTCAAAGCCCAGACCTCAATCCAATTGAGAATCTGTGGTATGACTTAAAGATTGATGTACACCATCGGAACCCATCCAACTTGAAGGAGCTGGAGCAGTTTTGCCTTGAAGAATGGGCATAAATTTCCAGTGGCTAGATGTGCCAAGCTTATAGAGACATATCCCAAGAGACTTGCAGCTGTAATTACTACAAAAGGTGGCTCTGCAGAGTATTGACTTTGGGGGGGGGGGGGGGGGGGGGGGGTGAATAGTTATGCATGCTCACGTTTTCTGTTTCTTTCATCTTATTCCTTGTTTGTTTTACAAGAAAAAAATATTTAGCATCTTCAAAGTGGTAGGCATGTTGAGTAAATCAAATGATACAAACCCCCCCAAAATCCATTTTAAATCCAGGTTGTAAGGCAACAAAATAGGAAAAATGCCAAGGGGGGTGAAATCTTTCGCAAGCCACTGTATATATATATATATATATATTTTTTTTTAAATCTTCACATTTTCAAACAGTCCATTTTTATTTTCCAATGGGGCTATACTTTTGGGTGAGGTTTTCTTCTCGCCTGAGTAGCCTCTTTTCACTGCCAAAAATCAAATACAACCATCTAGTGTTCAGCAAAATAACAACACAATGTCAAATACAGGTAGCCTAGTCAAATAATTAACATCCAATCACTCTCTCCAATACAACCCAACATTGCAGATTTATGTGCATCCTTTCAAGCACACCCTTCTCATTAACCTGTGGTGAGTTATTCACAATATTTGATGAACAAATAAAGTTGTATATGTAAGATGGCTAAATAAAGAGGAAAATTATTGATTATTATATTATTATTTGTGCCCTGGGTCTAACCACTGCTGTAGAGCTTTTTATAGTCCTGTACCCCTTCAAACATTCAACCTCTAGGTGCATACCCCCTCTAGCACCAGGGTCAGCGCACTATCAAATTTTGTTTTTTGCCATCATTGTAAGCCTGCCACACACACACAATACGATACATTTATTAATTATAGAATGAGTGTGAGTTTTTGTCACAACCCAGCTCGTGGGAAGTGACAAAGAGCTCTAATAGGACCAGGGCACAAATAATAATATAATAATATAATTTTGTTCTTTATTTAGCCATCTTACATATAAAACTGTATTTGTTCATCGAAAATTGTGAATAACTCACCACAGGTTAATGAGAAGGGTGTGCTTGAAAGGATGCACATACCTCTGCAATGTTGGGTTGTATTGGACAGAGTCTCAGTCTTAAATAATTTTCCACACACAGACTGTGCCTGTATTTAGTTTTCATGCTAGTGAGGGCCAAGAATCCACTCTCACATTAGGTACATAGCTGCAAAGGGCATCAGTGTCTTAACAGCGTGATTTGCCAAGGCAGGATACTCTGAGTGCAGCCCAATCCAGAAATCTGGCAGTGGCTTCTGATTAAATTCAATTTTCACAGAACCGCTTGTTGAAATTTCGATGAGGCTTTCTTGTTCAGATATCGGTAAGTGGACTGGAGGCAGGGCATGAAAGGGATGACAAATTCAGTTGTTTGTGTCATCCGTTTCGGATAAGTACTTGCGTAAATGCGCACCCAACTCACTCATCTGCTTCGCTATATCACATTTGGCACTTTCCGTAAGCTTGAGTTCATTTGCACACAAAAAATTATACAATGATGGAAAGACCTGTGTGTTGTCCTTGTTAATGCAGACAGAGAAGAGCTCCAACTTCTTAATCATAGCCTCAATTTTGTCCCGCACATTGAAGATAGTTGCGGAGAGTCCCTGTAATCCTAGATTCAGATCATTCAGGTGAGAAAAAACATCACCCAGATTGGCCAATTGTGTGAGAAACTCATCATCATGCAAGCGGTCAGACAAGTGAAAATGATGGTCAGTAAAGAAAACTTTAAGCTCGTGTCTCAATTCAAAGAAATGTGTCAATACTTTGCCCCTTGATAACCAGTGCACTTCTGTATGTTGTAAAAGCGTTACATGGTTGCTGCCCATATCATTGCAGTGCATATCATTGCAGTGCAGAAAAAACAACGCGAGTTCAGGGGCCTTGCTTTAACAAAGTTAACAATTTTCACTGTAACGTCTTTCAAGCTGTCAGGCATTCCCTTGGCAGAAAGAGCCTCTCGGGGGATGCTGCAGTGTACCCAAGTGGCTTCAGGAGCAACTGCTTGCACACGCATTACCACTCCATTATGTCTCCCTGTCATGACTTTTGCGCCATCAGTACAGATACCAACACATCTTGACCACCGAAGTCCATTTGATGTCACAAAGCTGTCCAGTACTTTAAAAATATCCTCTTCTGTTGTCCTGGTTTCCAGTGGTTTGCAGAAGAGGATGTCTTCCTTAATTGAACCTCCATAAACGTAACAGACATATACCAGGAGCTGTGCCAGGCCCGCCACGTCTGTTGACTCATTCAGCTGTAATGCATAGCTGTAATGCATAGAATTCACTGGCTTGAATGCGAAGCAGTAATTGTTTCAAAACATCTCCCGCCATGTCACTGATGCATCGTGAAACAGTGTTGTTTGATGAAGGCATTGTCTATATAGTTTTTTTGGCCTTTTCCCCCAGCATTGTCCCAGCCATATCCGTGGCAGCAGGAAAAATTAAGTCCTCCACAATAGTATGGGCCTTGCCACTCGGTAGCTCACCATATAAGACGCTTCTAGACCCTTCTTATTAATGGTATCTGTTGCTTTTATACATGTCTTACAACTGAAAAGTCATCTTAATTCTCGCTCCAAAAACTCCTGTGGCTTATTTTTTTATCAAATTGGCATGTTTTTATTTCTAAATGTCTGCGCAAGAGTGAAGGTTTCATTGAGTTGTGAGATAGTACTTTTGCACATATAACACACTGTGGCTGAGGAAAGGCACTACTCCCAATATAAGTGAACCCCAAATCGTAGTTCTCATCATATTTGCACCTCTTCGATGGTCCAACGTCCCTGTCCGTTGTTCGGTGCTTCCCCGGGTAAGGGGGCAGTAGCTCTTTGGCTGCATCAGATTCACAACTGTCACTGTCACTCCATGCTAGCTGGGCTAACAACAAATGTAGAATTACTGATGTTAGCATTGGATGTGCTCGTGGAAGCAGAACAAATTGTGTCGTCGACAGGTGCAGGTGTAGTACTGCTGGTAGTAACAGTACTACCAGTAGAGCTGGTATGTGTCTCTATGGATGCGGGCCTTACTTTTTTTAACCATTTAACGGAATGAGCAGCAGCTACGTTTGGCTACATACGGACCATTAGTCAGTGGTGGGCCGTCAGGGCCTGCAAGGCCTTCTCTGCTGGCCTAAACATCATCAGAATATAATTTTCTTTTTAAATATATTTTCCCACAAATATGTATTAAATTATTCCCCAGAGTAAGAGTTATACTCTTCATTTCGTAGCTTTCCTTTTGGTTGCACTGCTTCCAGCCCCAGGTTGAGATTTGGAGGGCTGGTCTTTATGTTAGATCTTTTATCCAATCATATTCAGCCATCATGTGTTGCCAGGGGTCTAAAATCTGCCCTCGGGCCTTCAGAATCAACAGTGTGGGCGCTTGTAGCTTATAGTGAATGGAAATGAAAATTTAGTGTCAACCAATCAGCTTTAGAGTTGGCTATTGTACGCCTGCTGGCTGGCTCCAGTGTTACACAGGAGCCAGCTAGCAGGCGTAGTGCGTGCACGTCTTTTGATTGGATTACCAATATTGAGAGGCAGGTCCTATGGAGATCTAGGAAACTGAATTTGATAAACGAATTAATTCGCGTACTACTAAGCTGTTTTTTCAACCCACAATGGCGGAAGGAGGAGAAGATATCGATTTGGTCGAGGATATAATTATAACGCCATTCTCAAGACGAACTTTTCAAGAAAAGTTAGACATTGTAAGGAGAGGTCGCCCGACGCCACAAAGCCTGTCACAGGCGGGAAAGGGCTTCGTTCGCTCGCCACTTTCAAAGTTTCAACTACGAGCGCTGTCAATGGCTCACAGGCTCCTTGGCTCCGAGAAGCACTGTAAACTGTACTGCTGGGAATGCCTATTATTTGCAAGTGATCGATTTGGTTTTTGGAGCCACACTGGCTTTGCAAACTTGAGTTGTCTAACCAAGGCAGCAACGAGACACCAAAGTACGGCTGGGCACTAACAAGCAATGGTGCTTTTGAAAACTTTTGGGGACACCGGAGTGGATCTACAGCTCAAAGAACAAGCGCGCAGGGCAACGGAGCTGCACAATGAAAAGGTGAAGGGAATTATTGAAAAGACTCATTGATTGTGTCATGTTTTTGGGTAAACACTGTTTACCCAAAAATGTCAATTTGTCAATTTCAAGGTGACGCAACGCCTGGTTATACTGCGTTTCTGTCTAAATGTATAGTGTCTAGAGCCATGGCATCATAATGATGGTAATAAGAGGTGGATTAATTCGGGTGGGACTGTGTAGTACCTCACTGAAGGCCCAGGCCCCAGGCCCACTGCACGCCACTGCCATTAGTGGAATTCCCATGAGAGAGTAACGGTTAATGTGATTGGATGTTAATTATTTGACTAGGCTACCTGTATTTGACATTGTGTTGTTATTTCGCTGAACACTAGATGGTTTCATTTTATTTTTGGCAGTGAAACGAGGCTACTCAGGTTAGAAAAAAACCACACACAAATGTATAGCCCCGTTGGAAAATAGAAATTAATCACATTTTTATTTGGCGTACCCCCGACGGCATTGCCCTCCTACCCCCAGTTTGGGAATACCTGCTGTAGAGCATATTCTGTTTCCAAAATGTGTCAAAGTTACCTATGAAAGTTATGCCAACATAGCTACAGTAGTCTTTTAGCCAAGTGTGACATGCCAGTAGCCTGCTGAATATTTCACAGACGTGGCCCAGTGATGGCATCTGTCCTGAATTAATTTGCCGCTTTTTGGAGTGGGAATCAATTATTTAAAATCAATTTTCAGTAGTTCCAAGCTAGCGTTCCTAATGTCGTCTGACCCCTCATGGACTATGACAGCGTGAGCCCCCAGTGATGTGATGCTTCCTAAGGCTTTAGGAAAACACTACAACGTTATCCATTAATGTCAATGTGGTTTTGCTTTCCTGCTGAGACTAAGGGTCTGGTTGCCTCGGAGCTTGATGTTGACCAAGAGGCCCTAGCAAGAAGAGCGGCTGTTACTCCAAGGGAAACCACTGAACACACTGCTGCCTGCCAATATGCAACATTCTTCATTTTGATATTTGAAATATTTTGATAAAGATGTTCCTCACTAATTTACTTGCTGTTTCCACATAATTCTTGTGCTTATTGGTTATTTTGTAATCTCACTTTTCCCGCAAATTAACGCGCTGCCACAGTCCCCGTTAGAAAACCTCGTCTCAGATTGCAATCTACATATATCATGATATTGAAAACATGTTGTTTTTCCTAAAGTTACCTCTCTTTGAATGATGAAATTCTACAATAGAAAATAGGTATTTTAATTGTCTGGTTAAAGTCCTTGAATTGACCTATTGAATGGATTTATTGACGAAGTGAATTGACCTATTCCATTACTTTATGCCAATGTTAAATTTAATTGAACGCTATAAACCAATGTAATCTATAACATTTAAATATAACATTTAAAATAATGAATTGTACTATTTCAATAAGGGACATAGACACATGATTAGAAACGTGCAATGTAATTTGTCCTATATAGGTTTCAAAGCAGATAATATTGGAGAATGACATCAAGACCATTGCACTGAGACAGCCATACCTTTTTGGCAAGATACCATCATCGTGTTTCATCCGATGCACTCTGACATAGTCTTGGCATTTTCAGCAAATATCACCTGTTTTTTCATTCAAAACCAGAAGTAGCAATAATATTAATGACTGACAAAATCCAAGTTCCTGTCGATTCTTGACATTGGCGTGTAGGTAAGATTATTTGTACGCATGCGTGACAATCTACTGCTCACTCTGGTTCGAACGATAACTGTTGGTCTTCACACAATACCCGTAGTTAGCGAATGTCTTCTGCCTGCAAGCATGTTAGCTGTGAATGTAACCGCCGACATGGTTTAGCAACATTACTGTTTAATAATTAAGCGACAAAAATAGTTTTGTGTAGTTTCAGTCCTTGGGATAGGATAGTATAAATGCCTCGTTATGCTCAACTCGTGATGGGCCCCGCGGGAAGTGGAAAGGTAAGTTAACTAGCTAGCTAGCTAATGTTGTTAGCTAGCCACAACACTTTGAAACGTTACTGTTAGCTTCAGTGGGTAGCTAGTAGCTAGCTAACGTTAAGTGTTTGCTGTTTGTTCCATGTCATTCCAAAATGTAGCTAAATGAGCAGTGCTAGGCTATGTTTTACAATTAAATGCAATTCACATATTAAAATAGTTAGCGCTTGCTAGTTTAGTTGCAACATCCAAGGTCTGAGCTACATGCACTGCCATTGACCATGACTTGTCAGTGTCAGAAATGCAGTTCCAGCACTTTTCTAATGTGCTTGTACTGTAGATGTTGCTTGATTTATCCTATTAAAAGTTATCATATCATCACGTATGTTTTTGCCACAGGTATTTCAGTCCGCTGTGGTTTATATCTCCCCTCCTCTCTGTAGAGTACCTACTGCTCTACACTGATCCAGCATGCAGAAGCCATAAACCGCTCTGTACAGGTGGTCAACCTAGACCCAGCCGCTGAACACTTTGATTACCCGGTCATGGCAGGTAAAACACATCTCTGAGGAGTTCTGTGATAGTCTTGTTTCTATTACAGTGAGTGGTGTAACGGATGTGAAATGGCTAGCTAGTTAGCGGGTACGCGCTAATAGCGTTTCAATCAGTTACGTCACTTGCTCTGAAACCTAGAAGTAGTGTTTCCCCTTGCTCTGCAAGGGCTGCGGCTTTTGTGGAGCGATGGGTAACGATGCTTCGTGGGCGTCAGTTGTTGATGTGTGCAGAAGGTCCCTGGTTCGCGCCCGTGTCGGGGCGAGGGGACGGTCTAAAGTTATACTGTTACAGTGGCACTGACTGGCTGTTTTTCTACCCTCAGATATCCGGGAGCTGATTATGGTGGATGACGTGATGGAGGATGAGTCACTGAGGTTCGGCCCAAATGGAGGGCTGGTGTTCTGCATGGAGTACTTTGCCAACAACTTTGACTGGCTGGAGGAGAGCCTGGGCCACGTGGAGGATGACTACATACTGTTTGACTGTCCTGGTAAAGTGCTATTCATAGAGAGGAGCAAGGAACATGACTTTGACGTAAATGATGATGGATCTGATTTTGATGTTGAATGTGATGATGATAGTTGTTGAGAAGTTTGTGCTGATGTTGTAGTGAGAGTGGTATTGACTAAAATTATGACGGGGTTGGTGATGTCTGCAGGTCAAATAGAGCTCTACACACACCTCCCTGTGATGAGGCAACTCGTAGAGCAGCTCCAGCAATGGGAATTCCGTGTTTGTGGCGTCTTCCTGGTAGACTCGCAGTTCATGGTGGAGACCTTCAAGGTAATATGGCCACTATTAATTAACACACCTTATTCCTGATCATGCTGCCTTTTACTCTGTCAATAATATGCTCTGACAGTAGTATTTGAAGTTAATTGCAAAACAATTTTCTCCCATCCCAGTTCATATCTGGTATCATGGCTGCTTTGAGTGCCATGGTGTCTTTGGAGATTCCAACAGTCAACATAATGACTAAAATGGACCTGCTGAGTCCCAAGGCCAAAAAGGAAATTGAAAAGTAGGTGCCGGAATGAAATAATCCCTCCTTTTTATGTGTGTATCTGTCACCGTGGTCTTTGTTTATCTGATTTTGTGTGTGTCTGGCTCTGAATGCATCCTATGCACATGCTTAGCGGACCTGTATTGGCTGACACTGACAGATCTCACTCTCTCCATGCAGATACCTGGACCCAGACATGTACTCAATGATGGAGGACAACTCTGTCACCATTAGGAGCAAGAAGTTCAAGAAGCTGACCAAAGCCATCTGTGGCTTGGTAAGTTCCTGCTGTGCACACAGCCACGCTCAGAGAAAAGGCAGCAATGGTGTTAATGATTTGAATGATTTCTCAATTTGGAATTCATTAAAAATATATATATGTTTGTTTGTTTTTGAGATTGATGACTACAGCATGGTGAGATTCCTGCCATTTGACCGCACAGATGAGGAAGGCATCAACATAGTGCTTCAGCACATTGACTTTTCCATACAATACGGAGAAGACTTGGAGTTCAAGGAGCCAAAGGTAAATGCATAAAAATCCACTATGTGGACTGAAACGTATGCCTAGTGCTTAACTATAATCCTGCTTTGGGAAGTAATGTACTACATTTTTAAGTATACTAATACTAAGTGCTCTCCAACTACTTAAAACCTTTCACTCACTTTACGTTTTTCTGTCCTTAGGAGCCTGAGGAGGAGCCTGACAACACAAATTATGATGATTTATTTCAGGACAAAGTAGAGGACTGAGAGGTGACATAAGAGGCCCAGAAAGAAAAGAAGAACATTTGATGGTCAGAGGGAAATGTTAATTGCAGTATCATGCCACCTAATTATTTATTTATAGACTTAATATGTCTGTTTTAAAAATGTTAGTTATCATTTTAAGATTGTGTTTAGTGTATTGTGACCCTGATATTGTACCCCCCCCCCCAGTTGAATATTTGGATTATATTTTTCGAATAAAAACTATTGTAAAACAAAGTTTTCACAAGTATTGCTATGAAAATGTTAAATTGGCACCACCCTGTGGCCATTCAAATATTCTACACACCGCATCTATCTACTTCCTGTAATTCTGTTGGGTCTAACAGGCGGAAGCAGTGTTCTGGCAAACGATACATTTTTATTTTGCTGGGTTAAAAGATTGACATTTATTTCTCAAAATGCCGGTAAGTAAATTACAATATTATGACCACCTCTTAAATGAACAACCTTTATCAAGTGTGTAGCAATACTGAAATGTGATTATTTGTATGATAATTGTGCATGTATCCACCCTAATGACGTACAGACAGAATTGCTAGCTATTGGTGATGCCTTTGCCTCCCCAGAAGAAGTTGGCTACGTAATTTGATGTACATTATTGCATGATAGCGAGACAGTAGTTGCCAATTTAAATGAAAACTAGCAAATTAACATGTTAGCGCTTGCAGCTAATATGGCTAGCTTCTAAATTAGCTAGCTAATCTGCTCTTGTAACTACTAGTATTATTGACAGAAGCACTGGCTTCTCATCTTGTTTATTTTTTATTTTATTTAACTAGGCAAGACAGTTAAGAACACATTCTTAATCTCACGAAAGGGCTATTATACTATACAAACATCAACTTTTTCAATTTGCTTCGCAGGCGTACCACTCTGGCTTGATGGATGGGGACACCAAGATGGTGGGGAACATGGCTATGCTGCCACTAAAAACCCAGTTCAAGGGCCCTGCAGCAAAAGAGAGTACGTTTCAGCTTGCAAACTCGTACCATCCACACATGGTGTTTAGAAAATAGCCTACAATAATGGACAAAGTTCATGTGTGATACAAAAAGTATTCTGTGATTTATAATTAAGCTATCCATACTCTTTCAACCTGCACATCAGTTTTTTTCATTCGCTTCTGACTTTGGTTGCCTGGTGGTGCATGTTTCTTCCTTATTTGGTGTCATGAGTCAGTCGCGTGGTTATTCTCTTTATTTTGAAGAACTTGTCCATCATTCCCTAACTTCCTGTATACTCAATACTCTTGTTATTTCAGCCAAAGATTCTGACATCATTGACGAGGCCATCTACTATTTCAAAGCCAACGTCTTCTTTAAGAATTATGAAATCAAGGTAAGGGAAAACTGAATTATTTTATTGTCTGAGTAAAATGGTGACTGTAAAAGTAATTAAGTGACTTTTTTATTTTTTTACAGTACCTACCCTTTAGGCCTCTTGCTACAGTGCTATGGCCCTAGTTTTTCAACATGCCCCAGCCTGCCTCTGTTTTGCCGATATTGTATTGGCAATATTCAATCTTCTCATAGCTCTGTTAGCATTCTAACCAATGCTGCCCATAAGTTGGATGGTGACTGAATCTAGGCTCTTGCATACACCTATTCATGTTATCAGATAACAGATAGACTGAAGTCAGTAGTAATGAGAATACAAAAGGCTTGGTGTATTCCTGGAGTTAACAACCTGTCCCCCTTCCCAGAACGAGGCAGACAGGACACTGATCTACGTCACCCTTTACATTTCTGAATGTCTGAAGAAGCTACAGAAGGTAACTGAATTTGATTTGATTGCCAACATGATTTTCTAATAAACTAAATGGCTAATTAATCCAAATAACCCCTCCCTAAGTTAAAGAATGTTAGGTCCTCAGAATAATGCAAAGAAATACATTTGTATTGTGAACTCCCCTCCCAAATTCGTTGTGTTTGCAGTGCAGCTCCAGGGGTCAGGGAGAGAAGGAAATGTACACTCTGGGCATCACTAACTTTCCCATCCCTGGAGAACCTGGCTTCCCTCTCAACGCCATGTATGCAAAGCCCAGCAACAAGCAGGAAGAGGGTAAGGATCATTAGCACAAGTCCTTGCAGGATGAGATGTGGGAATGCCAGTAGTACGTTAATCACTTATTTGGTCTCTGGTTGTCTCTGATCAGAGACCATGAGGGCGTACCTGCAGCAGATCCGCCAAGAGACGGGGCTGAGGCTGTGTGACCGTGTGTTTGACCCCCAGACAGACAAACCCAGCAAGGTGACTGTAATATTTGACTTTCCTATCTGTCACACTAAATCCCAATAACATTGATAATAAAGTGAAATTGCAGATGACTTAATTGGACTGTGACCTCTTTTCTTTTTCAGTGGTGGATGTGCTTTGTCAAGAAACAGTTCATGAACAAAAGCCTTTCAGCTCCTGGACAGTAGACAACTCAGGACTGCTGGAGGTTATTTTAAACGAATGCGAGGCAGATGGATTTTACACTGAATAAGAAGAGTACATGGACGTGCTATTGTTGTTTCATTGGTCATGTTAAGCTGGTGCTTGATGTGTCCCTGTCGATCTTTGACAAAATGTAAGAACAGCATTGTATTTTTCTTGTTAATTGTGTAAATCAACATGAAGATGATATTTTCAAAACTTTATTGGGCTCAAGTTATAGACATTAACTGTGGGTGTAAATGCCACAACTCATGTTAGCCTTCACATCACACAGGTGAATGGGTAGAACTATACGTTTTATTTCTTGTTCTAACAATCCATCACCACTTCCATTAGATATTTTACATTACACTTACGCAAAAAGCACCTCTTGGGTTCGAAATTGTTGCGGATGGCCAGTCTAATCCACTTGCACAGGATAAAATGAGTAAACTTTCACACAAAACAGAGCCAAATCTAAAATAAGATTACTTTTCTGTGTACATGTTAACGTGACCAAAGCTAAAATGATTCACTCACAAGAATAGACAATCTAAGCTATAACAGCAAGGAGAATTCACCCTTAAGTACAACTAATTTGATACAGTACATATTTACAAAAAAATAAAATTAGAGATGATCTTTATTACAAAAAAATATTCTCTGTTCATCGTGCTAATGTTTTTGGTTTATCCCCAAAAATATATTGATCAAACGCAGATGTTGACATCACTGGAGACAGTTTCCTTTGCTTACAGGGAAACAACTTAAGGCAGAGTGTACTGACCCCTTTGAAAGGACTTTGCAGAACACGAGGGGATGGGCTTCCAGAGGTATAGAACGGGCAACAATCTCTTCAAATACTCCAAAATTGCATAAGAGACAAGTCTAAAATAGATGGCTCAGTGGCAGGTTGAAAATAAAGAATAAGCTCATCAAAACAAAAACCACACATCTTGAATTGTCATTATCTAAATAAATAAGTATAAGGTGAGAGAACTGGACAATAACCATGAGGGGGATATTTACTTGACCCTATTTACACAACTAAAAAGGGCTGGCTTTTTATTCCACATCTTAAGAGCAGAACACTGGTGCAAAAGTCTTTATTGAAGAGTGACATGATGTATCCGCCATGGTAAAAATTTCAGCTAAAAAAGAAAGAACAGTTAGCTTGCAGACATAAAATATAACAGACAATCAAAGGAGCATCAAGACTGACTAGGAAACACATAATGGAAGATTATTTAGTGACCAACCAAGGCACTGAATGGGTCTCACTTTCTGCAACATGAGTGTGAGATTATAGCTGTGTGGATCCAGAAAGGGACTCACTGGGTTTGTGTCGAGGGGTCCTAGTCAAACGCCATCTCCTGACTCTTTCGTACACAGCGAGCCACCTTCCTCTTGAACTCTCCGCAAGGATCCTCTCGCCATTCCTTCTGCAGGGCACAATACAACTGTACATCAAAACCCTGGGTTTAACAATCACTACAATCAACTAAATGGTGGTGTATCCCTCACCACTACCAAATATCAAGACATATCATGAGCAGTGAAATTTCACATTGAGACCATAAAAACAAACTAGCACCATAACTTCAGCTTTTTCTAACTGAATGGAATGCATATTTCCCCCGTCTGTGAGGATGTATGTTTGAATTTATGGGACTTAACGGCTGCGTCCACGTTGGCGGGTGAGTCGCCGTTCGGGTCAGCCAGCATGGAGATGACACTGATCATGATGGTCTCTACAGTGTGGATGGGCAGCCAGCGCTCCTCAGGCTTCTCATAGCCAAACTTGTCCTCTCCGGGCTCATGCAGAATGGAGATACACACGTCACCATTCTTTGCCACTGAGAGAGAGAGGAGAGGGGGAGGACAGGAATCAACCTGTGCTGACCAGCTGACAAACACAGATCTTTAGCTAGATGTATAGCACGTAAAACAAAAATAAAGACAAACTCAATGTCAAATACATTCTTCTGTACGGATCTGAAACATGGATAACTACTACGAACATGCTCAACAAACTAAAGTCATTCATTAACCACCGTCTTAGACGACTTCTGGGAGTCCACTGGCCAGACTGCATCAGCAACATCAGGCTGTGGGAAATTAAAAAAACAGGTCCCAATAGAAGCACAACTTAAGAGGTGGAAGCGGTGCTGGATAGGACAGACTAAGAAGAAACAATAAATCAACCACAAAACAGGCCCTAACATGGAACCCACAAGGCAAACGCTAACGAGGAAGACCGAAAACCACCTAGAGACCAAGCACAGAGCAGATGGTCTGACATCGCTAGGCCTAGAGAGGATAGCACATTTTATTTTTAACCTTCATTTCACCAGGCAAGTCAAAGAACAAATTCTTATTTACAATGACAGCCTAGCAAGAGGCCTATGGGGACGGACTGGGATAAACAATTTAAATGTAGGACAAAACACACATCACAAGAGACACCACAACATAAAGAGAGACCTAAGACAACACAACATGGCAGCACAAACATTGTTAGGCACAGACAACAGCACAAAATTGTAGAGACAAAAACACATGACGCAGCCACAAGTGTCAGTAAGAGTGTGGAGATGGAGATAAAACTGTCCAGTTTGAGTGTTTCTTTGCAGCTCGTTGCTGTGGCTAGCTGTAGGGAACTGAAAAGAGGAGCGATCCAGGGATGTGACTGTCAGAATGGGTGCTGTATGTGGAAGATGAGGGTTGCTGTAGGTATCTCAGACAGGGGGAGTGAGGCCCAAGAGGGTTTTTATAAATAAGCATCAACCAGTGGGTCTTGCACCGGTATACAGAGGGCCAGTTTACAGAGGAGTACAGAGTGCAGTGATGTGTCCATTGGTGGAAAATCTGATGGCCGAAGAGTAAAGAACACCTAGCTGCTCAAGAGCACCCGTACCTGCCGATCTATAAATTATGTGTCCACAATCTAGAATCTAAATCTGGGTTAGTTTGGCAGCTGGGGTGAAAGTGGAGCGAGCACAGAAAGGGATGGAAGCATTCCACGATGGCCTATGTTCCACAAGGAATACAAAGGCCTAAGTAAGTAAGAATAGCACATGAAACCAATTACCATTGGGATGCCATATTTCTGTGATGAACTTCATCTTCGGGGGCCTATGAGGGTAGTCATGGGGAAAGGTCAGGTAGGCTTTAAAGAAACCACCCTCACTGTAAAGAGAAGATGAGAAAATCTGTCAAATCAGTTGGACGGTAGCTAAGTAGGCAAATGACTTTTCCAAACACACGAGGTTAGTAAAACACACTCACAATAATGTATCTTGAGGGCCAATAACGACCACCTCCCACTGATGGATGTCATCATCGTCTATGAGACCGGCAGAAAATCCCTCAACGGGGTTCTTGTTGAGCTCTAAAAAGATTAAACAAACACGCTGAAGTTACCCAATACCCCAGCCTTGAAAATGTGCTTTACTTGTAACGTTAACCATGCGTGTTGTCAAGCTTTTCTCAAACATCCTACTGGAATTCAACTAACTTCGTTAGTTAACTAACGCGGACCAGTTACAATGGAAGTGTATTTAGTTTGAGACAGCTGGCTTTGAAGTGACGTACCTGGTACACTACTCCACAAGCCTTAGCAAAATAGCTACTAACGTGTTAACGTTACTATCAATGTTGTGTTTCGCTAGTTAACTAGCGCTACAAGCAAAGAAGTGGTATGTCACGCGTTAGCTAGCTAAACATTTATCAGCTGTGAATTTGCATTGCGTAGCTACTAGCCGTAAATAGCTAACTAAGTTGACATATTCAATACAAGCAAAACAAACCTAATTCGATTACAAGTGATTAGCCACTAACGTTAGGTAGAAAGTTAATGATAAAAAACGTGGTAGTTTAACGTTAAGTTAGCTAACGGTTGTGTAGCGAGCTATTTTACCTGCCAGTTGTTTTCGAAGCAGCAGTGATGATTGATCAGTCATTTTATGTGGATTAGTTGCGCTAACTATATAGACAACGACCTGACCTGCCTCTAACATAAAATATAACACAACAAAGAATTAGAGAGATACCTAACTACAGTAGCCTGCTTCCGATGTTAGAATAAGGCCTATTTGGTTGATCGTTTCACGCAGGGATGCACAGCTTGTTACACGGCTAGGCTAGCAAAAAGCCCCAAACAAACACCGCATGCGCCTTGCTCGTATTCTTCTTCGAGGTTTATTGTCAGACTACACTCATTAGATAGATGTATTGCCGCCACCTATTCTACGAGGTAGTAAAAATACCCCAGAAACAAAATATGTTTTGGATGAACAAATTCATACTAATTACCAAAAACAAAAAAACACTAAGCAAATGCACGCTACATTTCAAACAAAACACTGTACTCCTTCAGTAGGATTTAAATGCCTATTCAGATCCATTCACAGCACAGTAACCTCTTCATTCAGTAGTCAGTGTAACATTTCGGCTGTAAAGACCCAGAAATCTATTTGCCGTTTTCACAACGATGTCAAGCTTCTTAGATTTTTGATTAGTTTGACTAGTGCAATTTATCGCTTGCACTATAAACGCAACAAAGTCCACCTTCACTGTTCGTGTGTCGGGATCCTTCTCCTGCATGGCATTCACTGCAGATGTGGGACATCCACTATCATCTCTACTCTACTCACTCATTCAGCAATTTTCACTGTCTCTACATAGAAAACCTGCTTGATAGTCCTGATCCTAGCTACTGCGACCGTCATCCTTACAGGGCACTCCGGGGACTTGGGAACGTGATTCCCATCACAACTACAGAAACATGCTTAATCTGACTCTTCAACTACTACATATTTATCTATTAACACTTTCCACGTGTCCAATGTTTTACATTTGTACCACTGCAGCAATTTCTGTACATAGGGTCTCACAGCATATTTCACATACCCAACTTTTACATAAATCGGGAGAACCACTTCATCAAACGACAGTAAAACCGATAGGCTTAGTTCCTTCTTTCCGTCTATCAGTCGATTTAAGCGACGTGCATCTACCACTCCTGTAATGTTATCCCCAAACCACACAGCCTCTATGTCCAACGTGAAACAAAAGATAACACCTTTAACCGGTGCCCTACTCTGAAACGCCAAGAAGAAGTTTCTTCATGGAACATTACCTTCTTTATATCTTGAAATTATAACATGCCAATGGATACATTATACTCAACCAAAAATATAAATGCAACGTAAAGTGTTGGCCCCATGTTTCATGAGCTGAAATAAAAGATACCATACATTTTCCATACACACAAAAAGCTTATTTCTCTCAAATTTTGTGCACAAATTTGTTTACATCCCTGTCAGTGAGCATTTCTCCTTTGCCGAGATAATCCATCCACCTGACAGTTGTGGCATATCAAGAAACTGACTAAACAGCATGGTCATTACACAGGTGCACCTTGTGCTAGGGGCAATAAAAGGCCACTCTAAAATGTGTTTTTCTCACACAACCCAATGCCACAGATGTCTCAAGTTTTGAAGGAGCATGCCATTGGCATGCTGACTGCAGGAATGTCCACCAGAGCTGTTTCCAGAGAATTTAATGTTCATTTCTCTACCGTAGGCCACCTCCAACTTAATTTTAGAGAATTTGGAAGTATGTCCAACTGGCCTCACAACCGCCAACCACATGTAACCACGCCAGCCCAGGACCTCCACTTCCGGCTTCTTCACCTGCAGGATGGTCTGGGACCAGCCACCTGGACAGCTGATGAAATTGTGAGTTTGCACAAGCGAAGAATTTCTGCACAAACTGTCAAAAACCACCTCAGGGAAGCTCATCTGTGTGCTCGTCGTCCTCACCAGGGTCTTGACCTGACTGCAGTTTGGCGTCGTAACCCACTTTAGTGGGCAAATGCTCACCTTCGATGGCTACTGGAGCAGTGTTCTTTTTATGGATGAATCCTGGTTTCAACTGTACCGAGCAGATGGCAAACAGCGTAGCGTGTATGGCGTTGTGTGGACAAACAGTTTGCTGATATAAATGTTGTGAACAGAGATCCCCATGGTGGCAGTTGGGTTATGGTATGGGCAGCCATGAGCTACGGACAACAAACACAATTGCATTGTATCAATGGCAATTTGAATGCACAGAGATACCGTGATGAGATCCTGAGGCCCATTGTCATGCCATTCAGCATGATAATGCATGGCCCATGTCACAAGGATCTGTACAGAATTCCTGGAAGCTGAAAATGTCCCAGTTTTTCCATGGACTGCATACTCACCAGACATGTCACCCATTGAGCATGTTTGAGATGCTCTGGATCGACAACATTGTTCAAGTTCCAGCCAATATCCAGGAACTTCACACAGCCATTGAAGAGTGGGAAAATATTCTACAGGCCAGGTCACACCAAATACTGACTGGTTTTCTGATCCATACAGCTACCTTTTTTTTTTTAAGGTTCTTGTGACCAACTGTTCTATATCTGTATTTCTAGTCATGTGAAATCCATTGATTAGTGTCTAATTTATTTATTTCAATTGACTGATTTCCTTATATGAACTGTAAGTCAGTAAAATCTTTAAAATTGTTGTTTCTATTTTTATTCAGTATACAATAATGTTATAAGTATAGAAGTAGCTAGACTAACATCCTTTCAATTACATTTCGTCAACCATTTTGAAAAGAAGGTCGACGACATCCGATCCTCGTTTGCTAAGTCAAACGACACCGCTGGTTCTGCTCACACTGCCCTACCCTGTGCTCTGACCTCTTTCTCCCCTCTCTCTCCAGATGAAATCTCGCGTCTTGTGACGGCCGGCCGCCCAACAACCTGCCCGCTTGACCCCATCCCCTCCTCTCTTCTCCAGACCATTTCCGGAGACCTTCTCCCTTACCTCACCTCGCTCATCAACTCATCCTTGACCGCTGGCTACGTCCCTTCCGTCTTCAAGAGAGCGAGAGTTGCACCCCTCCTGAAAAAACCTACACTCGATCCCTCCGATGTCAACAACTACAGACCAGTATCCCTTCTTTCTTTTCTCTCCAAAACTCTTGAACGTGCCGTCCTTGGCCAGCTCTCCTGCTATCTCTCTCAGAATGACCTTCTTGATCCAAATCAGTCAGGTTTCAAGACTAGTCATTCAACTGAGACTGCTCTTCTCTGTGTCACGGAGGCGCTCCGCACTGCTAAAGCTAACTCTGCTCTCATCCTTCTAGACCTATCGGCTGCCTTTGATACTGTGAACCATCAGATCCTCCTCTCCACCCTCTCCGAGTTGGGCATCTCCGGCGCGGCCCACGCTTGGATTGCGTCCTACCTGACAGGTCGCTCCTACCAGGTGGCGTGGCGAGAATCTGTCTCCGCACCACGTGCTCTCACCACTGGTGTCCCCCAGGGCTCTGTTCTAGGCCCTCTCCTATTCTCGCTATACACCAAGTCACTTGGCTCTGTCATATCCTCACATGGTCTCTCCTATCATTGCTATGCAGACGACACACAATTAATCTTCTCCTTTCCCCCTTCTGATAACCAGGTGGCGAATCGCATCTCTGCATGTCTGGCAGACATATCAGTGTGGATGACGGATCACCACCTCAAGCTGAACCTCGGCAAGACGGAGCTGCTCTTCCTCCCGGGGAAGGACTGCCCGTTCCATGATCTCGCCATCACGGTTGACAACTCCATTGTGTCCTCCTCCCAGAGCGCTAAGAACCTTGGCGTGATCCTGGACAACACCCTGTCGTTCTCAACTAACATCAAGGCGGTGACCCGTTCCTGTAGGTTCATGCTCTACAACATTCGCAGAGTACGACCCTGCCTCACACAGGAAGCGGCGCAGGTCCTAATCCAGGCACTTGTCATCTCCCGTCTGGATTACTGCAACTCGCTGTTGGCTGGGCTCCCTGCCTGTGCCATTAAACCCCTACAACTCATCCAGAACGCCGCAGCCCGTCTGGTGTTCAACCTTCCCAAGTTCTCTCACGTCACCCCGCTCCTCCGCTCTCTCCACTGGCTTCCAGTTGAAGCTCGCATCCGCTACAAGACCATGGTGCTTGCCTACGGAGCTGCGAGGGGAACGGCACCTCCGTACCTTCAGGCTCTGATCAGGCCCTACACCCAAACAAGGGCACTGCGTTCATCCACCTCTGGCCTGCTCGCCTCCCTACCTCTGAGGAAGTACAGTTCCCGCTCAGCCCAGTCAAAACTGTTCGCTGCTCTGGCACCCCAATGGTGGAACAAACTCCCTCACGACGCCAGGTCAGCGGAGTCAATCACCACCTTCCGGAGACACCTGAAACCCCACCTCTTTAAGGAATACCTAGGATAGGATAAAGTAACCCTTCTAACCCCCCCCCCCCCCCTTAAAAGAGTTAGATGCACTATTGTAAAGTGGTTGTTCCACTGGATATCATAAGGTGAATGCACCAATTTGTAAGTCGCTCTGGATAAGAGCGTCTGCTAAATGACTTAAATGTAAATGTACATTTCAGAGAGTTTGCTGCACACCTCCAGAAGTATAACATTGTAACTTCAACTTCCTAGAATATAAAACAATCAAATTAACCACATGCACTAATAAAACAAATAATAACTTAATTTCTTGCACAATTTTATTATTTTAAACCCAAAAATGATACATCACACAGACATTTAAATGTGTATAGTTCTTAATCTTCTACAGGCTTAAATGTACAACAGTCAGAGATATACAGTGAGCTCCAAAAGTACAGTGACACATTTGTTGTTTTGGCTCTGTACTCCAGAACTTTGGATTTGAAATGATACAATGACTGAGGTTAAAGTGCAGACTGTCAGCTTCCATTTGAGGGTATTAACCGTTTAGAAATTACATCACTTTTTGTACATTGTCTCCCCATTTTAGGGGACCAAAAGTATTGGGACAAATTGACTTATGTGTATTAAAGTAGTCAAAAGTGTAGTATTTGGTCCCATATTCCTAGAACGCAATGATTACATCAAGTTTGTGACTCTACAAACTTGTGGATTTGTTGTTTGATTATTTTGTGCCCAATAGAAATTAATGCTAAATTATGTTTTGTGTAATTTGAGTCACTTTTATTTGACATTTGTGCATCTGTAACTTTCCCACTCATCATTATTCAGGAGTATCCATAATCATAGTAGCATCCACATGAATGTAGAAGTGTTCAGAATATATTCTATTCTTATTTACAATAAAAGTGACTCCAAAATGACAATACATTATTTACCATTTCTAATCGGGCACAAAATAATCTGAAACACAACCAAAACAAACAGCAAATGCGTCCAACAAGTTTGTAGACTCACACACTTGACGTAATCCCGGTGTGCTAGGAATATGGGACCAACTAACAAAACGTTTGACTACTTTAATATACGTATAAGTGGCACCTTAATTGGGGAGAATGGGCTGGAGCGGAATTAGTGGACTGGTATCAAATACATTAAACACATGGTTTCCATGTGTTTGATGCCATTCCATTTGCTCTGTTTCGGCTATTATTATGAGTTGTTCTCCCCTCAGCAGCCTCCTGTGAATTTTGTCCCAATACTTTTGGTCCTCTAAAATGTACAAAAAGTGCTGTAATTTCTAAACGGTTCATTGACACGATATAGATGAAAATACCCTCAAATTAAAGCTGACAGTCTGCACTTTAACCTTGTAGTCATTGTATAATTTCAAATCCCCCCCAAAAAGTGTCACTACCCCAATACTTTTGGAGCTCACTGTAACTCTGACTAAAATCTAGAATTTACTGTAGGGAAACGTAGTATTTGTTCTAATACTATTCTTTGGAAAGATGTGCGTGTGGGGGGATTCTGTCCATGCTTTGTAATATAAACACATTCAGGGCAATAACTTACTTTAGAATTCTTATTTACAAGTGATACAGAGTCTGAGATAGTAAGGTAAATTAGCAGTGTGGAACAAACTTGCAGGTATACTGCATTTATAAAGCATAGAAGCAAAAACTGCAAACCTCTCAAGTTGTATGGCAAAACCTTGTTTTTTCAGTGATATCGGTTATGAAAGTGGGCGTGTATTTTTAGTGTCACCTAAGCATTGGCGTGCAGATCAAGCTTTTACGTCATGGGCTTTTTCAATTAACCACCTTCTAAGTTGTAATTCTTCTACAGAGTGATATATTTGACATTTATGTGGCTTTAGGTTACTAATCGTAAGAAACAAAACAAAAAAGTGACACATGCATAAAAAGCTTAAAGGTCTACCATTGCCTTGCTACCAGCCACTCGTTGAACATTTCCCACTTTATACTAGCTGATCAGTAGGAATCACACTGGGTGACAAGAAGCATATGGGTCACTAGACATGACATAATCTGGAATGTGTATAATATAAACTAGACATTAATGCATTGACATACGCTGTATGCAAATGAAACATTTCAGAGTAAGAAAAAATTAAATTTTTACTGACTGGTGAAAGGAAAAGGCAAGAAAGCATCTATGGGGAAACCAAAATATTCAGACAATCTTCACAGGGGAAAATGCTCCCTTCCTCATACTGCTCTACCCATGACGAACAAGGCGATTAGGTCGGATCCATAGCTCGATATGCAACAGAGCTGCAGGACTGCTCTCGTTTCTGTTAGTTCCCTGTAGTGAGGAAATATAAAAGCTATTCACTCTTTCACAAACACTGTTTCACACAAATGCATACACGAAACACGCAAGCTTCTTGGAGTGGGTAGAAGTTGCTTCTAACCACTGGTCCATTGCACTGTCAGATATATTGTCAGATATTTTATCTATCCCCAAATTGTTATTGCTGGGGTTACAATGATGTGGTCCTAGAGCTGTGGTTAGGGAAACATCCACCCACCTCAGGCAAAACTCTTTCCAGCAAATATAAATTTAACAACCGATACACTACAATTTGATAAACTCCAAGCATCAGTCCTCATTTTGGCTACTGTGAAAGGAAACAAACACACTCAATACAACAAATATTTTTTCAGTGTACAAATGTAGCGTTTTTTTGGGGGGGGGGGGGGGGGGGGGGTGGTCTTTTCTCAAAGGCACCTTTCAAAATTTAATAGCTTATGACATTTCCCTGTCAAGATTCAGACACCCATCACACTTAGACATCTGACTATGAATAAACCTAAAACAAAACCGCCTAAAACTACAATAAAACCCATAGAAATGACTCTATATAAACTGAAATCTCTCCTAATATGTACATGAAAAACGGAACATATAATGTTTCATGTACATCTTATAAGTCACCTTCACTCTTCTTTCTGTACAGTACTGATAAACCTCAACACAGTGCTATAACACCAGTAATCAATCACTGGTGTAGTCCAGTCACAGGGGCTGCTACTCTACTGCCAACATGTCTTACAAACTGATTGTGATTTCTGTACTCCGATAAGAAGTTTGAATGGGAAAATATGCAATAAATAAAGCTCAACTAAATCTCACGTGTTTGGTCAGAGATCAGTGCAAATTGGTTTATTTTTCAATTCAAGCAATATCCATTTGTCTGATTGGTCTACAAAGTGCTATTCCTGGTCTTTACTGGTTAAAATAACAATATTTGCTACAAACTTCAGGAAATATTAATAAGACGATCCATCTCAAGCACTCAGACTAAAAAGCTCAATGGGGTTTATGCAGTTCCAGCTGTTCTTCCACCATGGCAGCCATATCAAACAATTTGGTCAAAAGGAAATGCTCAGTGAGGTCCATTTCCTGTCAAGGCCCAGAAGTGGCACATACAGCAATTCTCTCTACATTCTCCTGTTTATGGTAAAAAAAATCTATCTGCTGGGTCCAAAAGGGCAACATTCTCATTCTTAATACGGCAAAATTAGCGTCAACAAATTGTCACAGACAGGGATGAATAAAGTACAATACTTCTGTAACAGCACCTTTATATGGTTCTATCACAGGAATGTACATTAAGCTGGGTCAATAACAACACACAACATTTTTTTCTCCACACACAGGCCTGTGGGCTGTGACAGGCCATACAATTGTGTTAACGCTCTTTTAAACCCTCCTGGTTTCCTTGAAAACGACAAAAAAAATCTAAATCTATGTAAACCATCAAAGAAACCAAAAAGAGGCAAACAGATGGTTGACAAGTTAAGCCCACTCACTGTAATATCCGCTATACTATTGTCCACACATCACCATTACAAGCCAAACTAAAAATAGCACAACTATTCTCGATGGCCCGCGTAGGGGTTGAGATGAACATTTTTACACAGAGTAACTTCTTATCGAGTGATACCTCATGTCTTAAGAGGAGTGAGGGTCTATTTGTGATTGCTTAGCGCTGAATTATTGACAGGATCAAATGGAGCGTGCCTGTGACTGCAGTAGAATCCTCCGGCAGACTGCTTGGCTGTGATTGCTCAGGGCAGCGTTACTGACGGTAAGAGGCTGTGTGTATGGGACACTGCACAGAAATGAATAGCTAACACACTCAGTCCGTGTAGTGGGGTCCTGTCTGACACACGGAGGAGTGTGTAGTGGCCTTCTCACAAGCCCTTCATCTCCAACATCAACCAGGCAGTCACAGGCTCCACTGTGAGTATGAGAGACCAGCTTCACCAGTCCCAAGCATACCCAGTCCAGGCCCTTCATAACACACACACACACACACACACACCCCACTGGCTGGCATCTCCATGGAAACTAGAGGGTGGAGGGAGGATACTGAGTTGGTAGGGAGGGGGTCAGGTTAAATGGGCATGGTGGTGTCTGTCCAGAATGACTGACATCATAGTTTAGCAGCATCCATGGGTGCTGAGCAGAGTCCTCAGACGCAGAGCCCTGACTGTAGTGCTGTGAGGCGACGCTCGATGCACTCCTTACCTGCAGAGAGAGAACGGGGGGGATGGGGGTTTAGAAGCAGTAGTAATCAATGGATATGGTCAAAGGGACAAGTCACTGAGCTAAGTAAACAACAGTATTCTTCCAACACTATTTAGTGTGAAATTGCATTCCTGTAGTCATGGAAATAAAATGGTGTTCTATGAAGATATATGTTCCTTTATTATTTCCCCCTAACCCTATCACCCCTCCCGATTGGAGAAAACTAATGGACAACAATACTTAGGCTTCTACTTCCAGCTATACATACATTTTACAGACACAGTATATTTAAGCAATAAGGCACGAGGTGTGGTATATGGCCAATATACCATGGCTGTTCTTATGCACACCGAAGCGCGGAGTGCCTGGACACAGACCTTAGTCGTGGTATATTGGCCATATATCACAAACCCCACCGAGGTGCCTTATTGGTATTATAAACTGGTTACCAACGTAATTAGAGCAGTAAAAATAAATGTTTTGTCATACCCATGGTATACGGTCTGATTATAAACCAACCAGTTTATAATTTACATTCGTTCTCTTTTGTTTATTTTAATCCCATCCTTCAGCTACCCTCAACCCCTCCCATCTATCTCTGAAGACCATCCAGTTTTGATTTCTAGCTGCCATATATTTTTTCCACTGTGATGTTTCACAAAAGTTCTGAACCTTCCTATTCTCATAGTTTCTACAGATTGTAAATTAAAAATACACATTTTTGCTAAGAGTATTTTGCTACCCCAGTTCTAGGTAAGGGGTTGTGGTGAGAGATGAGAGGTGACTTGCATTTGCTAACGCTGAGGATGTCTTCGTGCTCGGTGAGGAGCAGGGACAGGCCCTCCATCAGCAGCAGGGCCTTGTGGTAGCGCTGCACCGACGCCTCCCCCTGGTGGAACATCTCATCCAGAGCAGCAGCCTGCACCTGGGGAGAGACAGAGGGGGAGACAGAGGGGGAGGGGAGACAGAGGGGGAGGGGAGACGGAGAGGGGGAGGGGAGACAGAGGGGGAGGGGAGACAGAGGGGGAGGGGAGACAGAGGGGGAGGGGAGACAGAGGGGGAGGGGAGACAGAGGGGGGGGGGAGACAGAGGGGGGGGGGAGACAGAGGGGGGGGGGAGACAGAGGGGGGGGGGGAGACAGAGGGGGGGAGACAGAGGGCAAAGTCAGAGAGGAGAGAGGAATAATGCCACGATAAAGGTTTGTAAATGGGTTTGAATACAAGGGATTCCATTTGGAAGTATGGGTGAATAATAGCAAAGATCTTAATCATACTCCTTCTTATCAGGTTAACTCAAATATCACTTTATGACAGCTACACACTACATGCACGTGGCTGATGAAAACATGTAGCTATGTAAATGGTGAAACGAGTCAACCACAAGCCTAGTAGAGGGTGAAGAAGCGATCAGATGCTGAGATGACAGAAACGGTGTTGAGCTGAACACAGTGTCTCCCTCACCATCTGAACGGTGTTGAGCTGAACACAGTGTCTCCCTCACCATCTGAACGGTGTTGAGCTGAACACAGTGTCTCCCTCACCATCTGAACGGTGTTGAGCTGAACACAGTGTCTCCCTCACCATCTGAACGGTGTTGAGCTGAACACAGTGTCTCCCTCACCATCTGAACGGTGTTGAGCTGAACACAGTGTCTCCCTCACCATCTGAACGGTGTTGAGCTGAACACAGTGTCTCCCTCACCATCTGAACGGTGTTGAGCTGAACACAGTGTCTCCCTCACCATCTGAACGGTGTTGAGCTGAACACAGTGTCTCCCTCACCATCTGAACAGTGTTGAGCTGAACACAGTGTCTCCCTCACCATCTGAACGGTGTTGAGCTGAACACAGTGTCTCCCTCACCATCTGAACGGTGTTGAGCTGAACACAGTGTCTCCCTCACCATCTGAACGGTGTTGAGCTGAACACAGTGTCTCCCTCACCATCTGAACGGTGTTGAGCTGAACACAGTGTCTCCCTCACCATCTGAACGGTGTTGAGCTGAACACAGTGTCTCCCTCACCATCTGAACGGTGTTGAGCTGAACACAGTATCTCCCTCACCATCTGAACGGTGTTGAGCTGAACACAGTGTCTCCCTCACCATCTGAACGGTGTTGAGCTGAACACAGTATCTCCCTCACCATCTGAATGGTGTTGAGCTGAACACAGTGTCTCCCTCACCATCTGAACTGTGTTGAGCTGAACAGTGTCTCCCTCACCATCTGAACGGTGTTGAGCTGAACACAGTATTCTCCCTCACCATCTGAACGGTGTGGCTGAACACAGTATTCTCCCTCACCATCTGAACGGTGTGGCTGAACACAGTATCTCCCTCACCATCTGAACGGTGTTGAGCTGAACACAGTATTCTCCCTCACCATCTGAACGGTGTGGCTGAACACAGTATCTCCCTCACCATCTGAATGGTGTGGCTGAACAGCAGCCTCTCAGCGGTGATGGTGTTAATGTGGTCCATGAGACGGTGCTTCCTAGAGAAGAAGCGCTCCAGCCGGGCGTTGAGGGAGAGGCAGGACGACACGCTGGACTTGAAAAGCTTGTTCAGTCTCTTCACCACTAAACACACAGTCACAGAGGAACAGTGTTATATACAGGACAAAGAACCTACCTACTCCAAGTAGTGTTGGGCTCAAGAATATTTACTGATATATAATCTACTACTTAGGTTTAATGTTATATCCTCCTGTAAATGTTGGCTTTAAATTTTGGCTTCTCCAATCAGCCATGTTCTAAGGTTGTTGGGTCTTACCTTGTTTGACAGTAGCAGAGGGGTACAGTTTGCCCTGTTTGATGCGCTCCATGGCTGTGTGTAAGGCAGACGACAGGAGCTCTGCAGTCTTCATGTACAACACCAGCTGCTCCGCATAGCTGAGACACAAACACACACACAGATCAGACTCATGGCAAGTTTTTTTAGCTAGTGCTACAGTCATCGCAAAGTGTCTCTGAATGTCAAAGTGAGCAGTAAACAAGTCTGACTTGCTTTTATCATCCATTTGTAAAGAGCTCCTCTTCCATAAAAAGGAAATACTGTACAAAGTCGTTTCAGTAATAGTGGTAGAACTGATTGAGCTTTATTGGCTGGTGGCTCTCACCTCCACTCTCGGCTGAGGGAGCTGATCTGGTCTGCCACCAGGCTCTGCTGCTGCAGGAGGGAGGGTGGGGAGGTGTCCCCTTGCGCCGCCACAGCTCCAGCCCCGGTCCCCCTGACTCCCGCCACCTCCATCAGACAGCAGGCAAAGTCCAGGGTGAAGCGAAGGCTCCTCAGGGTCTCTGTGTGCTCCTGCTGCTCTCAGACAGTCAGAGGGAGAGAGAGAGACAAGGTCACTCACATTGACCACTACAAAGTTCGCTATTACAAACCTAATTATCTTAACATGTCACGTTAATTCTCCTAACCTGCTACGAAAAGTCACTTCTGCTATTCATAACCGGCAGATATGCCCTGAGAATAGTCTTGGTTTCCACTAATGCGATAGAGCCGCACTGCATTTGAGTAGCCATAGCAACTGCTGCGTTTGGCTGCTTCGCCGCGCTCACGAGACAGTTGCCAAGGCTGCACACAGGTGATAATAACCACATTATGAGATTTTGGCAATGAAGGCAGCCCTTGCACTTTATTTGACCTGACGAGAATCTGTTTGTGATGAAAACGTTGTCAATAAAGCAGTGAATTGGGAGCTTTAACGGTGCGTGGGCCTTCATGTTCTATACTAGTATTCTTTATTAGCCCTGCACCTATGTTTTTAAGGATGTGCGTATGACCACAAACTTTTCTAAAGACAGCCCTTGTACCTACCCAGAGTTGGATGAACTCATGGATATGGACATGTGGAATTGTGTAAGTCTCTGCATGCATTTGAGGTAAAGTAGTGACTGGCTACAACTGGAGCGAGAGTGAGCCGGCAGGAGGGGGAGGGGCAAAATGACCATAGATTTTTTAAATAGATTTCTATTAAGTAAACTATTAGGCCTACACACAGTTTCCTTCTGAAATGATCCACACATTACATATTAACCCCCCAAACAAACTCTGTTTAGAACTACTGCCCGTTACTGTGGACTGTCGATTCTGTCCTGTCCCAAACTTGACTCTAGAACTTCACTGCCATTCCTGCTGGAATACCACTGGACCTGCAAGACCCACGGGAGTCCTGTTCCCGTGTCACCCTCTAATGGGCATTCCTTAATACAGACACAGAGATGAAATGAGAGAAAAAAACATGCAGAGACAGACAGAGTGACAGACAGCAACAACCCCACATCCCACCTCATGCCCACTCTCATCCTCTCACCGCCATCAGTGTCTCCTCTGGCAGCTCTGGGGCCAGGAAGGTGACCGGTCCCCCCATGTTGGCCGTGATGGGGTCCGTGAAGCTGTAGCGTGGACTGGAGGGACCCTCGAAGCCTTCCAGATAGGTGCCTGTCTGATATCGGCTCATAAAGGACCCCACTGGGCTGATAGAGCTGGAGGAGCCTGCTATAGAAAGTAGAGGTTAGAACATGGCAAGAAGCTCAGAACAGGCACTGGGTGCACTGGGTAACAGGCACTGGGTAACAGGCACTAGTTCATGGCTAACATAGGGAAATGTAATGTGTACATCGTTGCCACTGAGATAGCCATAGCCGGTCGCATTCTAATTTTGTGGTGGGACAGCTAGGAGGGGTCTCACTATCTTCCTGGCAGGTGGGAGCTAGGGATGGGAGGGTCAGGTGTATAGGGACCTGGGATTGTGGAAGGAGGGAAAGGGGTTCTTATGGTCTACCACAACCTTTTTTTAGTTTCATACTGCCATATCCAAATTGTACCATTTGTAACCTTTACCAAACTGTGCCATTGTATACTCTACTGCTGTTTTTCATCATTGGTATCAATATAATTTTTTAACACATAACATAGTGGTGCTGTGCTGAGTAAAGGATGACATCACCAGGCTGCTGAGAATTTACCTGAGTACTGCCTGGTCCTGGAGGTCTGTGGTAGGGTGCTGCTGTTGGGCGGGGAGCCCACAGTGAACACCACCTGGGCTGGGCTGGCTGAGCCTGCAGCCACGGCACCACCACCAGAGGGTGCTGATGGACAGAAACACAGCACTAATCATCAGAAACACATAGGCCAGAGAGTATGAACCGTGGTAACTAATGACCTAGCTATGTGCAGTGGAGCAAGTAGTGATTTACCCTGGTAGTTAGATGCATGCTTTTAACATCCAGTTTGCCCATATTATTAGCAGAGCAGTATAAATAAAACCTGATGTCCTCCAACAGCAGGGGTTTAAAAACAGTTAACGTTTTAGTATGTTGAAACATAATATTCCACTAAGGAAACCTCCATCTTATCAGAATCAACTTTCACTGACCCACTTAGACAGGCAATCTTGAAAAATGATTGGCTCTTTGTGTGGTTTTGCAAATGCCAAATGTGCTACCGTTACAGTCCAAAGCTGAACGCCACACTGAAAGCCTCTATCTTGACCAAACTGACTAGCATGATATTCCACCTTATCTAATATAGAAAAAAATGGGATCCTTGTCCCTTTTTCAAAGGTTTAAGTGTTGAAATTGACCCCTGTGGAACGTTACCCAATTGATACCGTGACCCCAGTTGAAAAAGTGAGTGAGGAAATCTGTTTTGTCTTGCTGAACATTCATACAAAGAGTGAACCAACGAAGCTGCTTAACTTTAAACAAGGATCTCCAGTCAGTCACTGATATATATATATATATCTAGTCAAGCTCAGTTGATGAACATAGCAGCTATCTCTTTAGTCATTCAGGTAGTCATCTACTGAAGCGTAAAACTTGGTAAACAGCTTCTACTAAGCCCACCTGTGATGTCTATGGCTCCTCTGTTAGAGCCGAGGTTCTCACTGCTCCCCCGCTCCCCCAGCGGCCTTCCAAACGCAGCCATCAGCAACATGTCAGACAGACGACTTGCACTCTGAGACCTGCCAAAGCTCTTGTTGTCCTCTGCGGCCCTGTGGCTGTATTGACCAAGCTGGCCAGTGGGCGGCTGTCCTGGGTCCCTGTGGTCTGAGGCAGTCCTGCTGCCAGGCGGGGCCAGATCCAGGCCCTGCTGGGCCAGGAAGGTCACCAGGTTGGGGGAGCTGGGAGGTTTGGGAAACTCAAAGGGTGGTATGGCCTGTAGACAAGATGTCAGTGTCAGAGGCAAGACTCAGCCAAAGTAGAGAATATAAAGACTATGGACAGTGGGATTGACTGATTAAAGCCATTTGCTGGATACCTCAGCTTCCTGTAAACACAAGCATAGGTCTTAGAACTTGATGCGCTGTCCAAAACATGAACTCACTCTAGAGGGAGATCCTAGAATGGTGGGGAGGGGGCTGCGCTGCATGAGTTCACTCAGCCTGGGGGAGGAGTGCAGGGGCCGCATAGTCACCATGCCTGCCTGGTGGTTGGCCACCACTGGGTCAGAGTGCTGCTTTCTGATCTTTTGCCTGCCGCCTCTGCTAGCAGCCTCGAGGAGACATGGGGCGCTATGAAGCCGGGTGACCAGGCCTTGCTGCTGAGGGGGAGGCCGCATGTCGAGGAACTGGAGAGCTGGAGAGGGACAGGGGTTAGAGGTTAGAGGAGGAATAACAGTGCAACACTCCAGCACAATGTGAATAATGAAATGTCAATATATATCATATTAGATGAGTGACTAACTATATACACCGACAAGGTGAGGGAAAGACACATGGAAGTAAAACATCAAAGGGTTCCTTTAAGTCAGTTTTAAAACCCAGTGATCAAGCCAACAGGAAGTGGATAACCTTGGGATACCACAAAGCAAGAGTCTCCAGTGCCCCTGACCAGTTTAACCATGACATCCACCACTAACAAAACACTAAAACAGTCAACATAGAAGTTAGGGGGACAAACAGGGAAAGAGGGAGGGGAACTCCGGGTTCTCACCTCTGCCCTGCGACCCCCCGCTACCGGTGTCTGTGCCCAGCGGGCGCGCCTGCCCTGGCAGCTCAGGGATGGTACCCACTTCAGACACAGAGGGAGATGAGAGAGGGGGGGGAAGAAAGAAGAAGAATAAGAGGAGAGAAAAAAAAGAGACATTTTATGACACATCAGTGGACTCTGGCAGACCTTGAGGTGAAAGCTGGAAGGGTCTGGCCCCTCCTACAGACAGCCTGCGGAGGCCAGCCAAGGCCCCGTGGCCTCCTGGGTAAGGCAGAGATGGGCCAGTCCTTCCGAATCCCAGTGAACTATTGCTGCTACAGCGGCGCACTGGGGTGGACAGCCTGTGGTGGGGAGAGAAACAGAGAAGTCACAAAATAAGACAATATTCCCTATTACCGCCAAGCCAGAAATTATACTACTGTGCCAGAGGAGACTATAGGTTTATATAAGCGTGTGTGTAAATAATGCATGTAAATCTGCAGTGCTTTCAGAAAGTATTCATACTCCATGACTTATTCCACATTTTGTTGTGTTACAGCATGAATTCCAAATTGATTAGATAAACGTTAGAATCACCTTTGGCAGTGATTACAGCTGTGAGTCTTTCTGGGTAAGCCTCTAAGAACTTTGCCAACCTGGATTGTACAACATTTTTCAAGCTCTGCCAAGTTGGTTGTTGATCACTGCTAGATAGCCATTTTTTGACTTGCCATAGATTTTCAAGACAATTTAAGTCAAAATTGTAACTAGGCCAATGTCTTCTTGGTAAGCAACTCCAGTGTATATTTGGCCTTGTGTTTTAGGTTATGTCCTGCTGAAAGGTTCAATTTGTCTCCCAGTGTCTGTTGGAAAGCAGACTGAACCAGGTTTTCCTCTAGGACTTTGACTGTTCTTAGCTCTATTCCGTTTATTTTTATCCTAAACAACTAGTCCTTGCCGATGACAAGCATACCATAACATGATGCAGCCATCACCATGCTTGAAAATATGAATCGTGATACTCAGTGATGTGTTGTATTTGCCCGAAACATAACAATTTGTTTGTTATTCAGGACATGCAGTTTTACTTTAGTGCTTTATTGCAAACAGGATTCATGTTTTTTACCCATCTACCAATAGGTGTCCTTTTTTGCGAGGCATTGGAAAACCTCCATGGTCTTTGTGGTTGAATCAGTGTTTTAAATACACTGCTCGACTGAGGGACTTTACAGATGATTGTATGTGTGGGGTACAGAGATGAGGTAGTCATTCAAAATTCATGTTAAACACTATTATTGCACAGTGAGTCCCTGCAACATATTATGTGACTTGTTAAGCAAATGTTTACTCCTGAACTTATTTAGGCTTGTCTTAACAAAAAGGTTGAATACTAATACTTTGACATTATGGGGTATTGTGAAACAAAATGTAACAACAAAATGTGAAAAAGTTACTGAAGAAAATACTTTCTGAAGGCACATACACTGACCGTGGGGAGCTGTCCTGGCTGGGGGAATGGAGGTTCTGCTCCATACGCTGGTAGTTTTGGACCTGAGTGGGAACCGGAATGGGCACCAACTGACCATAGTTACTGCCAGAGAACTCGTTAGGCCGACTGAAAGAAGAGAGAAAGGGGGAGTTGGTTACGTTTAACCATTCCATCTGTTAAATGCATTAAGAGAGTGAAACGGCAAAAAATAAATAAATCTATGTATAAGTATGTGGTATATACACACACACACACACAGAGACAGAGAGACACAGAGACAGAGAGAGAATGAGAGAGAGAATGAGAGAGAGAATGAGAGAGAGAATGAGAGAGAGAATGAGAGAGAGAATGAGAGAGAGAATGAGAGAGAGAATGAGAGAGCCCTTGCTTTGGGGTTGACCTACTGGCCAACCGAGTGGCGCAGCGGTCTAAGGCACTGCATCTCAGTGCTAGAGGTTTCACTACAGACACCCTGGTTCGAATCCAGGCTGTATCACAACCGTCCGTGATTGGGAGTCCCATAGGACGGCGCACAGGGTTTGGCTGGTGTAGGCCATGAATTGTAAATAAGAATTTGTTCTTTACTGACCTTCCGGTCATCGAGCCTTACACATTAATCCTCTTACTATAGAAGGGTATATCATTGCCCTTTGCTTTCAGTGCACAATACACCACCAGCTACCAGGGTGACCTGACTAGCATGTCTAGATGGGTTAATCTGTCTGAACACTGAGAATGAATTCCTTTCCAGTAAGCGTGTGTTTTGCTCTTACCTGATAGGATTGGGGGAGCCACTGTAGGAGGGGGAGTGGGGTGGGGTCTTGCCCTGACTGCCCAGGCCACCAAAGGCTAGCAGAGAGCTAATGAAGAGTTGAGAACACAAGAGTTTTGTGATTATAATGTATATTATATTACTATGAAGAAGTAGGATTGGGTGCATTTCCCATCAGCATCCAGGTACGACCCTGACCACTAAACTCACCCGCTGTTCATCAGACTGTCGTGGAACACCTTTCCAGTAGGCCCCTCACAGGTGAGCTCACCTGCTGAGAAACCATGGCAACACATCAAACCAAACTGATGAAACCTTGGAGTAGAAACCTACTACATCCTTAAATCCAGACTTAGTATGTCTCATTTAAATCATTTGTGATTATGAAATATCAAATTGTCGAGGCGACAAAACAAAACCAGGCAAGACATAATGTAAACAAACCCAGACAAGACGTCATAATGTGCTCTATCTGAGAGTTCTCAAGTGGCTGCTGGGCCAGCCACCCTTCCATCAGTCAGTACCAGACAGCTGGTTTTCTCGTTTGCTTGTAGCCTACAACAAGCATGTAGGTTACTCTACTGAATAAAAATTACAATTTACAAGTGAGTCAGCTATGAACGTTGCAGCAGTAAAATGTAATTCTAATTGACGTAGACAAGTTCAACAATATAGGCTGTCTACTGCCATGCAATGGTAGCGCTGTTATAAGCTTGATCTCTTGCAGTGCAAACACTTGCCTGGAAAAGTTGACACTCAGCAACTATAGGGTTTAATAAATTCGCCATCAAAAAGGTTGCAATAGAATAAACAGAATAAACAGAATCAACTCCACATCCAAGAGGAAAACAATAAGCCAGCTAGCAACTCCAGATAAATTTGCAAGAGCATGAACGTTTATTTAGCTGTAAGCTAATCATCCAACGGTAGGCTATGCACATTTGCCAGCAATGCGTGTGTGGTCAGATCTATCTGTTTCCTAGCTAGCTTGCTTCACTTACCAGTAGACAGAACTGGCTTTCGTGAATATTATCCAGAGTGTCCGGCATGCTGCTGGCACAGATCGTGCTGAGAAGTCTGAAATATGGTCAAACTAGCAAGTGCTGCACTAGGAAAATATTCTCAATCCCTTGCTGAATGAAAATTGCCCACAATTCATTCAGAAGCTCAAGCTAGCAACATCAAAGCAACTCTAACAACAGACCCATCAGTGGTTTCAAATCTGCAAATCATCAGCTGTCGCAGACAGACACACAGACAGCCAAGAGCCAATATTAATAACCTTTACGACATACATTTGTCAGCTAAATTACATATGTTTATTCTGTATCACTCAACTCTCATTTATGAGTCTTGTTTGTATTGAGAGGGATATAGCTAGATTGTGTTGCTGTAGTCGTGGATGGATCAGAGGGACAGATCGGCCTAGTGCATGTGTCATAATTACCTGGATAAATCTTACCTGCAATTTCTTAACAATGCTGCTGTACTTATAATTTGTAAAACCTTCATTTGTATCACTTCGAAGTGATCCAAATGACAAATTCATCTTTCATTTATACATTTCGAGATATATTTTTTAAAAAGTAACATTTTATTAGTCTGGCTTTAAACCTTCATTTTCTTATTCAGAGAGAAAGTGATCGATTCCAAACTTCACTCACAATTTCTGGATTCTATACATCACTGATTGAGCTCTACGGGAGTACATTGGTAGAGTAAAGAGTGTACTCACTGGGAAAGTGGGCGGGCACCATGACAAAGTCGTCTGTGTCACAGGAGGAGTTCTTACTGCTGCAGCCCCCTCCAGACGAGTCCTTGAGGAGGAAGCCAGGGGAATCCTGGGTAGGAGAGGTGAGTGTCTTAGCACGGACCAGCTGGACATCAGCCAGGGACTGCTGCAGAGAGAGAAAGAGAGAGGTAGGCAGGAACGATGACCACAGCACTGACCCTGAACTACCCACTAGATCTCAACACGGTCTATGTTTCAAACAATCAACCATCCACCATATACAGTATCACTGATAACAGACTATAATCACAAGGGGGTCATCAAGTGTCACAGTCAGCAGTACATTACACTACAGATTAGACAAAAAGCCCTATACCAGACAGCAAACCCAAGACTGAACACATACTTTGACAGTATATACTGTATTTTATACCATCTATTGCATCTTGCCTATGCCGCTCTGTCATTGCTCACCCATACATTTATATATTCTTATTCCATTCCTTAGATGTGTGTGTATTAGGTAGTTGGTGGGGAATTGTTAGATTACTTGTTAGATATTGCTGCACTGTCAGAACCAGAAGCACAAGCATTTCGCTACACTCGCAATAACATCTGCTAACCATGTGTATGTGACCAAATACAATTTGATTTGATCAACAGTAGCTCTAACCTAGTATGTTTCAGTTAACAAATGTTGGGCAATAACAGTCCATTCTGCCTGTGGGTCATTAAGTCAGACAGCTGGGCCTGATCACACAGAGTTGAACACATCATCAGTGATAAGACTGAGGCCCCATGGATGAGTTACTATGGTCACCTCTGAATCACGCTGTTTACAAGATGCTTTAAACACATGGTATATAGACTGTATAGCATGCACACAAGCATGTATATATTGATGCACACACACTCACCGGTGGGGAGGCCAGGTGTGAGGTGGAAGAGCTGCTACAGGAGCTGGCTGAAGCGGAGCTGGGAAAGCACGTCATGGTCACAGCAGGAGTTGCTGTATGAAAGAAAAATATCAATATCAATTCTGAAAGTAATAAATCAGACTGTCCTCTTGATATGATAGATAGGCCAATTAAGTCAAACCCATCAAAAATCACCAAGAAAATAAGTGAAAATCAATATTGGCATGGTTTTGATGTTTCAGTTAGGGATGGGTAGATGGATGAATAAGGAGTGTTAGTCACTTTTCTTCATGGACGAGCTCGCCTCCAGGAAGGGGTGACAGAAGAACTCCTCTACAATGAGAAGAGAAAAAGATTGAAAGTGAGGAACATGCTACCCTATCAATTTGAAACATCTCTTAAATAATGAGTGTGGCCCCACTGACCAAAGTCCATGCGGTCCTTGTGGTTTCGCTGCAGAAGACCCAGCAGCAGAAGCCTCAGGGGACAGGAGGTCTCTCTGGGGATACTGGGAGAGGAAACACACAAGTCACCATGAATGCGTGATGGTACTTCACACTTCATTCCTGCTGTAACAACTGATCAGGGGCATGTTTTGCAATTCGCCACAAATGGTTAATTTTACGATTGTAGTAGTGAAAGATGCTAAAAGCAGTGTGTGAGAGTATGATAATCAAAAGTCATTTGTAACACAGGCAATGATGAAATGTGATCTTCCACAACATTAGTACATTAAAATGGAAGCAACATTCAACAAACAATCTCCTGTGAAAGAAGAAATCTAAGAAATCTGAACCCTCGGTCTCTAAAAACAGACAGTTGGTGAACACTTACTTGGGGCTGAGGTTCTTGTTTTTCTCATAAAATAGCCGGAGGTCCTGGGGACTGCTAGCCTACGGGTAGTACACACACATCAAATCAAAGTTGAATGGTCGTGTACACAGATTTGCAGGTGTTATAGCAGGTGCAGTGAAATGCTTATGTTACTAGCTCCAAATGTGCAGTAGAACATCTCGCAAATACAATACAAATATTTTATTTTATACAGACAGAACATCACTTGAATGTTTGCATGCACACAAATGATTTTCAGAGTGTAAAGATCTGAAGTGGAAACAGTCAGTTGACCTTTAAAAATCCTGTCTGGCCAGTTTGGGTTACTTGTATGTAGTTCACTCTCAGAGACAAGACACCTCTATGGTTTCCCTAAATTAGACTGTCATGTTTTGACCTACCTGAGAGCCTTAGGAAAGGCTGGATAAATAGTATTGTTGAGATAAGATGGTTTGTTGAGAAAAGTCGGTCTGTTTGGCCAAGTCTCTAAGAGAAAACCAAAGCAGATTGCTTCCATACCATTCTGAAATATTGAAGTGCAGGCAAAGCACGTGTGTGCAATTGCCTGAGGTACAATGAGTGTGTGCAAATGGCTTGGGAACGACGGCTGCCTGGTGGTCAGTTTGTTCATATAGGCAGAATATAGGGCTTGAATACATACAAAAATGCTGCATTCGTTGTCTTTCTTTTAAACAGAATAACCTAAATAAGGTTGGGCGAATAACAGGGTTGGGTCTTTCATGCTGAAAGACCCAGCCACGTTTCATCTTCAATGCCCTTGCTGATGAAAGGAGGTTTTCACTCAAAATCTCACGATACATGGCCCCATTCATTCTTTCCTTTACACGGATCAGTCGTCCTGGTCCCTTTGCAGAAAAACAGCCCCAAAGCATGATGTTTCCACCCCCATGCTTCACAGTAGGTATGGTGTTCTTTGGATGCAACTCAGCATTCTTTGTCCTCCAAACACGATGAGTTGAGTTTTTACCAAAACGTTCTATTTTGGTTTCATCTGACCATATGACATTCTCCCAATCTTCTTCTGGATCATCCAAATGCTCTCTAGCAAACTTCAGACGGGCCTGGACATGTACTGGCTTAAGCAGGGGGACACGTCTGGCACTGCAGGATTTGAGTCCCTGGCGGTGTAGTGTGTTACTGATGGTAGGCTTTGTTACTTTGGTCCCAGCTCTCTGCAGGTCATTCACTAGGTCCCCCCATGTGGTTCTGGGATTTTTGCTCACCGTTCTTGTGATCATTTTGACCCCACGGGGTGAGATCTTGCGTGGAGCCCCAGATCGAGGGAGATTATCAGTGGTCTTGTATGTCTTCCATTTCCTAATAATTGCTCCCACAGTTGATTTCTTCAAACCAAGCTGCTTACCTATTGCAGATTCAGTCTTCCCAGCCTGGTGCAGGTCTACAATTTTGTTTCTGGTGTCCTTTGACAGCTCTTTGGTCTTGGCCATAGTGGAGTTTGGAGTGTGACTGTTTGAGGTTGTGGACAGGTGTCTTTTATACTGATAACAAGTTCAAACAGGTGCCATTAATACAGGTAACGAGTGGAGGACAGAGGAGCCTTTTAAAGAAGAAGTTACAGGTCTGTGAGAGCCAGAAATCTTGCTTGTTTGTAGGTGACCAAATACTTATTTTCCACTATAATTTGCAAATAAATTCATTAAAAATCGTACAATGTGATATTCTGGATTTTTTCCCCTCATTTTGTCTGTCATAGTTGAAGTGTACCTATGATGAAAATTACAGGCCTCTCTCATCTTTTTAAGTGGGAGAACTTGCACAATTGGTGGCTGACTAAATACTTTTTTGCTCCACTGTATGTCTTAAAATACATTTGTTCAAATGGGCAGAATATTGTTTAAAATATATATTTTTTAATGAACTGCAATCGTTGTCTTCCTTTTAGAGACAGAAAATAAATCAAGGTTGGGTGAATAACTTGAAATCGATAGCCTATTAATATATGAATATTTAAAACGTTCACAGAAAGAATTTAAAGTTATTTCAAGTGTGTAATAATTCATTTACTTTCAAATTGCTTAATGGAATCTAACTATCAATATAATAAAACTAGGCCTATGATAATTCCTTGATATTTCCTTCCAACCCCCTATGGGCCATCAGCGGGACAAGCCTAGCTGAGTCTATAAGAAGGCGCGTTATTAACGGCAGCACCGCTTTATCAAACGTTCATATTGATATTTTAGGCTACGCGATGAAAACAGTTTTTATGGGCACACAAATACAAAATTCAAATGCTTCTTCCTGAAAGAGTCACCTAACTTTTGTATGGTTCTTCAATAGGCTATGCCAAAGTTAATCGACCTACCTGTTGGATGCGCATTTGGTATCCAACTGTTTAGTTAGGCCTAGTGATATTGTCAACCATCCTGGATCATTTCCAGCTGATCCAGGAAATACTTGACAGTCAAGTGACAAACAGCTGTTGTGATATAGCATACGATGCAAAAACACCCAGTGCGGAAAACGGTGTCCAGAACATGTTGATGTCTCATTCGCCGCGCGAGGGAAGTTGTGATCCGCGTAAGATCCAATCCAATACCCCTACATTTATGTTGATTATCTGCTATTGTCTACAGATTTACAGTAGGGTCTAAAATATTTAGCAGAGAAATCACCAGGGTCTAAAAGATTTAACAGAGAAACCACCAGGGTCTAAAATATTTAGCAGAGAAATCACCAGGGTCTAAAAGATTTAACAGAGAAACCACCAGGGTCTAAAAGATTTAACAGAGAAACCACCAGGGTCTAAAAGATTTAACAGAGAAACCACCAGGGTCTAAAAGATTTAACAGAGAAACCACCAGGGTCTAAAAGATTTAACAGAGAAACCACCAGGGTCTTAAAGATTTAACAGAGAAACCACCAGGGTCTAAAATATTTAACAGAGAAACCACCAGGATCTTACAGATTTAACAGAGAAACCACCAGGGTCTAAAAGATTTAACAGAGAAACCACCAGGGTCTAAAATATTTAACAGAGAAGGCATCAAGGCAATGAGTTAATGTTTTCATATGTTTCTGTGCATGGGATTGGACACCGAGGTCGGCTACTTTGCGTGACTGTGTAGGATAGCCTAGGCTGTTGTAGGAACACCCAAAGGTATTTCCTTTCTATTATCCAGGACATTTAATGACAATAAGTTAGTAGCCTAGTGGGCTTCTAAATACATTATTTGGTGATTTTGAATGATGTAAATCATGATAATGATGATGGTAACAGATGGACTCTGGTCCCTTTAATCATAAACTATTGTTACCTTGTGTCTCTGAAATCACAATGTTTCCATTTCTAATGTCATGTAACAGTCTTGAAAGGACCAAATGTCGTTGGCCTTTCACCAGATGTAATATTTTCATAAAACCAGAAGCCTATGCTACAAAGTATAACATTCTGACCATATGAATTAATTTATTTTAGGCCATAGCCTAAAGAACAGCTACCATGATTGATTGAATGAAAAGCAGCAAATAGACAACATTGTTTCACATTCTTCAATAAAAGACTCAAACAGAAACAGGCAATATGCTACGGGGGGGGGGGGTCTGTTTCTCCCTCTCCCTCTCTGAATGACCCGTTTCTGCATTGAGTGGATTCATTTTAAACATTTAAACACCCTCTCTTTGAGTTGGGTATATCTGCGTATGATTGAGTCTTATACCGTTAGGACTATGGTGCTCACCTGAAACGGGGCTTTCCCTGTCAGACACTGGAACAAAATGGTTCCTATGCTCCACAGGTCAGCCTTGGCATCATAGTTCTGAGACATGATGACTTCAGGTGCCTGGTGGATACAGAAAAACATTTCAGAGTTGCACACATGACACATATCAAACATTGTACCTAATGGCAGATAAAACATAAAAATAAATAAAAATGCTGTATTTAACCTTTATTTAACTTCTTATGGCTGGGGGCGCTATTTTCACGTTCGGATGAAAAGCGTGCCCAGAGTAAACTGCCTGCTACTCAGGCCCAGAAGCTAAGATATGCATATTATTAGTAGATTTGGATATAAAACACTCTGAAGTTTCTAAAACTGTTTGAATGATGTCTGTGAGTATAACAGAACACATATGGCAGGCAAAAACCAGAGAAAAAATCCAACCAGGAAGTGGGAAATCTGAGGTTTGTAGGTTTTCAAGTCTTTGCCTATCCAAGATAGTGTAAATTTGGTCCGATTGCACTTCCTAAGGCTGCCACTAGATGTCAACAGTCTTTAGAACCTTGTTTGAGGCTTCTACTGGGAAGGGGGAGCGAATAAGAGCTGTTTGACTAAGAGGTCTGGCAGAATGCCATGAGCTAAGTCATGCGCACGGCCGTGAGAGCGAGCTGCGTTCCTTTTCATTTCTAAAAGACAAAGAAATTGTCCGGTTGGAATATTATTGAAGATTTATGATAAAAACATCCTAAAGATTGATTCTATACATCGTTTGACATGTTTATACAAACTGTAATGGAACTTTTTGACTTTGTCTGGACTAAGTGCCTGGCATCGTGAATTTGGATTTGTGAACTAAACGTGCAAACAAAAAGGAGGTATTTGGACATTAATGATGGACTTTATCGAACAAAAAACATTTATTGTGGAACTGGGATTCCTGGGAGTGCATTCCGATGAAGATCAAAGGTAAGTGAATATTTATAGTGCTATTTCTGACTTCTGTTGACTTCACAACATGGCATGTATCTGTATGGCTTGTTTTGGTGCCTGAGCGCTGTACTCAGACTATTGCATGGTGTGCTTTTTCCGTAAAGCTTTTTTGAAATCTGACACAGCGGTTGCATTAAGGAGAAGTATATCTTTAATTCCATGCATAACACTTGTATTTTCATCAACATTTATGATGAGTATTTCTATAATTTGATGTGGCTCTGCACTTTCACCGGATGTTAGTTTGAGACAATGCATTTCTGAACATAACACGCCAATGTAAACTGAGATTTTGGATATAAATATGAACTTTATCGAACAAAACATACATGTATTGTGTAACATGAAGTCCTATGAGTGCCATCTGATAAAGATCATCAAAGGTTAGTGAATAATTGTATTTCTATTTCTGCTTTTTGTGACTCCTCTCTTTGGCTGAAAAAATGGCTGTGTTTTTCTGTGACTAGGCGCTGACCTAACATAATCGCATGGTATGTTTTTGTCGTAAAGCCTTTTTTAAATCGGACACTGTGGTGGGATTAACAAGTTCATCTTTAAAATGATGTATAATACTTGTATGTTTGAGGAATTTTAATTATGAGATTTCTGTTTGAATTTGGCACCCTGCACTTTCACTGGCTGTTGTCAAATCGATCCCGTTAACTTCTTACGGCTGAAATCCCGTTAACTAGGCAAGTCAATTAAAAACAAATTCTTATTTACAATGACGGCCTACCCAGGCCAAACCCAGACGACGCTGGGCCAATTGTGCGCCGCCCTATGGGACTCCCAATCACGGCCGGATGTGGTACAGCCTGGATTTGAACAAGGTACTGTAGTGACACCTCCTGCAGTGCTTTAGACAGCTGCGCAACTCGGGAGTATGACCATAGGCAGTTTGAGGGTGTGTAAGGAACTAGAAGTACTCACCATGTACATAGGGGACCCACACAGAGTAGCAGCCATCATGTTGTTCTGAAGGTACCGTGCAAACCCAAAGTCAGCTGGAGAGAGGAATAGGAGAGAGAGATAGGAGGAGGAAAAGATGATTCAGCAATAAACAGGTTGGTTGTTTAGCAACAAAACCGACACGAGCGCAACTATGGTGTAAAAGACAGGGTTGGCTTAGATTGCTGATAACATATAAACTATACATCTTCTCCAAATGTTTATTGCAACAAATACATTTGCACAATGAGCACTTGTCTCTCAAATACACTGTTATAGTTGTTGATTAGCTAGCGATTTTTTGTAATATTAGCATTGACAAGAAATCAGTCAAAACACCTCTACTAAACTATATGAAATTGTTTTAAGGTCATACCAAGGATCATTTAGCTATTTGATTTTAAGTGTTGAGACCCCTTGAAATATCAAAATAAATATATATAATTTTTTAGGCCTTACTGCTATTAGCCCATACAAACGCATTGAATAACAGATTCACTACATGGAACAACAGATAGTGCCATTCATTTTTTCAACTGGTACCGGGGACCTTCATACAAGTCTTGTGAGACCTGTGGGCTTCCTAAAGCAACATGTACGTGTTTGTGAGAGTCTCATCTTACCATAGAGGGGTCATATTAGTGTGTAGCCCAAACCGTTCCGATGCTACAGACGATTTTGTGTGAAGAACAATTTTCGGGATGTCTCAGTCTGACAAACACTGCTCTAGCTCTGTCACCTTTCACCACAGATGCAGAACTGCAACATAGGCAGATGCCTGACTGATTTTTTAATGGGGATTTTGTTTAATGCTAATTAGATTTGTGGGGGCGCGTACATCGACCTTTGGGGGTTAAAAAGGCTAACATTCAAGATCAATGGGCACTGAGAAATATCCACACAAAAATAAATGAGCAAGTTTCAAAATAAGTATCAGGATTATAGCAGTCTGTTGTGAAGCATGCTTCAGTCTTCACAAAGGCAATCAATTCTGTCTGCAGGATACATGGGCTTGAGAGGGATTAATATGAGTAAGGTCTAACGATGTATAAAATGATGCTCTTCAGTCTTCAGCCCTGCACTCATTCATTCTTCACAGCTATAAGATTGAACACGTCTCTATCATTTATATGATGCATTACTGAGCATGTGCACACACACTCCCTTACCTATCTTGATGCAGGTGTTGGTGGAGTGGGACTTGCGTCCTGCGGGGTAGGAGAGCAGAATGTTCTGTGGTTTGAGGTCTCTGTGAATGATCCCCTTGGCCTGCAGCACCCTCATGGCCCCGGCTATCTGCTGCAGGAACACTTGGATAGTGTCCTCACTCAGGGTGCCCTTGGCTAGGGGTGGAGGGGTGGGACAGGACAGACTGCCATTAAGGGAAAATAAAATACTTTTGATAGTCAAATAAGGTTGAGTATGTAAATTGTTATTTTTCAATACTGAACTTTCTTTTTGGTGCCATTTGACTGTCGTGTGGTTAGCCTTGCTTCACAGACCATAACAAGCATGTTCATTTCACTTCCAAATGTAACGGCAAAAACAGGCGCAGACGAGGCATCGTCTCTCATTCCACCTTCCTCTGGCTCTCACTGTTCATCACCGCACTGACCTCTCTCTCCAATCACTTCCCTGGCCCAGAGATGGTGTCAGAATCCCTCCCTCCCCCTCAGTCGTCTGTGGAAGTCAGACAGCGTGCCCCCCTTGCATCCTAACAGAAACACCAGACCTGTTCCTGTTCCCCAGCAGCCTATCAAAACACAGCTTCCCTGTAGCCTGGGACTGGAGTCTAAATAAACAAGCAACCTAGGGAGGGCCTAAACTTCCTGTGCTAAATTCAGAGGCCTGGTTGTTTCAGCCCACACCCTCATTACCCACCATTACATCATCCCAGCTTTCATTTTCACTTTGCCAACATACTCTAATGCTCTAGGTGACTTTCAATATACCCAGCTTTTTCCACACACACAAGCTGGCTCCAGTCACTGTGTGCTCTGAAACCTTCCCCCATTTCATTGTGTGCTCTGAAACCTTCCCTCATTTCATTGTGTGCTCTGAAACCTTCCCCCATTTCATTGTGTGCTCTGAAACCTTCCCCCATTTCATTGTGTGCTCTGAAACCTTCCCCCATTTCATTGTGTGCTCTGAAACCTTCCCCCATTTCATTGTGTGCTCTGAAACCTTCCCCCATTTCAATGTGTGCTCTGACACCTTCCCCCACTGAATTTACCACAATATGTGCTACAGAGGCGCAACTGAAGGAAAGCAAGCAATTCTAATGAGAGCTTCTTTGGGCTTTTGACAGATGAAATAGTCCACTTACAGTGGAGATAGTCCGCTAGGTCCCCACCATTGCAGTACTAGAGAAAGATAGAAAGATGAAAGGGAATGACATTAGGAGACATACAATCAGCAGAGAGCAACACACACAGAGGTTGAATTGCTGAAGAAACATTAAGGCTTTAAATGTCTGACATTTCCCTCAATCAAATATATTTTTTTAGCAAATGTACAAAGTTTTAGTCAGGGACAGCCCTAATGGGGATAGATACATAATACTCCTCACTAAGGAGGTGTGTGTGAGTGTGAGAGAGAGGGGTGGCGGCTAACTGAATGGCACTGATGGTGCAGCATTAATATGAATGAAGCCTGGTCATTGGGTGGGGTAAGTTTGGACCACAGGTGGTCTTTTGACTCCTTTGTGTAACCCTGAAAAGGTTTTGTCTTGTTTCACTTCACTCTGTAAGACATACAAGTTCCCGTTTAACAAGAAAGCTAGAAAAACAATCAAGTTGAGTTCAGCAGGAATTGGGTCTTTTATTTTGTTAAACTACTGAGGTGTTTAGTCACAACCCTCAGATGGAGGGCGGTTAAGTTGACATGACCCAATGGAACCCATGAAACCTACTAGCCTACAGTGGCAAGAAAAAGTATGTGAACCTTTTGGAATTACCTGGATTTCTGCATAAATTGGTCATAAAAATTAAATCTTCATCTAAGTCACAACCATAGACAAACACAGTGTGCTTATACTAATAACACACAAATTATTGTATTTTTCTTGTCTATATTGAATACATCATTTAAACATTCACAGTGTAGGTTGTAAAAAGTATGTGAACCCCTAGGCTAATGACATCTCCAAAAGCTAATTGGAGTCAGGAGTCAGCTAACTTTGAGTCCAATCAATGAGACGAGATTGGAGATGTTGGTTAGAGCTGCCCTGCTCTATAAAAAACCCTCACAAAACTTGAGTTTGCTATTCTCAAGAAGCATTGCATGACGTGAACCATGCCTCGAACAAAAGAGATTAAGATTAAGAATGGTTGACTTGAATAAAGCTGGAAAGGGTTACAAAAGTATCTAAAAGCCTTGATGTTCATCAGTCCACGGTAAAACGAATTGTCTATAAATTGAGAAAGTTCAGCACTGTTGCTGCTCTCCCTAGGAGTGGCCGTACTGCAAAGATGACTGCAAGAGCACAGCGCAGTATGCTCAATGAGGTTAAGAAGAATCAGCTAAAGTGTCAGCTAAATACTTGCAGAAATCTCTGGAACATGCTAACATCCCTGTTGACGAGTCTACGACACGTAAAACACTAAACAAGAATGGTGTTCATGAGAGGACACCACGGATGAAGCCACTGCTGTCCACAAAACAAAACAATGCTGCACGTCTGAAGTTAGCAAAATAAATCTGGATGTTCCACAGCGCTACTGGCAAAATATTCTTGGACAGATTACACTAAAGTTGAGTTGTTTGGAAGGAACACACAACACTATGTGTGGAGAAAAAAAAGGCACAGCACACCAACATCATCCCAACTGTAAAATATGGTGGAGGGAGCATCATAGGTTGGGTCTGCTTTGCTGCCTCAGGGCCTGGACAGCTGCTATCATCAACAGAAAAATGACTTAAAGTTTATCAATACATTTTGCAGGGGAATGTAAGGCTATCTGTCTGCCAATTGAAGCTCAACAGAAGTTGGGTGATGCAACAGGACAACGACCCAAAACACAGAAGTAAATCAACAACAGAATAGCTTCAACAGAAGAAAATACACCTTCACCTCCTGACCTCATCCCGATTTGAGATGCTGTGGCATGACCTCCAGAGAGCGGTTCACACCAGATACCCCACGAATATTGCTGAATTTAAACAGTTTTGTAAAGAGGAATGGTCCAAAATTCCTCCTGACCATTGTGCAGGTCTGATCCACAACTACAGACAACGTTTGGTTGAAGTTATTGCTGCCAAAAGGAGGGTCAACCAGTTATTAAATCCAAGGGTTCACATACTTTTCCCACCCTGCACTGTGAATGTTTACACGGTGTGTTCAATAAAGACATGAAAATGTATAATTGTTTGTGTAGTATTAGTTTAAGCAGACTGTTTGTCTATTGTTGTGACTTAGATGAAGATCAGATCAAATTTTATGACCAATTTATGCAGAAATCCAGGTAATTCTAAAGGGTTCACATAATTTTTCTTACCACTGTAAATAGGTTTGTAAAATTCGGGGACCTTTCAATAAATTCCCCCTTTTTCCCCAGAAATCCATGTTGGAGGATTCCTGTTTTCCTGCATATACCAACCCTCCTGATTCTCTGGATTCCTCCAACTGGGATTTTGGGAAACCAGGGAATTATAGAAAGTTCCCCGAATTGTTCAACCCTAAGCCTAACTGAACACAATAGCAGTCCTGAGGTCTGATTGTAATTTGATTAGGCACAACCGAGGATCTGTAGCTTATTTTTTTTTCTTTATACAGAAGTTCATTCTCTCCCCAATGCTCATGTTTCCTGCGAGCCGAAGGACCTAGCTAATTACAGTCTCCGTGAGGGTCGAGTTAGAGCAGCAGTGCTTGTGTCGAACCTCAGACCAAAACAAGGGACAAAGACAAACATGACAACACCAGAAGCTTACCTCCATGACCAGGTACACAGAACTGGCCGTTTCCTAGAGAGAGACAAACACACACAAGTCAGGATGGGTGCAGAGGACAAAAAGGAAAGTGCTATACATCTAGGTATCGGAGGTTTTCGCATGTCAACACTTTGGCCACTTGGAACAATAGGATCTGTGACAATGTGTTATGGAGCAGGAGTTGATGAAGGCACATACCTACTTGTGCTCGGTGACTTAAGTAAAAAGTCATTGCTTCACTGGACTAGGTAGGGTAAATTAAGGAGGATGACTTCTGAAAATGGACATTTGCAGAGAAGAATGTGTAATCAAAATATGTATGTTAGTCAAATTTAAGTCTTCCTCACTGGAACTTATGTTACATCTTCTTTGACATAATCCACTACAATGACTACTGGCTTTTCAAGTTGTTTGAGCTCAAACCAACGATAGAGGCAACGGCACATCACTACGCTAAGTCCCTGGGCCATCCGTGCTGAGTTAACAGTATGGGCCGTGTTTGCCTGGGGGTCACAGAGGTTAATGCAGACCAGGAGTGGGCAAGAGTTCAGAGGGTCCCCCTGTTGTGACAGAAAGTGTGAACCATGCTAAAGCGATTATCTGAGTCATCGCGCTCATTCAGCTAAAGGTGGAGAGGATCAACATCTAGCTAGCTAACCTCTACAGGGTTCTCCAGTACTGCTGCCTTCAGCACAAGTAGCACACCAATAGAACTGAGCTCATCATAGAACATATTGGGAGCAAGGCTTAACCTGACTAACTAAAATTCAGAAGTACCATGAATGTGCCACAGAGCCATATGAATATGGGGGCTTCCTGCATGACACACAAACAGGAAAGGTCAATTTAGAAACTGATAGGCTAGTCTTCCCCCATAGCAACAGTTGGCATGTCAAGAGTATAATGGATTATAAAGCACTGTAATAAAAAATTACTGTATGCAGTGTCTGAGCGTTCATTTCAGAGAGGCATCTGCATTAAAGCTAATTGGGTTTTTGTGGGGGGACAGCTTGACTTGGCTGACAAAGGCAATATTGGACCACCAGGGAGGTTCACTGTTAAAGAGATGGTACAAGTCTGTTGTCTGAAACCAAAACAAATTATCTTCCAAAGCACAAACAAACAATTCGAGTCGTACGCCATATTACGCCCACCTCAGTAGCTTGTAGGGCTGTGACAATACCAGTATCAGAATATATTAAAACAAGAAGCAGACCAAACTCTGTGGTCCTTTAAAAACCTGCTATATGTCAAATATTGTGTGCTATATAGCTTGGAAAATATATAAATGTGACCCTGGATGACAACATAATGTTTGTTTCCAACATTAGGGCTGTTTTCCTAAAGAAGTTAAATCAGCCTGTTTTGTTTCCTTGCCACGATACTAACGAGTATCGCGATACTGTTATCGTCCCGGCCCTAGTAGCTTGGCTGCTTTTTGACACTGAAAACAGATGGGCATTACTGAGCCCTGGCAACCCTTTTTTCTCTCTACGTTTTACCAACAGCTTGTCAGCCATGGCACAGGCCTTATGAAAACAAGACAGTGCAGCACACTTCAAAAAGCCCTTCACATAGAAACAGATGACCCTGCTCTTCTCCATGCCTAGGTCTCTTTCGACAGCCAATCAGAGCTAGAGTACTGGCTGATCTCAGAGTTAACTACTGCTGAGTCATAGCTTCTGAAGTTGTTTTTTTGGCCAGATAGCAGCCAGCCATCTGGTTTCCATTGTACTTTGCCATGCATGCAGGGACAGACATACAGTATGTCTGCCCAAGGTGGTTTTGGCTTACTGACCTGCTAACATATCCTGTTTATGACAACCAGCATACAATAGAAAATGATGCATACAGTGCTCCTCCCCAATGCTACGTGCCTAGAGGAGTGTAGGCCAACATGCCAGCCAGATGTTCTACCAACACAGGAGCTTAACACAGGGCATGGCTTTTCTTCTCCATACACCACGCCACTCACATGTAGCAATGAGCCAAGGAGCCCAGTGAACTGCAGCACATATCACGCAGGGATGCACAGAACTGTGTACCTCATGTATACATGTATGTTTGCCCAGAGGGCTACAGCAGCCTAGCCTCGAAAATTACCAGACTGTAGTGAAACAGAATGTAAGCTTCCGAGACTTCCGGATGGTTTTACGAGGTTAACTGCAGCAAAGGTAAATACAAAACCTATCTATGTGATGTGAGTCAATTTTGAATCTTATAGAAATACTGTAGCATGAAATACAGTAAGACTTTGAAGCTGGTGGAATAGGAAAAGACAAGGCAAGCCTAATGATCTAGATCAGGGATGTGCAACTTTGATGGGGGCGGGGGCCACAAAAAATCTGAACTCATCACAAGGGGCCGCAGTTGCTCGCGGGTCTGCGTACCCGCATCCTGTCATAGGTTGGAGAGAAATGTTTGTAGTTTTTAATATGATATCTGAGTGAGGCTAACAAAATCAATGGGGGCCCCGACAATGAGGGGCCTCAACAATAACACATTTAGATTGCTGGCCGCTAAACTATTTTAGCAATCCCAAAAATGTTAGCTGACATGGGCTAATTGACTGACATAAGAGTAAAACTGCTGATACACAACCAAATGTTGAAATTGCAACTTGTGTTCTCGTCACTTCCTGTTGAACGCAGAACTAGGGAGAGCTCGGTTTGTTGTTTTGGAAAAGTTTGTATTATAGGAACGATTTGAAAGGCTATTGAAGAAGTTTGGATACTAAATCAAATCAAATTTTATTAGTAACATGTGCCAAAAACAGTGAAATGCTTACTTACAAGCACCTAACCAACAATGCAGTTTCAAAAATATGAATAAGTAATTAAAGAGCAGCAGTAAAATAACAATAGCGAGACTATATACAGGGGGTACTGGTACAGAGTCAATGTGCGGGGGCACCAGTTAGTCGAGGTAATTGAGGTAATATATACATGTAGGTTTGATTAGATGTTCAGGAGTCGTATGGCTTGGGGGGTAGAAGCTGTTTAGAAGCCTCTTGGACCTAGACTTGGCGCTCCGGTACAGCTTGTCGTGCGGTAGCAGAGAGAAGTCTATGAATAGGGTGGCTGGAGTATTTGACCATTTTTAGGGACTTCCTCTGACACCACCTGGTATAGAGGTCCTGGATGGAAGCTTGGCCCCAGTGATGTACTGGGCCATACGCACTACCATCTGTAGTGCCTTGCGGTCGGAGGCCGAGGAGTTGCCATACCAGGCAGTGATGCTCTCAATGGTGCAGCTGTAGAACTTTGAGGATCTGAGGACCCATGCCTAATCTTTTCAGTCTCCTGAGGGGGAATAGGTTTTGTTGTGCCCTCTTCATGACTGTCTTGGTGTGCTTGGACCATGTTAGTTTGTTGGTGATGTGGACACCAAGGAATTTGAAGCTCTCAACCTGCTCCACTACAGCCCCGTCGATGAGAATGGGGGCATGCTCGGTCCTCCTTTTCCTGTAGTCCACAATCATCTCCTTTGTCTTGATCACATTGAGGGAGAGGTTGTTGTCCTGGCACCACATGGCCAGGTCTCTGACCTCCTCCCTATAGGCTGTTTCATCGTTGTCTGTGATTAGGCCTACCATTGTTGTGTCATCGGAAAACTTAATGATGGTGTTGGAGTCGTGCCTGCCCGTGCAGTCATGAGTGAACAGGGAGTACAGGAGGGGACTAAGCACACACCCCTGAGGGGCCCCCGTGTTGAGGATCAGCGTGGCAGATATGTTGTTACCTAACCTTACCACCTGGGGCCAGCCCATCAGAAAGTCCAGGATCCAGATACAGAGGGAGGTGTTTAGTCCCAGGGTCCTTAGCTTATTGATGAGATTTGAGGGCACTGTGGTGCTGAATGCTGAGCTGTAGTCAATGAACAGCATTGTCACATAGGTGTTCCTTTTGTCCAGGTGGGAAAGGGCAGTGTGGAGTGCAATAGAGATTGCATCATCTGTGGATCTGCAAATTGGAGTGGGTCTAGGGTTTCTGGGATAGTGGTGTTAATGTGAGCCATGACCAGCCTTTCAAAGCACTTAATGGCTACAGATGTGAGTGCTACGGTCAGTAGTCATTTAGGCAGGTTACCTTAGTGTTCTTGGGCACAGGGACTATGGTGGTCTGCTTAAAACATCTATTACAGACTTGGACAGGAAGAGGTTAAAAAGGTCAGTGAAGACACTTGCCAGTTGGTCAACGCAGCCTCGCAGTACACGTCCTGGTAATCCGTCTGGCCCTGCGGCCTTGTGAAGTGTTGACCCATTTAAAAGGTCTTAATCACATCGGCTGCGGAGAGAGTGATCATACAGTCTTCCGGAAAAGCTAGTGCTCTCATGATTGTTTCAGTGTTATTTGCCTCAAAGCGAGCATAGAAGTAGTTTAGCTCATCTGGTAGGCTTGTGTCACTGGGCAGCTCTTGGCTGGGCTTCCCTTTGTAGTCTGCAATGGTTTGCAAGCCCTGCCACATCCGACGAGCTTCTGAGCCGGTGTAGTATGATTAGATCTTAGTCCTGTACTGACGCGTTACCTGTTTAATGGTTCATCGGAGGGCATAGTGGGATTTCTTATAAGCTTCCGGGTTAGAATCCCGCTCCTTGAAAGCGGCAGCTCTAGCGTTTAACTCAGTGCCGATGTTGCCTGTAATCCATGGCATGTACGTACGGTCACTGTGGGGACAACGTCATCGATGTACTTATTGATGAAGCCAATGCCTGATGTGGTGTACTCCTCAATGCCATCGGATGAATCCTGGAACATATTCCAGTCTGTGCTAGCAAAACAGTCCTGTTGCTTAGCATCTGCTTCATCTGACCACTTTTTTATTGATCGAGTCACTGGTGATTCCTGCTTTAATATTCGCTTGTAAACAGGAATTAGGAGGATAGAATTATGGTCAGATTGCCAAATGGAGGGTGAGGGAGAGCTTTGTACTCGTCTGTTTGTGGAGAAAAGGCGGTCCAGAGTTTTCCCCCCTCTGGTTGCACATTAGTTTCCCTGCATTAAAGTCCCTGACCACTAGGAGCGCCGCCTCTGGATGAGTGGTTTCCTGTTTGCTTATGGCAGACTACAGCTCATTGAATGCGGTCTTAGTGCCAGCATCAGTCTGTGGTGGTATGTAGACAGCTACGAAAAATACAGATGAAAACTCTAGGTAGATAGTGTGGTCTACAGCTTATCATCAGATACTCTACCTCATGTGAGCAAAACCGCGACACTTCCTTAGATATCTAGCACCAGCTGTTGTTTACATATATACATAGTTTGCCCCCCTTGCCTTACCAGACGTCGCGGTTCTATCCTGCCGATACAGTGTATAACCAGCCAGCTGTATGTTGATATTGTTGTCGTTCAGCCACGACTCCGTGAAGCCTAAGAAATGTGTTTTTAATGTCCCGTTGGTAGGTTAAACTTCCTTGTAGGTCGTCTATTTTATTTTCCAATGATTGCATGTTAACTAGCAGAACGGAAGGCAGTGAGGGTTTATTTGATCGCCTATGAATTCTCAGAAGGCAGCCTGACCTCTGTCCTCTTTTTCTCCATCTTCTCTTCACGCAAATGACAGGGATTTGGGCATGTTCCCGGTTCCCTTCACGTCGGGCTCGTCGGACTTGTTAACTTCTCTAGGGTAGGGGGCAGCATTCGGAATTTTGGATGAAATGCATGCCAAATTCAACTGCCTGCTTCTCGGGCCCAGAAGATATGATATGCATATAACTGGTAGATTTGGATAGAAAACACTCTAAAGTTTCCAAAACTGTTAAAATAGTGTCTGTGAGTATAACAGAACTGATTTGGCAGGCGAAAACCTGAGAAAAATCCATTCAGGAAGTAGTTTTCTTTTGATTTTGTAGTTTTCTATTCAATACCATTACAGTATCCATTGACTTAGGACTCAAATTGCAGTTTCTATGCCTTCCACTAGATGTCAACAGTCTTTAGAAATTGTTTCAGGCTTGTATTCTGAAAAATTAGGAAGTAAGAGCAGTCTGAATGAGTGGACCCGAAAGTGTCACAGAGCTTTTTCATGCGCGCGACCGAGACAGTACCTTTCTTGTTTACCTTTTATATTGACAACGTTATTGTCCGGTTGAAATATTATCGATTATTTAGGCTATAAACAACCTGAGGATTTAATATAAACATCTTTGGAAAATTTTCTATGAACTTTACGGATACAATTTGATTTTTTTGTCTTCCTGTTTTGACTGCGTTTGAGCCTGTGGATTACTGAAGAAAACGTGCAAACAAAACGGAGGTTTTTGGATATAAAGAGACTTTATCGAACAAAAGGAACATTTATTGAGTAAATGAATGTCTGCTGAGTGCAACCATATGAAGATCATCAAAGGTAAGGGATTAATTTTATCTCTATTTCTGACTTGTGTAACTGTTCTAATTGGCTGGTTACTGTTTGTAATGATTTGTCTAGTGGGCTATGTTCTCAAATAATCGTACGGTATGCTTTCGCCGTAAAGCATTTTTTAAATCTGACACCGTGGTTGGATTCACAAGAAGTTAATCTTTAAACCTATGTAAAATATGTTTTGTTTTCTGAATTTTTATAATGAGTATTTCTGTATTTGAATTTGGCGCCCAGCAGTTTCACTGGCTGTTGAAGAGGTGGGACGCTAACGTCTCACGTACCCAAGAGAGGTTAAAGGGAAAAAAAGCATCTGCCAGTTTGTGGTGAGTAATTGCTGTTCGGATGTAAATTTTGTGTGGGAGAGGTGTAAAAATTATTTTTAGCAATCAATAATGGCAACCCTCCTGGCATTGACAACTGAATGCTCGGCTAAGAAAAGCCAACTGACATTAACTCCTGAGGTGCTGACCTTTTGCACCCTCTACAACCACTGATTAGTATTTGACCCCGCTGGTCATCTATGAACGTTTGAACATCTTGAAGAACGATCTGGCCTAAAATGGCCATGTACTCTTATAATCTCTGCACGGCACAGTGAAAAGGGGACTGTCAACCCCTCAGAGCCTGGTTCATCACTAGGTTTCTTCCTAGCCACTGTGCTTCAACATCTGCATTACTTGCTGTTTGGGGTTTTAGCCTGGGTTTCTGTATAAGCACTTTGTGAAATCTGCTGATGTAAAAAGGACTTTATAAAGCAACGTGATTTAGGTAGCAGTGGTTTATACAATCCTTACCATCCCAGTTTTATCTGACTCCATAGGAAAACAAATAAAACGCATCATGTACCTGAGAACACAGTTTGCATGGCTGCCTAGGCTGCGGCTCAGAGGACAGGTGTAAACATGGCAGGCTGCTGTATTGGCTTAGCACTGTGACAACACAAACCTCTGACTACTGGAACACGCCTGTATGAGATCATCTTCAATCATCGCCACTTAGAGCCATATGGTTTCATAGTGGGACCACAGAAAGATGGCTACCAAAACCCTTCGGTGGGATGTGACATTCCAGTTTCTGGAACCGTTTTCCACCTGACTGTGACCTTGTTATTGCTTGAGGCTGAAAGGATCGTCAAATGAACTAACGTGTCTTGAAATTAGCACAGATCAAGCTACACTGGGTCGGGCCAATTTGTGTTGTAAGATGTGGATATTTTGAAGCTGCTCCAGTATTCATGATTGTCAATGTTTTCATGTGTAGGAAGACCATGAATAACAAAAATGTAGATCATTGGCAAAACGTTTCTTAACCATGAATATCATTAGCTAAAAGTAAAAAAAAAAAATATATATTGTAATGAAACAGACAGGGAGCAGGCCTCGAACCCTCGAACTTCTAGCCCGAAGTCCAGTGCGCTATCGACTGTGCCCCAAAAGCATGCTCAAGTGGCAGAGTCGATATCCACGCTTATAAACCCAGGGTCCTTACAATATAAACAGCCTATGATAAGTATATAAGTATACATCCCAGAGCCCAGTATAGAAACATCCAACTTTGGTCACAATCAGTAAGTGATGTAACAAAGATTAAATGAACAGAAGTGAGTCAAAATGAGCATTTCATCCAAAACGCACAAATGCTCTACTTGGCTGATATGACAACTGGGACATGGAAGAAAAACATGACACGCTTTAAACTTAGTGTAAACAGAAGTTCAAACTCCATAGTAGAAATCTTGCCCTGTCCACACATTTCTTAAAAATGTATTTGGCTTAATAATACATACCTGAAAGTCATGTAATGCAACAATGTTTTCATGTTTTAGTTCCTGGGGAAAATAAACAGGAAATGTTAGTTCTTTGCAAACAAAAACTCAATTTGAGTAAACATATGGAAATGATTGAATATACTACATCAAAATAAAACTGGTTGCCTTACCTTGAGAATTTTGATCTCTTTCCCTAAAAGGGTCTGAGACTTTGCCAAGTTCTTCTTGTTTATGCATTTCACGGCCACCTCCCAGTCGTGTTTCTAAAAACAGACAAACAAGAATTATGAATTAGAATGCAGTTTGACTACAGTTTTCTGGGTGCCTGTAAGGCTTGTTTAATGAATGTTAATAGGTGAATTGCATGGAACATAAAATAGTGAAAGTGGTAAGGTAGCCTACTATATAGCGAAGGAATTAACGATGGACACAGGACTTAAATCCTTAGTTACCTACTAGCTATAAGAGGCATGGTGACAACATATAGAGGAATGTATAGCAGGCTTGGCTCCATTTTCCCATGGACCAGAATCCTCCCTCAGCATGAAGTGTGTTGCTGTTGGACAGACATGTCTCAGCATGCCTTTGTGGTCAATACTTACATTTGGACTTTTGGAATAGCAATTTTTCCCCCTCTTTATCATTTCACATCTTCATCTAGATTTGAACACCCTCCCCACCCACTTCAACATAAAATTATAATTCTAGCCTAGATGTTAGACCATCACAAACCAAACTGTTAAAGAAAAATACTGTAATTTATGTTCATAATACTCTTGTAATAAATTATCATCATGAGACTCAAAAGATCACATTTCATCTGCAAATGGCTGTTGACATTTTTCATCATCAACCCAGACGATCACGTCCTTCAGCTGCCAGGCCTCTCGATTTAAGGTCGTACTAAAACAACATAGAGTAAATTCTACAAACGTAGGAGTAACATGATGAACAATGCATACGGGAAGACTTCATTTGAATAATAGCTAAATTGATACAATCTTGTTAGATCTAGATAAAAAATAAATTAAAATACGTTAAAAAAAATGCCACATCGTCCCCTCACCTCTCTATTCCTGCCCTTGAACACCACCGCAAATGCACCGTGTCCTATCAAATCCTTCCTGCTGAACTCGAATTTCCCCACGGTTTCCATCGCTCCAGAACCTCAGGGTTTTATTTTGAGGTCAAATGAAAAGCGTTGCAGGGTTGCAGATCTCTCTCGGATGTCCCTTTCTCCTCCGTGAAGTCGGCACAGCTGGAAAGTTCACCTCGTCTTTCGATTGCCATGGGCTGCCTTCCTGAGAAAGAACGATTTTCTTCTCTCATGTTTAGCTAACGAATGGAAAGGAGTCGGCCTCCTTTCAACAATATACGAGTCCCATGTTTTTTTGTTATGGTAGTTAGCTAGCTAGCACAACTGACGCAGTGTTTACAAAGAGACACTAACTCCAATGTAGACTGGCTATGTAGCTGCTAGCTTAAATATCCACCTTAAAAACAGAAGCCTCGGTTTTGTTTGTATACGGAGGAAATCGTTGGCTCCATTGCAACCCGTTCAATAATGTGTTGTAATTTGTTCCAACGCAAGTTCACGATAATTAGGCAAGCGGCATCTCGTAATATGTTCAATGGGCTTGAGTAATAGTTATTTTTTCTTTGCAGAGCAATCCTCGTATCGATGGTGGTCTCAACAAAGCCTTCAGTTACTCTCCAAGCCCCAAAATGTTGCGCAGGCGCACGAACTTACAGCTTTATTTTAAAGAGAGGTGTCACATCGGTGTTCTGTTGTTGCGTACTCTACTGCATGTAACCACGTAGAGACTACACTATAGAGTACAACAGTATGAGCCATATCACCCATTAAACCTAGTGGTCAAACAGGTAAATGGTTCCAATCGTTTTTCCACCATTAATTTTTCTCATAAGGGATTATAGAAAAAAAGGGCTGTGTTTTGTGTAGGCTTTTCCCGGGGTGACGTTTTGATACATGTAAATCTCTCTTGGACAAGGTGACTTTTATCAATATATTTACCTCCGAAAAATGAAACGCTAATTAGCTGCTAATGTGGCTATCAAATCAAATTTTATTGCTCACATATTTAGCAGATGTTATTGTGGGTGAAGCAAAATGCTTGTGTTCCTAGCTCCAACAGTACAGTAATATCTAACAATTCACAACAATACACACAAATCTAAAAGTCAAATAATGGAATTAAGAAATATATAAATATTAGAATGAGCAATGTCGAAGTGTCATTGACTAAAATACAGTAGAATAGAATACAGTATATACATATGAATGAGTAAAGCAGTATGTAAACATTATTACCTCCTGTACAGCACTTTGAGATATCAGCTGATGTACGAAGGGCTATATAAATACATTTGATTTGATTTGATTTATTAAAGTGACTAGTGTTCCATTATTGAAGTGACCAGTGATTCCATGTATATAGGGCAGCAGCCTCTAGGGTGCAGGGTTGAGTAACCCTGTTTTTCAGTATTTATTTCCCATATTTGATGCACCTGTACTGTCCTCGCCTTCTGGATGACAGGCCGTCGCTCGGGTGGTTGATGTCTATGATCTTTTTGGCCTTCCTGTGACATCGGCTGCTATAGGTGTCCTGGAGGGCAGGCAGTGTGCCCCCGGTGATGCGTTGGGCAGACCGCACCACCCTCTGGAGAGCCCTGCGATTGCGGGCGGTGCAGTTGCCGTTCCAGGCGGTGATGCAGCCCGACAGGATGCTCTCAATTGTGCATCTGTAAAAGTTTGTGAGGGTCTTAAGGGCCAAGCCAAATTTCTTGAGCCTGAGGTTGAAGAGGCACTGTTGCGCCACACTGTCTATGGGGGTGGATCATTGCAGATCGTCAGTGATGTGTATGCCGAGGAACTTGAAGCTTTCCACCTTCTCCACTGTGGTCCCGTCAATGTGGATAGGAGCGTGTTCCTGCTGCTTTTTCCTGAAGTCCAGCATCAACTCCTTTGTTTTGTTGACGTTGAATGAGAGGTTATTTTCCTGGCAACACTCCGCCAGAGCCCTCACCTCGTCATTGTTGGTAATCAGGCCTACTATGGTTGTGTCGTATGCAAACTTGATGATTGAGTTGGAGGCATGTGTGGCCAAGCAGTCATGGGTTAACAGGGAGTACACACCCTTGTGGAGCCCCTGTGTTGAGGATCTGTGAAGTGGAGGTGTTGTTCCCTACCTTCACCACCTGGGGGTGGCCCGTCAAGAAGTCCAGGACCCAGTTGCACAGGGCAGAGTTCAGACCCAGGGCCCCGAGCTTGATGATGAGCTTGGAGGGTACTATGGTGTTGAAGGCTGAGCTATAGTCAATGAACAGCATTCGTACATAGGTATTTCTCTTGTCCAGGTGGGATAGGGCAGTGTGCAGTGCAATGGTGATTGCATCGTCTGTGGATCTATTGGGGCGGTAAGCAAATTGGTGTCAGGTTAGGTAGAGGTGATATGATCCTTAATTAACTGGCCTATCAAAGTACTTCATGATGACAGAAGTGTGTGCTACGGGGCGATTGTCATTTAGTTATTAAAGTACTACAAATGCCATGATGATCTGGACGAGACTGCCCAATCGTGGCAAAGGTAAGATTCTATGGATTAACTAGCTAATTTTAGGTAAATGTAGTAATAAATTGGCTACATTTCAACTGTCTTGTGCAAGTTTTAAATTGACACAATACCTTGTAGCAAAGGTGTCAACTAGAGATGACGTGCAGGAGCTTGCAGGTATTTGTAGTTTTCCATGCTTTTTCAAATCAAATCAAACGATCTCTACGTTGATGCTAATTAGCATTTTAGAATCTGAGAGTAAATAGAGCCGAATATATTTATAAAAGTCACCTTGTCCTAGAGAAATTTAAATGGGTATTAAAAGGTCATGCCAAGGTCACCCTTATTTTAAATGTTTCTAAAATCCCCTATGGGAAAAATGAATGGTGGAAAAACAATTGGAACCATTTCCCTGTTTGACCGGTAGGTTTTATGGGTATTATGAAACCTCCACTGTGGGGCTGTAGACCACCTAGTCCTTGCCAATACCAGTAGTTAGACTACAATAGGCTGTTGTCTTTGATAGCAGAACTGATGTCGAGTCTTATTATTATTATTATAGTAAAAGCACACATTTTATGGAATCTTATAACACAAGTGTAATAATAACATGGTTGAAACCAAATTGACATCTCTACTGGCACCATGTGTTATAAATCAGTGTTGAATGAGGGTCATACACATCCCCAATACCCGTCTGTGCAAGCGTGCGTGTGTATGTACACAGACTTATGAGTTACTTATTATAGTTTTTAATATGAATGGCTACATTATTGAATATTAAAGGGCCATTATGATGAACACTAGCTAGCTGCACACTGAACTACAGTACAGACGTTTTTTAATTGAACCTTTATTTAACTAGGGAAGTCAGTTAAGGACAAATTCTTATTTACAATGATGGCCTACACCAGCCAAACCCAGACAACGCTGGGCCAATTGTGCGCTGCCCTATGGGATTCCCAATCACAGCCGGTTACAATGCAGCCTGGATCCAAACCAGGGTGTCTGTAGTGACGCCTCTAGCACTGAGATGCAGTGCCTTAGACCGCCGTGCCACTCGAGAGCGTTAATAATTTAATTGATTAAAATGTCCTTATGTGTTGTCCTGAGTGTTTTATCATGGCTACAAAACTAAATGTAATAATAAGGCTTGACATCACATATAATAGAATGTGAGAATAGAATGTTGTCTAATCTGTAGTAGACAGTGTTTCCAACATTCTAGGGACAAACTGACTAACAAACAGTATTTCAATTGAATTCGATGCAATTTATTTTCCCTTGAAGGAATTGGAGTACTTAGAAGACTACACAGTACACACATAACAAACAACATAGAGGACAGGACATACAGAACAAAACATCAGGAACAGCCAAATGTAGGCCAACACAGCAGGTTAATGCTGCATTCGTAACCAAGTGGGAAATGGAAATTGACCACACACGACTGGGAAAAATCCACTTGAATGGCCCTCTAACAGGTAATTATGAGTGGGAAACTTGTCTATCATACTGAGCTCCCATATGCTGACCTCTGATGTCACCTACTAAGGAAATGACCTTGATAACAGCATTTTCAGCAGTTAAATGCAACAACAAAACATTATTTACGAAAAGCAATCTATTAATAATATAGTTTTTGAACACTATCATTTGTTTACAAGCATGATATCCGTACTTTTAGTTTATTGTTTACATAGCGAGCTTGTTGGCCATTAGCCAATCAGCATTTTTCAACTAGTTCAAATCACAAGAGTGCGACCAACTGATATTTACTCCCACTTGGTTACAAACAGCAAAAGTTGGCTCATGATGATATTCGTTTGCCATTCTTTTCTATTTTTAAAAACATTTTTTTTGCAAATACCAGAGCCAAATAATGTATGGATTAAGAATATTTATTTTGGATATTTATTTTTAAAGTAGGCTAGAATCCTCCTACCTGACCAGTGATGACCCCCAAAATCTGCTGTCTCAGCCACTGCCTGTCACCAAGGGAGTACCCCAAGGCTCAGTCCTAGGCCCCATGCTCTTCTCAATTTACATCAACAACATAGCTCAGGCAGTAGGAAGCTCTCTCATCCATTTATATGCAGATGATACAGTCTTATACTCAGCTGGCCCCTCCCTGGATTTTGTGTTAAATTCTCTACAACAAAGCTTTCTTAGTGTCCAACAAGCTTTCTCTATCTTTAACCTTGTTCTGAACACCTTCAAAACAAAGGTAATGTGGTTTGGTAAGAAGAATGCCCCTCTCCCCACAGGTGTGATTACTATCTCTGAGGGTTTAGAGCTTGAGGTAGTCACCTCATACAAGTACTTGGGAGTATGGCTAGACAGTACACTGTCCTTCTCTCAGCACATATCAAAGCTGCAGGCTAAAGTTAAATCTAGATTTGGTTCCCTCTATCGTAATCGCTCCTCTTTCACCCCAGCTGCCAAACTAACCCTGATTCAGATGACCATCCTACCTCGGCTAGATTACGGAGACATAATTTATAGATCAGCAGGTAAGGGTTCTCTCGAGCGGCTAGATGTTCTTTACCATTCGGCCATCAGATTTGCCACCATTGCTCCTTATAGGACACACCACTGCACTCTATACTCCTCTGTAAACTGGTCATCTCTGTATACCCGTCGCAAGATCCACTGGTTGATGCTTATTTATAAAACCCCCTTAGGCCTCACTCCCCCCTATCTGATATATCTACTGCAGCCCTCATCCTCCACATACAACACACGTTCTGCCAGTCACATTCTGTTAAATGTCCCCAAAGCACACACATCCCTGGGTCGCTCGTCTTTTCAGTTCGCTGCAGCTAGCGACTGGAACGAGCTGCAACAAACACTCAAACTGGACAGTTTTATCTCAATCTCTTCATTCAAAGACTCAATCATGGACACTCTTACTGACAGTTGTGGCTGCTTTGCGTGATGTATTGTTGTCTCTACCTTCTTGCCCTTTGCACTGTTGTCTGTGCCCAATAATGTTTGTACCATGTTTTGTGCTGCTACCATGTTGTTTTCCTACCATGTTGTTGTCATGTTGTGTTGCTACCATGCTGTGTTGTCATGTGTTGCTGCCTTGCTATGTTGTTGTCGTAGGTCTCTCTTTATGTAGTTTTGTGTTGTCTCTCTTGTCGTGATGTGTGTTTTGTCTTATATTTATATGTTATATATATTTCTTAATCCAAGCCCCGGTCCCCGCAGGACGTCTTTTTGTCTTTTGCCTTTTGATAGGCCGTCATTGTAAATAAGAATTTGTTAACCGACTTGCCTAGTTAAATAAAGATTACATAAAAATTGTAATAAAATCCTCCAGATGTGACGCTTGGGATTTAGGCCAAAGAGTTCTAACTTAGTTTCATCAGGCCAGAGAATCTTGTTTCTCATGGTCTGTGAGTCTATGTGCATTTTGGCAAACTCCAAGCGGGCTGTTGTGCTTTTTACTGAGGAGTGGCTTCCGTCTGGCCACTACCATAAAGGCCTGATTGGTGGATTGCTGCAGAGATGGTTGTCCTTCTGGAAGGTTCTCCTATCTCCACAGAGGAACTCTAGAGCTCTGTCAGAGTGACCGTTCGGTTCTTTGTCACTTCCCTGACCAAAGTCCTTCTCCCCCGATTGCTCAGTTTGGCTGGACGGCCAGCTCTAGGATGAGTCTTGGTAGTTCCAAACTTCTTCAATTTAAGAATGATGGAGGCCTCTGTGTTCTTGGGGACTTTTAATGCTGCAGAAATTTCTTGGTACCCTTCCCCAGATCTGTGCCTTGACACAATCCTGTCTCGGAGCTCTACGGGCAATTCCTTCGACCTCAAGGCTTGGTTTTTGCTCTGACATGCACTGTCAACTGTGGAACCTTATATAGACAGGTGTGTGCCTTTCCAAATCATGTCCAATCAATTGAATTTACCACAGGTAGACTCCAATCAAGTTGTAGAAACATCTCAAGGATGATCAATGGAAACAGGATGCACCTGAGCTCAATTTCGAGTCTCATAGCAAAGGGTCTGAATACTTATTTAAATAAGGTATTTCTGTTTCTAAAAACCTGTTTTTGCTTCGTCATTATGGGGTATTGTTTGTAGATTGCTGATGAAAAAAAATATTTTATACATTTTAGAATAAGGCTGTAACGTAACAAAATGTGGAAAAAGTCAGGGGGGCTGAAAACATTCCAAAGGCACTGTACTGTATTCTAGTCAAGACCATCCTATTTAACTGTTGCTATACATATACCATTTTATCCTACGTTTTCTTCAAATATACTATATATACAAAAGTATATGGACACCCCTTCAAATTAGCGGATTTGGCTATTTCAGTCACACCCATTGCTGACAGGTGTATAAAATCGAGCACACAACCATGCAAACATTGGCAGTAGAATGGCCTTACTGAAGAGCTCAGTGACTTTCAACATGGCACTGTCTTAGGATGCCACCTTTCCAACAAGTCAGTTTGTCAAATTTCTGCCATGCTAGAGCTGCCCTGGTCAACTGTAAGTGCTGTTATTGTGAAGTGGAAATGTCTAGGAGCAAGTGGTAGGCCACACAAGCTCACAGAACCGGAATGCCGAGTGCAGAAGCGCATAGTGCGTAACAACGTCTGTCCTTGGTTGCAACACTCCCTACCGAGTTCCAAACTGCCTCTGGAAGGAACGTCAGCACAATAACTGTTTGTTGGGAGCTTCATGAAATGGGTTTCCATGGCCGAGCAGCTGCACACAAGCCTAAGATCACCATGCGCAATGCCAAGCGTCGGCTGAAGTGGTATAAAGCTCACTGCCATTGGATTCTGGAGCAGTGGAAACATGTTCTCTGGAGTGATGAATCACGCTTCACCATTTGGCAGTACAACGGACAAATCTGGGTTTGGAGAACGCTACCTGCCCGATTGCATAGTTCCAACTGTAAAGTTTGGTGGAGGAGCAATAATGTTCTGGGGCTGTTTTTCATGGTTCGGGCTAGACCCCTTAGTTCCAATAGTATGCAAGTATAAACATCATGGGACCATGCAGCCGTCATACTGCTGAGGAAGGAGACGCGTTCTGTCTCCTAGAGATGAACGTACTTTGGTGCGAAAAATGCAAATCAATCCCAGAACAACAGCAAAGGACCTTGTGAAGATGCTGGAGGAAACAGGTACAAACGTATCTATATCCACAGTAAAATGAGTCCTATATCGACATAACCTGATAGGCCGCTCAGCAAGGAAGAAGCCACTGCTCCAAAACCACCATAAAAAAGCCAGACTACGGTTTGCAACTGCACATGGGGACAAAGGTTGTACTTTTTGGAGAAATGTCCTCTGGTCTGATGAAACAAAAATAGAACTCTTTGGCCTTAATGACCATCGTTATGTTTGGAGGAAAAAGGGGGAGGCTTGCAAGCCGACGAACACCATCCCAACCGTGAAGCACGGGGGTGGCAGCATCATGTTGTGGGGGTGCTTTGCTGCAGGAGGGACTGGTGCACTTCACAAAATAGATGGCATCATGAGGACGGAAATTATGTGGATATATTGAAGCAACATCTCAAGACATCAGTCATGAAGTTAAAGCTTGGTCGCAAATGGGTCTTCCAAATGGACAATGACCCCAAGCATACTTCCAAAGTCGTGGCAAAATGGCTTAAGGACAACAAAGTCAAGGTATTGGAGTGGCCATTACAAAGCCCTGACCTCAATCCTATGGAGAATTTGTGGGCAGACCTGAAAAAGCGTGTGTGAGCAAGGAGGCCTACAAACCTGACTCAGTTACACCAGCTCTGTCAGGAGGAATGGGCCAAAACTCACCCAACTTATTGCGGGAAGCTTGTGGAAGGCTACCCAAAATGTTTGACCCAAGTTAAACAATTTAAAGGCAATGCTTCCAAATACTAATTGAGTGTATGTAAACTTCTGACCCACTGGGAATGTGATGAAAGAAATAAAAGCTGAAATAAATAATTCTCTCTACTATTATTCTGACATTTCACATTCTTAAAATAAAGTGGTGATCCTAACTGACCTGAGACAGGGAATTTTTACCAGGATTAAATGTCAGGAATTGTGAAATACTGAGTTGAAATGTATTTGGCTAAGGTGTAAGTAAACTTCTGACTTCAACTGTATACATATATATATATATATACTTTATATATATATATAAATATAAACTATATTTTGATTTGTTTTACACTTTTTTCGTTACTACATGATTCCATATGTGTTATTTCATAGTTTTGATGTCGTCACTATTATTCTACAAAAATAAAGAAAAACCCTTGAATGAGTAGATGTGTCCGAACACATCTACTCATTCAAGGGTTTTTCTTTATTTCTTCCAAATTCTACATTGTAGAATAATACTGACGACATCAAACTATGAAATAACACATATGGAATCATGTAGTAATGAAAAAAGTGTTAAACAAATCCAAATATAGTTTATATTTGAGTTTCTTCAAAGTAGCCACTATTTGCCTTGATAATAGCTTTGCACACTCTTGGCATTCTCTCAACCAGCTTCATGAGGAATGCTTTTCCAACAGTCTTGAAGGAGTTCCCACATATACTGAGCACTTGTTAGCTGCTTTTCCTTCACTCTGCGGTCCAACTAATCCCAAACCATCTCAATTGGGTTGAGGTCGGGTGATTGTGGAGGCCAGGTCATCTGATGCAGCACTACATCATTCTCCTTCATTGGTCAAATAGCCCTTACACAGCCTGGAGGTGTATTTTGGGTCATTGTCCTGTTGAAAAACAAATGATTGTCCCACTAAGTGCAAACCAGATGGGATGGCGTATCGCTGCAGAATGCTATGGTAGCCTTGCTGGTTAAGTGTGCCTAGAATTCTAAATAAATCACAGTGTCACCAGCAAAGCACCCCCACACCTCCTCCCCCATGCTTCACAGTGGGAACCACCCATGCAGAGATCATCCGTTCACCTATTCTGTGTCTCACAAAGACACGGAGGCACCAAAAATAGCACATTTTGACTCAACAGACCAAAGGACAGATTTCCATCGGTCTAATATCCATTGCTTGTGTTTCTTGACCCAAACAAGTCTCTTCTTCTTATTGGTGTCCTTTAGTAGTGGTTTCTGTGCAGCAATTCAACCATGAAGGCCTGATTCACGCAGTCTCCTCTGAACAGTTGATGTTGAGATGTGTCTGTTACTTTATTTGGGCTGCAATCTGAGGTGCAGTTAACTCTAATGAACTTATCCTCTGCAGCAAAGGTAACTCTGGGTCTTCCTTTCTTGTGGCAGTACTCATGAGAACCAGTTTCATCCAGTGATGGAAAAGTACTCAATTGTCATACTTGAGTAAAAGTAAAGATATGTAAATAAAGAATTACTCAAGTAAAAGTGAAAGTCACCAGTAAAATACTACTTGAGTCTAAAAGTATTTGGTTTGAAATATACTTAAGTATCAAAAGTAAATGGTATTGATAAAATGTAGTTAAGTATCAAAAGTAAAAGTACAAATCATTTCAAACCAGGCGGCATGATTTCAAAATATATATATATATTTTACTGGTGGCCAGGGGCACACTCTAACACAAACCGAAGCACTGGTGTTTAGTGAGTCCGCCAGATCAGAAGCAGTAGAGATGACCAGGGGTGTTCTCCTGATAAGTGCGTGAATTGGATCATTTTCCTGTCCAGCTAAGAATTAAAAATGTAACAAGTACTTTTGGGTGTCAGGGAAAATGCATGGAGTAAAAAGTACATTATTTTCTGTAGGAATGTAGTGAAGTAAAAGTAAATGTCCAAAGAAAAAATAGTAAAGTGAAGTACAGATACCAAAAAAAATGACTTTAGTAGTACTTTATAGTATTTTTACGTAAGTGCTTTACACCACTTGTTTCATGATGGTGTTTGCGACCGCACTTGAAGAAACTTTCAAAGTTCTTTACATTTTCCGCTTTGACTGACCTTCATGTCACCTTCAAGTAATGATGGACTGTCGTTTCTCTTTACTTATTTGAGCTGTTCTTGCCATAATACGGACTTGGTCTTTTACCAGATAGGGCTATCTTATGTATACCACCCCCTACCTTGTCACAACATTAACTTATTTGCTCAAACACATTAAGAAAAAAAGAAAATCCACAACTTAACTTTTAACAAGAAACACCTGTTAATTGAAACGCATGGCTGAGAGAATGCCAAGAGTGTGCAAGCTGTCATCAAGGCAAAGGGTGGCTACTTTGAAGAATTTGTTTAACCCTTTTCTGGTTACTACATGATTCCAAATGTGTTATTTCATAGTTGATGTCTTCACTATTATTCTACAATGTAGAAAACAGAAATAATAAAGAAAAACCCTTGAATGAGTAGATGTGTCCAAACTTTTGACTGGTACTATATATATATATATATATTACATACATACATGTCGTTTCCTTATGTTTTATACCGTCCCATTAATTCCATTCCAGCAATTACAGTCAGCCCTCCTACTATAGCTCCTCCCACCAGCCTCCACTGCCGCAATAACATCCATCTGCTAAATATGTGTATGCGAGAAATACAATTTGATTTGATGTAATTAGCTAATCTTGTCGTTATTAATTCATATCATAGGCTAATTTGTGTTTTATAATTTGGCCAATCATCAAAAGTATCAATATGGTCAGTAAAGCAAGTTCGAGCTCTCTTGTGGTGGTCACATTAGGCCTCCTACTCAGACTTTGCCCTCCTACTCGGACTTTGGTAGCCTATTACGAACCTTACTTTCTGTCTATGCTTTAGCCTCCTAGTCAGACTTTCCCCCCTACTCTGACGTTGCCCTCCCACTCAGACACAGTCTATTTCCTGTCTTCTCCACCTACATTCTACCTTCATTCCTTGGATTGGGTTATCATCTTTCTAAATGTCGGATTTTTTTTGCAAGTGCAAACAAAGTCCTATATTACAAAGATAAAAAATAGTTTCCCCACGTTATCACAGTAGTATTTGATTTCTTTTCACCACTAGGGGACAGTGCAGGTCTTCCCAAGTGAGGACACGGGAGCTAGAGGGGATGTACTGCAGATGAGCGACACCAAAAAGTTGTCACCTAATAATAGTCGATAGCCTTCCCCGGGGGCGTTAGTTGGGTCCCCATACCCTAGGTAAAGACCAAAAAATTATTCCTTTGAAGTTGGCAACAACAACAAAAAGTAAAAATCATTCCAATTCCGATTAAAATGCAACGGCTGTTTAGTGTTATGGCTGGCTTTAGGACCATGGGAGCACTGCTCGGAGAGCAGCCAGCCTGTGCGCCTTTTCTGACTGTTTTAGAAAGCTGAGGGCAGTGTCTTTTAGGCAGTGCACCTATTGCTTTGAATTTGATGTTGGCATTTGAACATTTTTATTTTATTTATTTATTTATCCGTTATTTTACAAGGTAAGTTGACTGAGAACACGTTCTCATTTACAGCAACGACCTGGGGAATAGTTACAGGGGAGAGGAGGGGGATGAATGAGCCAATCGTAAACCGGGGATTATTAGGTGACCGTGATGGTTTGAGGGCCAGATTGGGAATTTAGCCAGGACACCGGGGTTAACACCCCTACTCTTACGATAAGTGCCATAGTGCCATGGGATCTTTAATGACCTCAGAGAGTCAGGACACCCGTTTAACATAATGTAATTTGATAGCCAGGGGTTAATTTAACTGGGAATTGAGAGGTGGGGACCATTCAAAACTAAAACCTGCTTAATTGCTATTAAAATATAAATTGTGATAGCTGTAAGCATAATTGTTATTTTAATTTATTTGCCCAATAGGCTAGTGCAATTTTGGTTTCATGTAGGCCTATAGGTATGAACTGAACAACTTGCTATTTAGAGCATTCCCCCTAAACACATGTCATGTTTTTGGCTTCAAATACAATAACAATGGTAGGCAATAACAAATGTGCATTGCATTGCAGTGACAGAACGATAATTGAGAAAATGCAAATCATTAATGATTTAGTTGGGCTAACTTTTTAACTTCTTGCTGTAGGCCTACTTCATCATCATCCTCTGCCTGCATCCCTAATCCCTACCTGAAGCCTATCTGCCTCTGGTATAATGCATTTCCACCTCTCACTTGATCAGTCTTGCTTGCCCATTTTCCTGAATTAAAATGTCATATTCTAACGGATTAATCATGCTAGCAAAACATAATTAAATATTGCTAAGTAAATATAATGAGCACCCAGATAGTGCAAATGCTATGTAGGCACCACAATAATCAGATAGAGACAAGCTGGCCCGGGGAAACATTTGGGCGGTCCTCCTCCTTGTTGGCAACTATGTTGCAATGTTAATATTCTCGCTGCCTTATTGATACAAAATGTTTCTATACTCTCAGAGCCGACTTCTTTGTTTATACAATCAGTGGCGATTTTAGCATGTAACGCTTGGTGGGGCATGCCAGCAAAGCCACTACACAACACTAAACAATACATTAATTGCACTATAACGGTGCCAAACTGTGCCCACAAACTGTTAGGTCCTTCAGCAGTCCCAACGCCTGCTACACCTGGCTATCAGCGGAGCCTATTCTGGCAGCAAAACAGTTCATTCAGTCTCATTTACTGCCTTAAACAAACCGTAGCTGATATGGCTGACTTGCTTAAACAAATGGGGTTTCTACTGACAATTGGGATGTACAAACTATGGCATAAGGGGATGATGAGCGGATAGGAATGAATCCATAATTTAGATTAAGACGTTAATGAGTGAGCTGGGACGGACGTAGTCAATATAACTAGTTGTTCAGCACTTTTGAAATGTACCGCGACAGAATTCAGAACATGGGCCGTTCTGACAGTATTCTCCCTGTACACCAAGTCAGAACCGTGGGATAAATAAAGGGGGCATATAAGCAGACAATGAAAGCTCTTACAATATTCAATGATGGCATTTATCTAATACAGACTATAGGCTAAATGTGCGCCACCAAGTCAGAAGAGTAGGCTAAGTTATTAGGTGAAAAGGGAGAAAATGATTAGGGTGAGGCACATGGGCTACGAACAGCTTACTACACAACATACACTTGGTATTGCTTTCTTAGCTATAGTATACATATCTCCCTGTCATGTTACATAATTTATGCAGCAGCATACAATACATTTTTGGACTCAACTTGTTGTGCTGTGCTCACTTCAACAGGAAGGTGGCGCAGCGATCCTTTGTCGCTAATTTTGTCATTAAAGTCTGCCATTCTCTGTATTTATGGTGCTTTCAAGACAACTGGGAACTTGTAGAAAAAAAACAAGGTTGAATCATGACATCAGTGATCTTCAGTTCCGAGCTCTAGAAAGAGGCCAGAGTTCCCAACTTGGAATTCCGCGTTGGATTACCGTTCAAAACTTATTTTCCCAGTCGGAGATCCCAGTTGTCTTGAACTCACTGAAGTCTGAGATTTCCCAGTTCAGAGTTTCCAGAAGTCATGCTGGATTGACAGAATGGCCAATGTTGAATGTTTATCCTTTAAAGCTTGGTAAAGAGACCCTTAAACCCAGACTTGGACCACACATCCACTCCACTGAAAATAAAAGGATTTGCCAGTAGATTGTCAACTTGATTCATGATGATGACTGCTAACTTGCTAGCTAAGATTTAGAAAGTAGGATGTTGACATTATCAGTCCAATTTAAGCTACGGTACATATGAGGTGATTTGACGTCATTTTATCAGTGACCTTCTTGGATGGGCACTTCTAATGTAACTCTATGGCAGCACGCAAGGGGCTTGAATTATCGAGCTCTCCCCATAGATTTTGCAGCGACGTAGTGTCCCCATGAGTGACAGAACACTGAGCCAATCACGGCGCGACTAGAGAACATTACCAACCCCTACGCTCTGTATTTTCCGCTGGCTGCCCCACCACCACAGAAAGCACTGAGCTAGACTGAAACACCTACATTTTGGAGATGCCTTAATCAAGAAAGCAAAAAAGGGCTTTATAATATATCTTTTTTACATTGTTTTAAAACTGATATGGCATTTCCAGTCAACTGTTTTATGCTCTGGTTACTTTCTTATTGATGTTGGTACAGTATTTGAAGTTGACCTTGATAGCATGTATTATGCATCTATTTCATGTTGCACTGTATGCACTGTTCCACAAGTAAATAAGTCAATGTATGTACACTGAGTATACCAAACATTAGGAACAGCTTTACAATATTGAGTTGTACCCCCTTTTGCCCTCAGAACAGCCTCAATTTGTCAGGGTGTCAAGGAGTCAAAAGCATTCCACAGGGATGCTGGCCCATGTTGATGCCAATGCTTCCCACAGTTGGGTCAAGTTGGCTGGATGTCCTATGAGTGGTGGACCATTGTTGATACACATGGGAAACTGTTTAGTGTGAAAAACCCAGCAGCATTGCAGTTCTTGACACAAACGATACGCCTGACACCTACTACCATATCCTGTTCAAAGGCACTTAAATCTTTTGTCTTTCCCATTCACCCTTTGAATGTCACACACACAATCCATGTCTCAATTGTCTCAAAGCTTCAAAATCATTATTTAACCTCCCCTTCATCTACACTGATTTAAAGTGGAATTAACAAGTTACATCAATAAGGGATCATAGCTTTTACCTGGATTCACCTGGTCAGTCTATATCATGGAAAGAGCAGGTGTCCTTAATGTTTTGTACACTCAGTGTATGATGAGTAGCAAGATTTTTTATAAGTGTCAGGGTTAGTGTCCCGCTCCTTGAAATCTGCAGCTCTAGCCTTTAGCTCTGTCCAGATGTTGGCTATAATCCATTGCTTCTGGTTGGGATACAGTATGTACGTACGGTCACTGTTGGGACGATGTCGTCGATGCACTTATTAATGAAGCCGGTGACTGAACTCCTCAACGCCACCAGATGAATCGCGGAACATATTCCAGTCACTGCTAGCAAAACAGTCTTGTAGCTTAGCATCCACTTCATCGGACCACTTCCGAATTGAGCGTGTCACTGGTACTTCCTGTTTGAGTTTTTGCTTGTAAGCAGGAATCAGGAGGATAGAGTTATGGTCAGATTTGCCAAATGGAGAGCGAGGAGGAGCTTTATATGCGTCTCTGTGGAGTGAAGGTGATCTAGAGCTTTTTTACCTCTGGTTGCACAGGTGACATGAGGTAAAATGGATTTCAGTTTTCCTGCATTAAAATCACCGGCCACTAGGAGCCCTGCCTTTGGATGAGCGTTTTCTTGTTGGCTCATGGTCCTATAATAACTTGTTGAGTGCGGCCTTAGTGGCAGCATCAGTTTGTGGTGGTAAGTAGACAGCTATAAAAATAATAGTATGGTAAATAGTATGGTCTACAGCTTATCATGAGGTATTCTAACTCAGGTGAGGAGAACCTTGAGACTTCTTTAATATTAGAGATCGTACACCTACTGTTGTTGACAAAGAGACACACACCCTGCCCTTGAGTTCACGAGACGCTGCCGTTATGTCCTGCCGATGCATAGAAAAACTAGCTAGATTTATATTGACCATGTCCTTGTTCAGTCACGACTCTGTGAAGCATACGATATTACAGTTCTTCAGGTCCTGTTGATAGGATTGTCTCAGACAGAGCTTGTCTAGTTTGTTCTCCAGTAATTGTACATTCGCCAAATAAAACAGAGGGTAATCAATCAAATGTATTTATAAATCCCTTTTTACATCAGCAGATGTCACAAAGTGCTTATACAGAAATCCAGCCTCAAACCCCAAACAGCAAGCAATGCAGATGTAGAAGCTCCCTTGAAAGGCAGGAACCAAGGAAGAAACCTAGAGAGGACAAAGGGTCTGAGGGGTGGCCAGTCCTCTTCTGGCTGTGCCAGGTGGAGATTAAAGGATACATGTCCATTAAGGCCATATTGTTCTTCAAGATGTTCAAACGTTCATAGATGACTAGCAGGATCAAATAATAATCACAGTGGTTGTAGAGCGTGCAACAGGTCAGCACCTCAGGAGTAAATGTCAGTTGGCTTTCATAGCTGAGCATTCAGAGGTCGAGTCAGCAGGTTTGGTAGAGAGAGTAAGTGAGAGAGAGAGAGGGGGGGGGGGGAAGTCAGGCAGAACAGGCAGAACAGTTGAAACTGGAACAGCAGCACGACCAGGTGGACTGGGGACAGCCAGGAGCCATCAGTCCAGGTTGTCCTGAGGCATGGTCCTAGGGCTCAGGTCCTCCGGGAGAGGAGGGAGAGAGAGAGAGAATTAGAGGGAGCATACTTAAGTTCACACAGGACACCAGATAAGACAGGAGAATTTCACCAGATGAGACAGGAGCCCCCCGGCACATAGACTACTGCAACATAAATACTGGAGGCTGAGACGGGGGGGTCGGGTAGAGGCGGTTTATTCACTTGCCGCTGTAGTTTCATCAGATTGCGCCCTCGTCAGCCTCTATTTCGTAGTTTCATCAGATTGTCCCCACGTCAGCCTCTATTTCGCGGTTTCATCAGATTGCCCCCACGTCAGCCTCTATTTCGTAGTTTCATCAGATTGTCCCCACGTCAGCCTCTATTTCGCGGTTTCATCAGATTGCCCCCACGTCAGCCTCTATTTCGTAGTTTCATCAGATTGCCCCACGTCGGCCTCTATTTCGTAGTTTCATCAGATTGCCCCACGTCGGTCTTTATTTCGTAGTTTCATCAGATTGCCCCACGTTGGGCTCTATTTTGTCGTCTTTTCCTCTTTTCCTAGTGTCTGGGATTAGGGCCTGGTCCCGGGTCATTGAAGTAGAATTCTTCATCCAAATTGAGTTTAGTGAACATTATTCTGATGTCCAGAAGCTATTTTCGGTCGTAGGAAATTATGGCTGATTGATTATGTACATAAAAAAGCTAAGATCAGCACAATTATTTTTTTGCATAATTGGTTAAGAGCCCGTAAAACGACCGCTATACATGCCAATGCCATTCTTGTCCCGATAAACTCCCAGACACACAGCAGCACTGCAGCCTCTTTAGGCTCTGCCTTGGAGTGACAGGTAGCCTTGTGGTTAGAGTGTTGAACTTGTAACTGAAAGGTTGCAACATCAAATCCCTAAGCTGACAAGGTAAAAATCTATTGTTCTGCCCCTGAACAAGGCAGTTAACCCACTGTTCCTAGGCTGTCATTGAAAATAAGAATTTGTTCTTAACTGACTTGCCTAGTTTAAAAAAGGGCAGGTTGGGTGTAGAGGAGCAGGTGGCTTGGGAAATTGAGATCAGAGAGCCAGAGCACTTCAGCCAGTGTAAGGTTTTAACTGTTCCAGTAGTCAGTGTGGTGAACAATGTGTCATGTGTGGAATGTGTGACATGTAGTTGTTGTACAGTACCTTTAGAAGGCACATCAGAAAGGGTTATTAAAGAAGATGTGTGTGTGCTTGTGTGTCAAATATACCATCAGCAGAGGAACTAAGGCCAACAGTTCCATCTAAAATCAGACTGACAAATGCAGCATGAGTGCTGGCAGTGGCACATGGCTCATGTATATAACATTGCATACAATGTAGACAATACTAAGATTCAGTGATTGTTCTGTTCTCACATCCGGTGTGTATTTTCATGTCAGAATCTCCCTGCAGTGCAGGTGGTGTAACCTGCCGTAAGCATCACAACATCACCTCCTGTCATTGCTATCAATACCAGCAGATGCTGCACTCTGTAAGCGTTTTCTCTGATCTTGGATGTGGACGGCATTGTGACGTCCCTGGGGGTGATGGATTGGTTAAACCTGGCCCATCTGCGGCTTGGTCCAAATTCTTGCTGTCTTCTGGCTGAGTAGGGATTGAGGTTAGCTCAAACACACAGGTTACACACATACATGCACACACAAACTCATACAGTACACACACGCACACATCATACTGTCCTACAGTGCACACCTGTCCTACAGTGCAAACCTGACCTACAGTACACACCTGTTTTACAGTGCACACCCTGGACTGCTGCTAGTGTCTGAGCTTAGATCCCAGTGTCTCATGCAGGTAAGAGCACAGCTGTGCGTGGAGGTGATACGGATTGTGTGTAGTGTAGCAGGGTTGTGCAGAGGTCAACTCCAACCACTGAGATGAGGCCCATTGTGATCGTCATGATCTTTCTGGTTGAAACAACTTGCTATGATCTTCCCTGAATTTTTCCTCTCTTTGAATCTGAATAGATTTGGCCCTGTACGAAGACCCTTTGTCACGCCCTGACCATAGAGAGCCCTTGGTTCTCTATGGTGTTGTAGGTCAGGGCGTGACTAGGGGGTGTTCTAGTCAATTATTTCTATGTTTGGGTTTTAGTACGGTTCCCAATTAGAGGCAGCTGATTATCGTTGTCTCTAATTGGGGATCATACTTAAGTTCTCCATTGTTCCCACCTGGGTTGTGGGATATTGTTTGTGTTTGTGCTTGTTGCACCACGTATGTCACGTTTCGTTGCTTGTTTATTGTTGTTGTTGAAGTTTCACTTGAAATTAAGATGTGGAACTCAAATCACTCTGTGCCTTGGTCCGTCCATTCTAACAAGCGTAACACCCTTCTAGAGTTCAAGTTTTCTGCTTTAAATGCAGCTGATTGGCAATAATGAAGTTCCTTCCTAGGGCTGTGGTGGTCATGACATTTTGTCAGCTAGTTATTGTCATGCAAAAGACTGCCGGTCTCACGGTATTCGACCTTTAATGAACATAAATACATTTAGCATCTCCAGGCTGACGCGTGCCTTTGGAACATCTACATTTAAAAAAGTTGAATAAATACATTTAATATACACTATCAAAATAAATCCATTATTTATTTTAGTCAGGTCTAAAGAAACATTATGATAGGAAGAAAATTAATTTTCAGAAGGACAGAACATGAGTTGGCCTACTGTATGTTATCTGGCTATGCTCCATGCCATAGGCTGTAGGCTTGTTCATTTAGTAGATGCTTAAGTCTTGGGCCATTATTTTATATGACTTTATAGTAAGAAGAATATAATTTAACTTGTTATGGCTGCATCCCTTGTTCTCAATTTCCGCCTGAAGACATACAGTGGGGCAAAAAAGTATTTAGTCAGCCACCAATTGTGCAAGTTCTCCCACTTAAAAAGATGAGAGAGGCCTGTAATTTTCATCATAGGTACACTTCTACTATGACAGACAAAATCAGAAAAAAAAATCCAGAAAATCACATTGTAGGATTTTTTATGAATTTATTTGCAAATTATAGTGGAAAATAAGTATTTGGTCACCTACAAACAAGCAAGATTTCTGGCTCTCACAGACCTGTAACTTCTTCTTTAAGAGGCTCCTCTGTCCCCCACTCGTTACCTGTATTAATGGCACCTGTTTGAACTTGTTATCAGTATAAAAGACACCTGTCCACAACCTCAAACAGTCACACTCCAAACTCCACCATGGCCAAGACCAAAGAGCTGTCAAAGGACACCAGAAACAAAATTGTAGACCTGCACCAGGCTGGGAAGACTGAATCTGCAATAGGTAAGCAGCTTGGTTTGAAGAAATCAACTGTGGGAGCAATTATTAGGAAATGGAAGACATACAAGACCACTGATAATCTCCCTCGATCTGGGGCTCCACGCAAGATCTCACCCCGTGGGGTCAAAATGATCACAAGAACGGTGAGCAAAAATCCCAGAACCACACGGGGGGACCTAGTGAATGACCTGCAGAGAGCTGGGACCAAAGTAACAAAGCCTACCATCAGTAACACACTACGCCGCCAGGGACTCAAATCCTGCAGTGCCAGACGTGTCCCCCTGCTTAAGCCAGTACATGTCCAGGCCCGTCTGAAGTTTGCTAGAGAGCATTTGGATGATCCAGAAGAAGATTGGGAGAATGTCATATGGTCAGAAGAAACCAAAATATAACTTTTTGATAAAAACTCAACTCGTCGTGTTTGGAGGACAAAGAATGCTGAGTTGCATCCAAAGAACACCATACCTACTGTGAAGCATGGGGGTGGAAACATGCTTTGGGGCTGTTTTTCTGCAAAGGGACCAGGACGACTGATCCGTGTAAAGGAAAGAATGAATGGGGCCATGTATCGTGAGATTTTGAGTGAAAACCTCCTTCCATCAGCAAGGGCATTGAAGATGAAACGTGGCTGGGTCTTTCAGCATGACAATGATCCCAAACACACCGCCCGGGCAACGAAGGAGTGGCTTCGTAAGAAGCATTTCAAGGTCCTGGAGTGGCCTAGCCAGTCTCCAGATCTCAACCCCATAGAAAATCTTTGGAGGGAGTTGAAAGTCCGTGTTGCCCAGCAACAGCCCCAAAACATCACTGCTCTAGAGGAGATCTGCATGGAGGAATGGGCCAAAATACCAGCAACAGTGTGTGAAAACCTTGTGAAGACTTACAGAAAACGTTTGACCTCTGTCATTGCCAACAAAGGGTATATAACAAAGTATTGAGATAAACTTTTGTTATTGACCAAATACTTATTTTCCACCATAATTTGCAAATAAATTCATTAAAAATCCTACAAGCGTCAGATATGATGCTGGAGATAATTTTTATGGATAACACAAGAGGGCAACTGTAGGTGTACAAAGTTTCCGGAAGTTATCAGACTGATAACTTCCGGAATGGGCGAGCTACATGACATTTAGCATGAAGTCACCCAGGTGTCCCACACAAGTTGCCCAAATGTACCCAAGTGGCCGAATTGGTGAAATGACCTATAACTATATACAACAGTGCAAATAACTATATACAACATATCAAAAAGCAATTCTAACACACAAAAACATTTATATATATATTTTTTTAAATATTAGAAAAGAAAACGAAAAAAAAAACAGGGGTAGACCCTTTGGAAGTCCTCTACACAATATTTTGCTGCCTGTGCCATGTCCCATAGCAGTCTCTTTCTGATGTAAAGCAGAAGCAAACTGAACAAGTGGTGCAGGTGATGGGGGACTTCATGCGACACAGAACACAACGACGCCTCCATGCTTTGCCCTTTTGGCCCTGAGGCACAGTCATGCCTGCAGTAATGAACTGTGGCATATGAACACATATGTGTGTGTTTGCTGTTCTACTCCATTCCATTTGAATAAAAAATGGAAAATCTATATATCTTACATACATATACACACACACACACACACACACACCCAAACAAACAAACAAACAAACACACACACACACACACACACACACACACACACACACACACACACACACACACACACACACACACACACACACACACACACACACACACACACACACACACACACACACACTCAAACAAACCAACAAACAAATAACACACACACACACACACACAGGTTATGGGTCGTACACATACATACACACAGACACACTATAGCCAATGTGTACTTTACACATTTCATCACACATTTCATTGCAAATTGCAAAAAAAAATGACAATTTTTTTTGTTGCAAAAAAAGCAAATATATATATATTTATATTTCATAAAACGGCATTAGCACTTACCAGTCCAGAAGTACGTCCTGTCCTTGCAGAAACAGCTCCTCAATGTTTGGATCATAACTGTGTTCACTCAAAGATTCCTCAAACAAAAAATCTGTCTCACTTTCCCGATCAATCTCTTCTATAATCTGGTGCAAATCTGTATACTTAGACTTGGACTTCGCTTTTCCTGATTTATTCGCCATGATGTCTTCAATGAAATCGTTGAAAAAACACTTTCCAAAATACTACTTTCCAAAACACCGCTGTGCGTAACAAGCGTGACTGCAACTACTCTGTAGGTCAATGGCGAGAATGTTTTCGTTACGCGTGCGTTTACAAACAAGGGATGGTGGTCCAACCCATAACCATCACATACTGGCGTTTACCTCAGCTCATTGGCTATCTACCCAGCTAGATTTCAAGAAGATCAGTGGTCATTGGGCAGAAATACAGTCAATCAACGAAGCTTCGCTAATATTATTGGTGCGCAATGAACTCATTGCTCGTTGTCTTCAAATCAGTTCACTTCGGTCAATACTCCTCGCAAAAAAACAATCAAGTTTGGCTGTGTTACAAACATCCAGAGGATTGCAATGGAACCAACCATGACTAGATAAATTATTGTTTAGTGTGTGTAATTACGTCGAATGCTCCGTAAAAAGTTGATAGTGATGGAAATCACGACACAAACGGTTTACAAAATGTTTCGTTTTAGGCTATAAAAATGGATTTTATCAAAGAAAACGGCACTTCATTTGATCACTGGGACCCTCAGGAAGAGAAATAAGAGCAAGATATCAGAATGTAAGTCATAATTTTACCTTCAGATGTGAATTTGTCAAAACTGTCATGGCGGAAAATGTTTGTTATTGTTGATCGCTCTTCTCAAACAAAAGCATGGCATTTGTTCTCTGTAATAGCTATTTTAAATCGGAAAACGTAGTTTGATTACCAAGATTCTAATCTTTTGAAGGATGTAAGACACTTGCATTTTCAAGAATGTTTAATGTTACGACGTTGTATTTTTAGTTAGTCACTCTGAAATTTCCCCGGATGTTGATCCCTGTACGGGGATCGCAGCCATTTAACTTAGCTGAATAAAATAGAAAGGATATTTTTCCCATTACAAGTGCGAATGCGCAATTTGAAGTGGCTATGTTGAGTGTTTCCAAATTCTGTTACGTTACAGCCTTATTCTAAAATTGATTAAATTGTTGTTGTTTTTCTCATCAATCTACACACAATACCCCATAATGACAAAGCAAAAGCAGATTTACATTTACATAAAATTACAAAATCTTTCAGACCCTTTACTCAGTACTTTGTTGAAGCACCTTTGGCAGTGATTACAGCCTCAAGTCTTCTTGGGTATGACACTACAAGCTTGGCACTCCTGTATTTGGGGAGTTTCTCCCATTCTTCTCTCCAGAGATGTTTGGTTGGGTTCAAGTCCGGTCTTTGGCTGGGCCCCTCTAGGACATTCAGAGACTTGCCGTGAAGCCAGTCCTGCGTTGTCTTGGCTGTGTGCTTAGGGCTGTTGTCCTGTCGGAAGGTGAACCTTCACACCTAGTGTGAGGTCCTGAATACTCTGGAGCAGCTCCGTTCATCTTTCCCTCGATCCTGTCCCTGCTGCTGAAAAACATCCCCACAGCATTATGCTGCCACCACCATGCTTCACCGTAGGGATGGTGCCTGGTTTACTCCAGATGTGACACTTGGCATTCAGGCCAAAGAGTTCAATCTTGCTTTCATCAGACCAGAGAATCTTATTTCTCATGGTCTGAGAGTCCTTTAGGTACCTTTTGGCAAACTCCAAGTGGGCTGTCATTTGCCTATTTCTGAGGAGTGGCTTCCATCTGGTCCCTCTGCCATAAAGGTCTGATTGGTGGATTCCTGCAGAGGTGGTTGTCCTTCTGGAAGGTTCTCCAATCTCCACAGAGGAACTCTGGAGCTCTGTCAGAGTGAACATTGGGTTCTTGGTCACTTCCCGGACCAAGGCCCTTCTCCCCGAAATTGCTCAGTTTGGCTGGACGGCCAGCTCTAGGAAGAGTCTTGATGGTTCCAAACTCGGTTGGGTAGGCTGTGTGGAGTGTTCAGCCGACTGGATTTAGGACCGCGCGGACAACACAGAGTGGGCTGACAGGCTGTGTGAATGCAAAGCTTCTGGAAGGCTGGCTGGACCAGCACGGGAGAGTTGAGCATAGTTCAATGTGTATGTGTTGCGCTCTTTCACTGAGTCGTAAAAGCAAGCAGAGCAGAGACTGGCTACTCTTTAGTTGGCTGATGTAGCTGGCAAGGTAACTTCTGTTTAACTTAACAGGAAAAACTAAACTAGTGTTTATTTGCAGTGCTGAGCTAGTACTGTAACTGACATGTAACATTAGCTAATGTTTAATCCCCTCTCGACTGATTTGAATGAATAAGCTAAGGTTTCCATGGCCGAGCAACCGCACACAAGCCTAAGATCACCATGCACAATGCCAAGCCAAATCAAATCAAATTTTATTTGTCACATACACATGGTTAGCAGATGTTAATGCGAGTGTAGCGAAATGCTTGTGCTTCTAGTTCCGAAAATGCAGTAATAACCAACGAGTAATGTAACCTAACAATTCCACAACTACTACCTTATACACACAAGTGTAAAGGGATAAAGAATATGTACATAAAGATATATGAATGAGTGATGGTACAGAACGACATAGGCAAGATGCAGTAGATGGTATCGGGTACAGTATATACATATACATTATATTAAGTGGCATTGTTTAAAGTGGCTAGTGATACATTTTTGATCAATTTCCATAAATTTCCATTATTAAGGTGAGCTGGAGTTGAGTCAGTATGTTGGCAGCAGCCACTCAATGTTAGTGGTGGCTGTTTAACAGTCTGATGGCCTTGAGATAGAAGCTGTTTTTCAGTCTCTCGGTCCCTGCTTTGATGCACCTGTACTGACCTCGCCTTCTGGATGATAGCGGGGTGAACAGGCAGTGGCTCGGGTGGTTGTTGTCCTTGATGATCTTTATGGCCTTCCTGTGACATCGGGTGGTGTAGGTGTCCTGGAGGGCAGGTAGTTTGCCCCCGGTGATGTGTTGTGCAGACCTCACTACCCTCTGGAGAGCCTTACGGTTGTGGGCGGAGCAGTTGCCGTACCAGGCGGTGATACAGCCCGACAGGATGCTCTCGATTGTGCATCTGTAGAAGTTTGTGAGTGCTTTTGGTGACAAGCAGAATTTCTTCAGCCTCCTGAGGTTGAAGAGGCGCTGCTGCGCCTTCTTCACAACGCTGTCTGTGTGGGTGGACCAATTCAGTTTGTCCGTGATGTGTACGCCGAGGAACTTAAAACTTAGTACCCTCTCCACTACTGTCCCGTCGATGTGGATAGGGGGGTGCTCCCTCTGCTGTTTCCTGAAGTCCACAATCATCTCCTTTGTTTTGTTGACGTTGAGTGTGAGGTTATTTTCCTGACACCGCACTCCGAGGGCCCTCACCTCCTGCCTGTAGGCCGTCTCGTCGTTGTTGGTAATCAAGCCTACCACTGTAGTGTCGTCCGCAAACTTGATGATTTGAATTGGAGGCGTGCATGGCCACGCAGTCGTGGGTGAACAGGGAGTACAGGAGAGGGCTCAGAACGCACCCTTGTGGGGACCCAGTGTTGAGGATCAGCGGGGTGGAGATGTTGTTACCTACCCTCACCACCTGGGGGCGGCCCGTCAGGAAGTCCAGTACCCAGTTGCACAGGGCGGGGTCGAGACCCAGGGTCTCGAGCTTGATGACGAGTTTGGAGGGTACTATGGTGTTAAATGCTGAGCTGTAGTCGATGAACAGCATTCTCACATAGGTATTCTTCTTGTCCAGATGGGTTAGGGCAGTGTGCAGTGTGGTTGCGATTGCGTCGTCTGTGGACCTATTGGGGCGGTAAGCAAATTGGAGTGGGTCTAGGGTGTCAGGTAGGCTGGAGGTGATATGGTCCTTGACTAGTCTCTCAAAGCACTTCATGATGACGGAAGTGAGTGCTACGGGGCGGTAGTCGTTTAGCTCAGTTACCTTAGCTTTCTTGGGAAGCCTTGGCTGGAGTGGTGTAAGCTTGCCGCCATTGGGCTTTGGAGCAGTGGAAACGTGTTCTCTGAAGTGATGAATCACACTTCACCATCTGGTAGTCCAACAGATGAATCTGGCTTTGGCGGATGTCAGGAGAAAGCTACCCGCCCCAATGCATAGCGCCCATTGTAAAGTGTGATGGAGGAATAATGGTCTGGGGCTGATTTTCATAGCTCTAGTGAAGGAAAATCTTAACTCTACAGCATACAATAACATTCTAGACGATTCTGTGCTTCCAACTTTGTGGCAACAGTTTGGGGAGGGCCATTTCCTGTCTCAGCATGACAATGCCCCTGTTCACAAAGCGAGGGTCATACAGAAATGGCTTGTTGAGATCGGTGTGGAATAACTTGACTGCCCTGCACAAAGCGTTGACTGCAACCCCATCGAACACCTTTGGGATGAATTGGAACGCGGACTGCAAGCCAGGTCTAATCGCCCAAAATCAGTGCCCAACCTCAGTAAATCCTTATATGTAATATGAGATAGGCTATGTTGGCTATTGTATAATTGCACAATCCTGATTTTCATTCCGTTTTTTTTTTGGGGGGGGGGGGGGGGGGGCTTTGGCTCATAAGCCTGTGCAAATGAATAAGCTCTAATATGTGTATGGGTGTTTTTCAATGAATCATCACCTTAGAAAGGTGAGTTTTAAAAGTACTATAGGACTACTGTTTTGATGTGTGTTTGATGTGATTTTTGATTGCATTTGCATTGATGTCAGAGTGGTTAGAGGGACAATAGAGCCCCGAGTACCAGGCCATTAGGACCTGATGGAAGTTGGCAAGTTGGGTACTACCAAAGCATGTATGTACAGAGTGCATAAAAGGAGATTACAGTGACTCAATGGTCACATGGAATTTTACCGCGGTCATGACTCATGACTGCTGGTAATATGGTCACCGCAACAGCCCTATTTCTTCCTCCTCTGTGGATCCTTTATTTTGAAGTGGCGTTGTGCTGCTTATGTTCCCCATGAAATGAGTCAGACCCACTGCAGCGTGCCCATCTCCCTACCTGGGCCTGTGGGCACTCATTAGTACCAGTGTGGCATGGAGGGAAAAGCAGAACTGCTCAAAGCAGAAATGGATTAAGTGGCTTTTTTAAACTAAATTTAACTTCAAAACAGCATAAATCCAGACCCTGGAGTGCAATAAACACACACCACACCCACTGCTGCTTTTCTCTGGCTGCTCATTTCTTAACGTCTTAAACGTAACTTAATGTCATCGAAAATGTAATTACGTAATCCCCAAAAGTAATTCTTTATCATGAGAGGACCATAAACAATAAATAGTAATACATACTCCAAGAAATGAAAAAATCTCACCTTTGGGGTACTAACAGATATAAATTGCTGAGGTTTAGTCAGTTTTGAGGACACAAGCTCATAGTTAGTACAAATATGATACAAACATGAGAATATTAAATATTTTATATGATGTTTTTCCTATTCAACAAACCTGTATGAATCAGGCTTGAAATTCTTTCTTTCTAAATATAGTATAATCAATTTATAAAACGACTAACTATAAGATTTTACCTTCCTAAATGTAAAATACATATTTGTACATTTGTACAAGCCTACATCAAACACAGCCCTTATTTAAAGTGTTTCTAAAATAGTGGAAAAACGATTGGAACCATTTCCCTGTTTGACGCTAGGTTTTATGGGTATTATGACACCTCCACTGTGGGACTCTATTGTCATGCCATTCATCCGTCACCATCACCTTATGTTTCAGCATGTTAATGCCGTCCCCACGTCGCAAGGATCTATACACAATTCCTGGAAGCTAAAAATGTCCCAGTTCTTCCATGGCCTGCTTACTCACCAGACATGTCACCCATTGAGCATTTTTGGGATGCTCTGGATCAACGTGTACGACAGCGTGTTCCAGTTCCCGCCAATATCCAGTAACTTCGCATAGCCATTGAAGAGGAGTGGGACAACATTCCACAGACCACAATCAACAGCCTGATCAACTCTATGCGAAGGAGATGTGCCATGCTACACGAGGCAAATGGTGGTCTCACCAGATACTGACGGGTTTTCTGATACCTTTTTTTTTTAACGTATCTGTGACCAACAGATACATATCTGTATTCCCAGTCATGTGAAATCTGTAGATTAGAGCCTATTGAATTTATTTTAATAGATTGATTTTCTTATATGAACTGTAACTAAGTAAAATCTTTGAAATTGTAAATTGTTGCATGTTGCGTTTATATTTTTGTTCAGGTTATATATTTAGTGTTTGAGAAAATTTGCATATTTTCTAAATGTCTCTCTTGAGCAAAACGTCTGCCTCCATCGCTGTGAATGTCTCACAAAGCTCTAGCGTGCTAGGAACTTGTCTTTCATCTCATATTAATATTGTCAGTCTAGGACAAACAGAAAGTGTTTTTTGTTTAAAATCTATGATTTATTTTAGATTACTGGTTGTAAATCGATCTCTGAATGTGCTACAGTGACGAAACCACTTTCTCCTTTTGCGTTATGACGTAAGGATTCCAGGCATATCCGTTAGCGGCTGTAACATAGGGTTCAACCAGGAGTTGATGGACAGTTGGAAGAGCGAATTAAATGGTAGGAAGGACATCCCAGCTTCAAGTGGTGTCAGATTTTACATCCTGCGTCACACAGGCAGAAGAGACATACTCCTGTGTCCCTGAGAATTAAGGCTACCGCTCAATGCAAGCCATTTCAATCTAAAGTATGATGTCCACATAACGATTTATAAGCAAAAATGTTGGTTGGAACCGGTACCAGAACCACGCAGGTCCCCAAAACAGGGGACTTTACATCTAACAGGTTTTAATGCTGAAAAATCTGGCTACCAAGACAACTGTTTGTTTCAATCCTCACGGCATGCATTGTTTGTGTGCGTGTCTGCTTCCTGAGTGTCTGCCTCACATTTCTTTATCCTTGAGTCAATAATATCTGGAGTTTTATGGTCTCTATTTACTAAGTCAACATTGTTCAGTCTTCCTCTCAAAAGTCACTGATTCCTATGACAAAACATACATACGTATAATATATTATGTATACACATAATCCTGAATAAACAGATCTGAAACAAGGAATCCATGTAGAAGAAGATGTCTTATTACCAGGAGGAGAGCACATCTTGATTAGCATGGTTTTGGAGTGAGGAAACAATAACCTGCCTGTACATGGGAAACATGGCTCCCAACAACTCAAACCAGAAAGTAACTGCCAGCCTGTGACTGCAGCTGTCGCGTGTCCTGGGCTCCCTGTGACACAAAATCATTACACAACCCAGCACACACTCTCTCTCTTACCCCCTCTTTATTTTCCTACAAAAATATTTCACCTTAGAAAAGACGGCTTAAAATGTACATGTTTTTTTAAGGCAACTGCCATTGAACTTTTCAGCTCAAATATATCTGTATATATATATACAGATATATTTTCAAATATATACAGATATATTTTCAAATATATACAGATATATTTGAGCTGAAAAGTTCAATTTATATTCAATATATATATATATAGACTGTAAGTAAATATATCTTATCAATATTAATAAATCCAGTTGTGTAGTGAGTGGGTGCACTCCTCTCAGCAGGCAGGTCTCTGGTGGATATCCATGTCCTGCCACTGCCCTGTACCCAGGCATCCCCTCTATCCTTACAGAAAGTTCATGTTAGGAGAGATGTCCACTGGAGAAGGAGAACGGTGTCCCTGGGTGACTGTTGGTTATTATTGACCGCTGATCGCTGTGGTGACCACTGACCTGACCACAGACCAGACAAGACCAAGGCATTATGAAAACCACATCATGCACATCCCCGAGTAGGGCTCAACCACAATCCCTCTGTGTTTATTACAAAAATACGTCCTAATAATCAATACTAACAGGTTACCCTCTCTGATAACGGCAGGAGTTGCTACTGTTACTGAGCTGAGAAAAGAAAAAAAAGATACAGGTGCAAAGGTCACAAAAGGGCACGTGAGTGCAGTCAAGGAAGGACAGTCAGTGTCATTACAGGAAGTAGTGTTCATTCCATCCAGATAGTCCTGACATTAAAAACTCAGTATGAGAGCAAGCTGTCCAATGAGAGCGTAGTGTCCATCCGGCCAGACCAGACATAACCATTTGAGCGAGTGAGCAGAGACGGAACATTATTTCCCAGCTAGCTCAGTCCATAGAAACCGCACATGGAGTGGTCTGTGTATGTGCGAGGGTTCTTAAAGCACTTACAGGAACAAGGGGACAGGGCGTGCGGCATCCCAGAGTACCACTCTCTTGCTAGACTGCTTAGTCACAGAGGAACTATTTTGCTGTGAACTTATCATAACTATAATCAAATTGACAAACTATTTTCATTTGTCATGTTATCACATTTCTAATTCAATCCAATATCATAATTTTAACATAGTTTAAAAGCATGTTGATCCATTGAATATAATAAATAACAAAACACAAAAAAACAAATTAACAACGAGGATCCCAATTCAAATAATGATAACAATAAGAGCTAATTCCTCCAGTCATCGTTTTGTCGGACGGTGAAGCTGGTCTGACAGTACCCCTTAAGCCACTTCCCCACTCTCATCAGATTGGCTGCTGTACTTCATGTCACAGAGTGAGGCTGCTCACCTCTACTTACATCATAGAGGGACGTAGGATTTTACCACTGAGAGAGTCATAAGAGGGGTGAGCAGCCAGAGGGGGGAGGGTGAGGGCCGGGCTCCCAGGGGTAAAGCAGAGTCAGAAGTGCAGGAGCATACCTCGTAGCCATTTTCGGCATGGTCGGCGTGGTGCTGCCCATGTAGCCGCGTGTTAGCTGTGTTATTGGCCTCTGTGGCTGGGGAGTCCGACTGCATCTCTGTGCACACCAGCCAGTCCTTTCCTATGGGCCGTGGGTACCCAGCCTCCACCTCCATATCACTGCCAACCACGCGCCAGTACTCCTTCCCCTTGAAGAAGTATGAGGAATCTGAAGGAGAGGAAGAAGACAGAGGCTGCATGAGGACTACAAGGGGACTGTGATGATGATTGCTATTGCTATGGTAATACATCAATGTCGCTTGATTCTGTCGCACTGTTTTCCTACCAGGCTGCTCTCTCTATCCACCAGTTCGTTTTTTACACAAAATAAACTCTCCCTCTCTCGCATGTCATTTTTTTCCTCCCTTATCTCTGTCTTTCTCCCTCTCTCCATCCCTTCCTGTCTATCTGTCTCCTCCTTCCCAGCTGCTATCTCTCCCTCTCTCTCCCTCCCTCCCTAGCTCTCATCCTCCCTAGCACTATCTCTCCCTCTCTCCATCCCTGTCGCCACAGCTCTCTCTCTTCCTGAGGTGATGGAATAGGCCTGGAGAGAGAGCTCTCTGATGTGCTTCCAGTTCCCAGGCCCACAGGTCTGTGTGTGTGAGTGTGTGCTTCCACTCTGGTAGCTCAGGCTGTATGGGGACTCTTGCTTTTATACTTGGCTTGTGCTTACACACACACATCAATCAGCTCTGAGCAGGACCTCTGGAGCTGGAAGTGGTAAAGAGCCCGGACCCTGAATGAGGGTAGCGCTCATGTGAAGACTGGGCTCGTGCCATGTTTGTGTGTGTGTAATGCCTTTGTGTGTTACTGAAGAATATTGATAAGCTATTTGATATGCGTGTGCTACGAAGCTACAGTGAAGGCTTGACTGTTTGTTTGTGTGTGTGTGGGCTTGAGTTTGTGTGAGACAGATGGAGAGGTGAGTATAATGCATGTGTGCTTTGGTGTGATATGATTTATGTAAATATTTCCCAATGTTTAAGGTGGTGAGTGTACTTTAATTGCAGTTAGATTGGCCCTCCATGATTAAGGGTCTTACTCTGAGATAGGCATGAATATGGAGCTCACTGCTGAGAATGCTGTGCATGAGCTGAGACATGATGCCCTAGCACCATCCTGCTCTCTCGCACGCACGCACACACACACACACACACACACACACACACACACACACACACACACACACACACACACACACACACACACACACTCACAAACATATCCCAGCTGCAGACGCTTGCTGCCATGACGACCCAACAATGAAAATACAGACTCAGCTCAGCTGCTTTCGCTCTCCTTCCTGGACCAGCCAGCCCCATTCACCCAAACACTATGGTTTTCCAAAATGACACCCTATTATGCACTACTTCTGACCAGAGTAGAGCCCTATGGGCCCTGGTCTTTTGTAGCTCAGTTGGTAGAGCATGGCATTTGCAATGCCGGGATAATAGGTTCAAATCCACCCATACATAAAATGTATGCACACATGACTGTAAGTCACTCTGGATAAAAGCGTCTGCTAAATAGCATTTATTATTATTATATTATAAGCAGGAGGGAGTGGAGAGAAAAAGTATCCAGTGTGGGCTAGTCTAGTGGATGTGGAACTAAACCTCCTGTCAGTACCCTAAGGGCAAGCATTAATAAAATACAGTGAGGTACTCCATTATTTGTGTGTTCTTTTTGACAAATGCTTGTTATTTTTGTGTTAGTGCAGTGTACTGTATGTGTAAGTATTTAGCTTGTATTGTGTGAGTGTTTAGAAGTGAGTGTCGTGTGTATATGGAGTGTGTATGTGAGAGTATATGTGTATGATTAGCTTGTTGATGTGTGTGTGTGTGTCACAGGAGGTTGGTGGCACCTTTATTGGGGAGGATGGGCTCGTGGTAAAGATTGGAGTGGAATTAATGGAATGGTATCAAATAGATCAAACGCATGGTTTCCATGGTTTCCATGTGTTTGATGCCATTCTATTTGCTCCGTTCTAGACATTATTATGAGCCGTCCTCCCCTCAGCAGCCTCCACTGGTGTGTTTCAAGTTTTATTAGTCATACGGGATTTGTATGGTATACATCATCCAATGAAATGCTTACTTGTAGGTTCCTTGTCGACAATAATAAATAATAAAAGATAAGAATAGAAAAGTAGTAGAATAGAATACATTTTTTATCATAAGTATAGTACAGGAAGGCACAATGTATAGTCCAATATTTACACATATATTGGGGAAGGAGGGGATGGGGGGGCAGTGTAAAAACTGAGCACTAAAATAAGTCTGGTAGAAGCAGCTGTGACGTGTGTAGCATGAATGTAAAATCAGCGACCAATTTATTAGGTACAATTTATTTAATTTATTCACGAAAATGGATCGCTCTTGCGGACAGTGATTCACGTGGCCGCGGCTTGCTATATAAAGCAGTCAGACAGGCAGAGGCATTCAGTTACTGTTCGATTGAACGTTAGAATGGGCAAAACGAATGACCTAAACGTCTTTGAGCGTGGTATGATCGTCAGTGCCAGGCGTGCCGGAGACAGTATCTCAGAAACGTCTGCCCTCCTGGGATTTTTACGCACAACAGTGTCTAGAGTTTACCAAGAATGGTGTGAGAAACAAAGAACATCCATTCAGCTGAAGTCCTGTGGCCGAAAACTACTCGTTGATGAGAGAGGTTAAAGGAGAATGGCAAGAATCGTGCAAGTGAAAAGGCGGGACACAAACAGACAAATAAACGGTGCAGTACAACAGTGGTGTGCAGAACGGCATCTCTGAACGCACAACTCGTTGATCCTTGTCATGGATGGACTATTGCAGAAGACGATCACAACAGGTTCCACTCCTATCAGCTAAAAACAAGAAGAAGCATCTCCAGTAGGCAAGCGATCACCAACAATGTACAATTGAGGAGGGGAAAGTATTGCCTAGAACATGACAGCGAGTTCAGTTTACTTGAGTGGCCTGCGCAGTCCTCAGACCTCAACCCAATAGAGCATGTTTGGGATGAGAGAACAGGCTGTTCGCAGCATGAATGTACTGCCGTCCAATCTGCAGACACTGAGTGATACCATCGCTTCAGCATGGACCAACATCCTTGTGGAAATTTTCAGTAGAATACCTCAAAGAATTCAGGCTGGTCTGAAGGCAAAGGGCGGTCCGACCCAGTCCTAGATGGGTGTACCTAATAAACTGAGAAGTGAGTGTATATGTCTGTCTGCATGAGTGAGTGTATGTGTGCTAAGGTGCGGAGAATCAGTGCAGGTGGTCAGTCCAGTTCAAGTGACTGCCCGACGGTAAGGGAGTGAACAGCTCATGACTGGGGTGTGTGGGTCCTTAATGATGCGGAGTCCTTTCCACACCGTTCCGATGGCGGGAGCACGTTCCCAGTGATGTACTGGGCCGTCTTCACCACCCGCTGGAGTGCCTTGCGGTCGTGGACGGAGCAATTCCCGTGCCAGGCCGCAATGCAACCAGTCAGGACGCTCTCGATGGTACAGCGGTAGTATTTGGAGAGGAATTTCTTCAGCCGCCTTAGGAAGTAGAGACGCTGTTGCGCCCTCTTGACAAGAGTGGTGGTGTTGTTAGTCCATGTCAAGTCCTCGGTGATGTGGACGCAGAGGAACTGTGTGTGTGTGTGCATTTGTCTAATACTCACCATCCGACCATCGCATGGCGTCGTCTAGTTGGGGAGGGACCCCCTTCCACAGTGTGCTGTCTTTGGGGTAGCCCAGATCCATACGCCGTAGATGGTCGTCATAGCGCCAGTAGTGGTTGTCCTTGAAGAAGTAGGTCTTGTCGTTGTGGAGCCACACGAAGGCTGCGTCCACGCCCTCCATGGGCAGGCCGAAGTCACTGATTGGCCGAGGATAACCCTCCTCCACGTTGTTGTCCTTGAATATCCAATACTTTAGTCCTGAGGAGGCGGGACAAAGGAACGTCAATCAACGAGAGATAACTGGATAAGTTGTTTACATTTTTTCCCCAATCACTTTGGTGCAATTTTCAGAAGTACGTGGTACATTTTCACAACTCTAATCACAAAAATCTAAACAGGTCATCAAAATGGCTCATGTTTCAAAACTCGAAGCACATTTTCAATAGACTGAATACAATAAATACATTCACAAAGTCACTTGTTCACTGCACCAAATCACTCTTTCTAAGTACATGTATCTGCTTTTCAAAATTCTATATTTACCTTACTTTTGATATGATTTTCTTGTCATTTGTTAACAATACAATAAACTATCACTTACAGTAATTAAACTGCTCAAAACTGATAACTACTGAACCAAAATGATGTATTGCCTAGTTAACGTATAGTTTGATTCTGCTGAACACTGTAAAATTATATATTTTCACCTCATAAATGTATCAATTTGACATTAATTTGTGTTGGAAGGTAAAACCATTCTTCTCCATCAGCCAGGGTGCTTCAGTAGGACAAAGTGGAAATAGCCACCATGTGCTACCATTTGGAATTATAGTGTAGTATACAATGCACTGATTTACCTGGGTTGTAGAAGGCCCTAAAAATTGTCAACGACTCCAGTCACACTAGTCATAGACTGTTCTCTCTGCTACCACACGGCAAGCAGTACCGGAGCACCAAGTCTAGGTCCAAAAGGCTTCTTAACAGCTTCTACCCCCAAGCCATAAGAGTCCTGAACATCTAATCAAATGGCTACCCAGACTATTTGCATTGCCCCCCCACCCCCTCTTTTACACCGCTGCTACTCTCTGTTGTTATCATCTATGCATAGTCACTTTAATAACTCTACCTACATGTACATATTACCTCAACTAACCGGTGCCCCCGCACATTGACTCTGTACCGGTACCCCCCTGTACATAGTCTCGCTATTGTTATTTTCCTGCTGCTCTTTAATTACTTGTTATTTTTATTTCTTCCTATTATCCTTCTTTTTTTAAACTGCATTGTTGGTTAGCGGCTCGTAAGTAAGCATTTCACTGTAAGGTGTACGCACACCTGTTGTATTCGGCGCATGTGACTATTTGATTTGATTTGCATATATTCCACTCATTATCTGAATTTCATTGTTGCACTGTAAGCTGATGAATTTCAAGCAGAGAGACAGGCGATTCTGTATCAGTTGACAAGTCACATAAAAAAGGTGATCTTGACAATGTTGCATGGGGAAGAAATGGCCTACAACACTGACTATGTTTTTACAATAGCCAACTGCTTTACAATACTGGGGGTATTGTAAAGCATGTCATGGTTTTTCCTATGTATGTATTGCATAAGAATAATGAAACTGTAAAAGTAGCCTTGGCTTGTGCGAGCCGCCACTCATCGGAGCAGAAGCCTATCTCCTGTTTCTGTTGGGCGAGGCTGTTTGATGTACAAGTACGCCCCCTGGACAGGACGCTAGTCTATCACAGGGCCTGACATTTCTCCACATGTTCACAACCTGCCATTGGATACAAATTATTTAAAAAATTGTTTATGTCAAGTTATAGCCAAATTCTGTATGGAAATCTACTATTCAGTTTTGAAATTTGTATATTGTATTTTTAGCTATTGGATTTAATGGTAGTTAAAATGTCTAAATGGTGAGCTTAACATTATCTTATGTATTGGTGACTAAACAAAATGTTCTCATGGTATTTACCAGAAAACAGTTGCATGAATGACTCAGGGGTGAAAGATGTGTGAAACCCCAATGAATGCCCAATCAAAGGTTCTGAACATAAGATAGGGGGCATTCACCACATACTTGTGAAAATAGCACCAAACCGAAGAAAAAAACAACTAATTTGATAACTCAGCTAAATGAAAGTGATTAAATGTGTTTTGTGGGTCCTGGGTGGCGCAGATCTGACGTGATAGGGAGCCCCATAGAACGGCGCACAATTGGCCATCCGGGATAGGGGAGGGTTTGACGGTGGTGCTTTCCTTGGCTCATCATGCTCTAGCAACTCCTTGTAGTTATTTGTATTTGTATTTATTATGGATCCCCATTAACTGCTGACTCTTCCTGGGGTCTGACAAAATTAAGGCAGTTATACAATTTTAAAAACATTACAATGCATTTATAACAGATTTCTGCTCTCAGGCCCCTACTCCACTACCACATAAAATCCATGTGTACGTGTGTATAGTGCGTCGGTTATCATGTGTGTGTATGCATGTCTCTGTGCCTATGTTTGTGTTGCTTCACAGTCCCCGCTGTTCCATAAGGTGTATTTGTATCTGTTTTTTTAAATCTGATTCTACTGCTTTTATCAGTTACCTGATGTAGAATAGAGTTCCATGTTGTCATAGCTCTATGTAGTACTGTGCGTCTCCCATAGTCTGCGCCTCCCATAGCGTGCATGGGTGTCTGAGCTGTGTGCTAGTCGTTTAAACAGACAACTCTGTTTTTTCAACATGTCAACACCTCTCACAAATACAAGTATTGATGAAGTCAATCTCTCCTCCACTTTGAGCCAGGAGAGATTGACATGCATATTATTAATGTTCACTCTCTGTGTACATCCAAGGGCCAGCCGTGCTGCCCTGTTCTGAGCCAATTGCAATTTTCCTAAGTCCCCCTTTGTAGCACCTGACCACACGACTGAACAGTAGTCCAGGTGCGACAAAACTAGGGCCTGTAGGACCTGCCTTGTTGATAGTGCTGTTAAGAAGGTGGAGCAGAGCTTTATTATGGACAGACTTCTCTCCCTTTTAGCTACTGTTGTATCAATATGTTTTGACCATGACAGTTTATAATCCAGGGTTACTCCAAGCAGTTTAGTCACCTCAACATGCTCAATTTCCACATTATTTATTACAATATTTAATTGAGGTTTATGGTTTAGTGTATGATTTGTTCCAAATACAATGCTTTTAGTTTTTTAAATATGGAGGACTAATTATGCCTTGACACCCATTCTGAAACTAACTGCAGCTCTTTGTGTTGCAGTCATTTCAGTTGCTGTAGTAGCTGACGTGTATAGTGTTGAGTCATCTGCATACATAGACACACTGGCTTTACTCAAAGATTGAAAAAAGTAAGTGGCCTAGATAGCTGCCCTGGGGAATTCCTGATTCTACCTGGATTCTGTTGGAGAGGCTGGATTATGTTGTGTCTGGGCCGGGCGTCTGTAAACTGACTCCGGTCATCAGTCGAAAGGTGTTTCCTCCGACACATTGGTGCGGCTGACATCCGGGTTAGAGAGCAATGTGATAAGAAATAGGTGGCCAGGTGAGTCATGTTTCAGAAAACACCTTTGCCTCTCCCGAGCACATTGAAGAGTTACAGAGATGAGCCAAGGGACCAAATTCAGGGAGAAAACGGGGTAAAAAAATACGCTTGTGGCCATACCACCCTGAACACACCTGTTCAGGGTCGGACCTGGTTAGTACTGGGTCGGGAGACCGCCTGGAAATACCAGGTGCCGTAAACTCAATAAATAAATAAAAAATACATGTGTTTTGTGATGAAAATATTCAATTGACCTTGAAATACAGACAGAGAAAGAAACATTTTTACTAAGAGGTGTAAGAGAGATGTCCTTGTTTTTGTGATTTTGTAAGGTTGATTGCATTTTTAAGCCCTCTATCATCCATAAAACCGTTATCAAAGTTCAAAGCCCACAATGACACATCACTTGATGGACCTCTTTTCATGTGTTTCTCAGAACACCTTCACATTTATTTGAACAGCCTTGACACTTCAGAATAATAGTCATAACAGTCTCCTCGAACAAATCAAAAACCTTCAAATTACATCACAACACTCCCTTTCATAGTTGATGTAACATAGTTGGTATATGGTTGACCTCCTTGCTACCACCACAACCATGGTTGGGTTTCTGGGTTGGGTACCTTTGAAGAAGACTATCTTATGGTCCCCAGGTCTCTCGTAGACAGCATCCACACTGTCTAGGTTGGTAGGCAGGCCTCTCCAGAACCTGTGGATCTGAGCCGGACGCAGAGACACCAGGTGCTTCTCCCGCGTCAGACGCCAGAAATACTTCCCTAGGAGGAGGAAGAGAGAGAAAGTAGGAAGAACATAAATGTAGGGAGAAAAAATAGGTAAAGGAGGACGGGTACAAAGTCATTCAAATCAAATCAAATTTTATTTGTCACATGCGCCAATTACAACAGGTGTAGACCTTACCGTGAAATGCTTACTTACAAGCCCTTAATCAACAATACAGTATTAAGAAAATAGAGTTAAGAAAATATTTACTAAATAAAGTAAAAGTAAAAAAAAAAGAAAAAAAAGTAACATAATAAAATAACAATAACGAGGCTATACAGGGGGTAGTAGCAGCAGTGTAAAAACAAAGGTGAGGGGGGATTGTCAATGACAACTCTGACACCGCCTAGTATAGATGTCCTGGATGGCAGGAAGCTTGGCCCCAGTGATTTACTGGGCCGTACTCACTACCCTCTGTAGCGCCTTACGGTCAGATGCCGAGCAGTTGCCATACCATGTGGTGATGCAACCAGTCAGGATGCTCTCGATGGAGTAGCTGTAAAACTTTTTGAGGACCTGGGGACCCATGCAAAATATTTTCAGGCGATGTCGTGCCCTCTTCACGACTTTCTTGGTGTGTTTGGACCATGATAGTTTGTTGGCGATGTAGACACCAAGGAACTTGAAACTCTCAACCCACTACACTACAGCCCCGTCGATGTGAATGGGGGGGGTGTTCGGCCCTCCTTTTCCTGTAGTCCACAATCAGCTACTTTTTCTTGCTCACATTGAGGGAGAGCTTGTTGTCCTGGCACCACTCTGCCAGCTCTCTGACCTCCTCCCTGTAGGCTATCTCATTGTTGTCGGTGATCAGGCCAACCACAGTTGTGTCGTCAGCAAACTTAATGGTGGTGTTGGAGTCGTGCTTGGCCATGCAGTCATGGGTGAACAGGGAGTACAGGAGGGGACTAAGTACACACCCCTGAGGGGCCCCCGTGTTGAGGATCAGCGTGGCAGATGTGTTGTTGCCTACCCTCACCAACTGGGGGCGGCCAGTCAGGAAGTCCAGGATCCAGTTGCAGATGGAGGTGTTTAGTTCCAGGGTCCTTAGCTTAGTGATGAGCTTTGTGGGCATTATGGTGCTGAACACTGAGTTGTAGTCAATGAACAGCATTCTCACATAGGTGTTCCTTTTGTCCAGGTGGGAAAGGGCAGTGTGATTGAGATTGCGTCATCTGTGGATCTGTTGCGGCGGTATGCGAATTGGAGTGGGTCTAGGGTTTCTGGGAGGATGGTGTTGATGTGAGCCATGACCAGCCTTTCAAAGCACTTCATGGCTACTGACGTGCGTGTCACGGGGCGGTAATCATTTAGGCAGGTTACCTTCACTTTTTTGGGCACAGGGACTATGGTGGTCTGCTTGAAACGTAGATATTACAGACTAGTCAGGGAGAGGTTGAAAATGTCAGTGAAGACACTTGCCACTTGGTCCGCTCATGCTCTAAGTACACGTCCTGGTAATCCGTCTGGCCCCGTGGCCTGATTAAGTGTTTGTGTAAGTGTTTGTGTGAATGTGGGTACACACTTGTGTATGTGTGGGAGTGTACTGTATGTGTGTACGCTAGTGAAAAGTGTGTGTTTGTATACATCCTGTGTGTCAATGTTTATTTGTGAGTGTGCTTGTTTACGTTGTTGTCCATATTCAAATGGTCCACAGGACAAACATGTGTGGATGCCGCAGAGGAGATTGTACCCGGTTAGGCACTCAACTGGCTGAACAAACCAAGCGAACACAGAGAGGCAGATTCAGCCTGGATTCCAGTATCTGTGTTGGACAACTTTAGTCTAAGTTTGTCTGAGTTGGGTCACAGCCTCTGTATTATTTAAGTGATAATGCCAGAGGAGCCAGTGTTTGGAGGATCTATTGGCACGGGTGTTGTTAGGCCCAAGACAAGGTCGAGGGCAGGCAAACCGTGCCAATATATCCTCCAAACACCGGTTTCAATGTCATTATCACCTTTATACAACGTGTTACCAACATATTCAAATAGTGATTGACATATTTTCATTAAAAATGTTATTTTGATAAATGTATTCATACTTTCATCCTTCCACAAGATATAGTCCCGACACAAATCTAGGGTTGCTACCCAAGCCGGCTGGTCATTCATTGTATAGGTTCGGTTGCCAGAGCAACGACCCAGTTGTTCAGTCTTTTTGTTCTGTATCTATGGACTCGACCCAGTCGTTTGTTCTAAATGTTTCATTGCCATACTGCCTGACAACGTTCTTATCCCTTGCTTGCTAGCTAGCCAACTACAGCTGACTTACAGTCACGTCAAACATTGCAGCCAGAATAACAGCAAAGTAGCTACATTTGCGTTTGTTTAAGCTGTTGTCTAGTGACATTTATTTGGATACATCCATAACAATGAGCTAATGAGGCACGATTTCACCTGGCATAGAAAATGTGTTCTCTCGTCAGGACACTGTTGTTCAGAGGAGCTAGCCAACAACACAGCTAACACAATCACTTCAAACTGAAGCTGGAAAGACTGCAAACTAGCTGCACTTCATTTAGTTTTACCTGTTTTCTATTGATAGTTCTTTGTATATATCCATAAAAATTATGCTGATTCATGATTTCGAATGGCTGAGAAAAGTTGCCTGTCTGTCTCATCCCGACTCCCGACAAGTTCATTACTATGGGACAGCTGGAGATTGAATTTGCATATTGAAACAATGTTGCAAATGTCGGAGACAGACAGCAAGGTTTATACAAATTGTTGTTGAAATCTAAATGCTGGTCTAAAAGAAATGTGAGATACTGGAGATCAAGTTCATAAATTGCCTGGCTGCGCAGTCAGATGGGACAGCGTAAATAGGCATTTCAACGTCATAGATTTAGCCGGTGGTAACTTGTGGAATAGACACCGGCTAGATTTAGGTTTTAACCAATCACCATTCAGGATTAGACCCACCCGTTGTATAATACTTTTTAATCTGCAGCTCTACAAGCTATTAACATTGTCCATAACATACAGACCAAATAAAACTTTTTATATTACCATGGAGATCTCTTGAGGTTAACAGATGTTAATTAAGAATCTATCTATAGTTTTACAGTCAACATTGGACCATGGGCCCCTCCAGGGTCTGTCTATCTGTCTGTCTGTCCGTTGAGTGTGAAGGTGTGTGTGGAACTCTGAGAGAGATGCTTGGCTGCCTTTTATATTGATCGCAGGCAACGCCACAAACTGTTCTCTCTCCCTCTGGCCCCTCTCTGTACCTTTAAAAAAGAAGGCCTCCCCGCGAATCTGGGCCACTGCATCAAAGTGACTGGTGCACCTGTCAGGGGAATCTCGTGCTGGCCTAAGAGAAGAAGAGAGAGAGAGGGGGGAATTAATTAAAGAAACTAAGACAGAATGTACACCAAACCACTTCTCTATCCCCAGTCACTATGCCAGTCTAAATCAATGTCTTCTCATCTTAAAACATTTTGCGCATGTCTCTGTTTGTGTTTATGTGTGCAGAGCGCTCATGCACACTATGCTTGTGTGTTTATCTACTGAGTGTATGTGTGTGTGTCACTTAAAAAAACAGGCCAAACATCCGGGGAGATGTTATCGTCCTGACGCAGGAGACCGAGGTCCTCACATGCATTATCCCAGTGCTAATGACTGACTTTAAGCGCCTGACGTGTTCGGGCTGCAAATGACGAGGCAATTACCACAACAGGGCTGCTTTTGTGAGACGCTACTCGCCTAGCTCCTTATTAACAAAGATCTCTATTCAGGGAGTATTAACAGAGGAGCTGCGCAGAGAGGACTATATTAGTGACCTTTGTCAGGCTAAATCCACCTTGTCCACACATCATCCTGCAAGATGGAGTGGCCGAGAAATTATAAGGGAAAGCTACAGAGAGGAGTGGGGAAAAATAACAAAAAAGAGGACAAAGTATCCACTTGCTACCAGTCAAGTATGAAAATCTATTATTTTCTTGGGGCTTCTGTTCTGACACTTGCTGTTGAGTGCTGTGTAGTCTGGTGTGTGAACACTGGCGACGTGGTGTGGTATAAACATACACATTTAATACTGAGCACACGGGGAAACAAGGACTGTTATCTCTCTCTGCGGCATTGTGACAATGTCCAAACTCGCTGAACTGCAGGACAGTCTGGAAACAGAGGGAGAGAGAATGGATGTATACGGGTGTGTGTGGATATACACTCAGTGGATCGTTTATTAGGTACACCCATCTAGTACCGGGTCAGACCCCCTTTGCATCCAGAACAGCCTCAATTCTCAGGGGAATGGCTAAACATTTTTTAGCTGAACCCGGTGTGGTCGTCTGCTGCAATAACCCATCCGTGACAAGAATAGATGAGTTGTGCATTCCGAGATGTTGTTCTGCACACCACTGTTGATCTGCGTAGTTATTTTCCTGCTTGTGGCCCGTCTGTTAGCTTGCACGATTCTTGCCATTCTCCTTCGACCTGACTGGATGTTGAACTGACTGGACGCTGACTGGATGTTTTTAGCTTGTCACACCATTTTCTGTAAACCCTAGACACTGTCGTGCGTGAAAGCCTAGGAGGCCATCCGTTTCTGAAATACCGGGAACCGGCGCGCCTGGCACTGACAATCATACCATGCTCAAAGTCGCTTAGGTCACTTGTTTTGCCCATTCTAAAGTTCAATCAAACAGTAACTGAATGCCTCGATGATGCTCGTCTGCCTGCTTTATATAGCAAGCCACAGCCACCTGACTCACTGTCTGTAGGAGTGAACCATTTTCGTGAAAGGGGTGAAGTACCTAATAAACTGGCCTCTTGGTGTATGTGAGTGGGTGAGTGTATGTGCGTCAGCAGATGTATTATATGGAGTGTTAAGGTGTATGTGTGTGTGTGTGTGTGTGTGTTTGTGTGGGTGTGACTCACGGGACAGTAGATCTGTTCTCAGGGAGGTCCAGTAGTACAGGTGGGTCAGCGGTCTGGGAGAGGTCATCTGGCTGGGCCGTATGTGACACTGAATCACTCACCCCTGGGAAGGACGAGAGGTCAAGGGTCAATTCAACTGTAATTAGAGACACACAACCCCACATTCACATACACACATTCCAAGCACACAGCCCCACTCTACAGCGGCAGCATGATTCAACATGTTTTCTCCTCCCTTCTTTTCCCTGTCTCTATCTCACCTCGCTCTCTCTTTCCTTTCCCTGTCTCTATCTCACCTCTCTCTCTCTTTCCTTTCCCTGTCTCTATCTCACCTCTCTCTCTCTTTCCTTTCCCTGTCTCTATCTCACCTCTCTCTCTCTTTCCTTTCCCTGTTTATTTCACCTCTCTCTCTCTCTTTCCTTTCCCTGTCTCTATCTCACCTCTCTCTCTCTTTCCTTTCCCTGTCTCTATCTCACCTCTCTCTCTTTCCTTTCCCTGTCTCTATCTCACCTCTCTCTCTCTTTCCTTTCCCTGTTTATTTCACCTCTCTCTCTCTTTCCTTTCCCTGTCTCTATCTCACCTCTCTCTCTCTTTCCTTTCCCTGTCTCTATCTCACCTCTCTCTCTCTTTCCTTTCCCTGTCTCTATCTCACCTCTCTCTCTCTTTCCTTTCCCTGTCTCTATCTCACCCCTCTCTCTCTTTCCTTTCCCTGTCTCTATCTCACCTCTCTCTCTCTTTCCTTTCCCTGTCTCTATCTCACCTCTCTCTCTCTTTCCTTTCCCTGTCTCTATCTCACCTCTCTCTCTCTTTCCTTTCCCTGTCTCTATCTCACCCCTCTCTCTCTTTCCTTTCCCTGTCTCTATCTCACCCCTCTCTCTCTTTCCTTTCCCTGTCTCTATCTCACCTCTCTCTCTCTTTCCTTTCCCTGTCTCTATCTCACCTCTCTCTCTTTCCTTTCCCTGTCTCTATCTCACCTCTCTCTCTCTCTTTCCTTTCCCTGTCTCTAACTCACCCCTCTCTCTCTTTTCTTTCCCTGTCTCTATTTCACCTCTCTCTCTCTTTCCTTTCCCTGTCTCTATCTCACCCCTCTCTCTCTTTCCTTTCCCTGTCTCTATTTCACCTCTCTCTCTCTTTCCTTTCCCTGTCTCTATTTCACCTCTCTCTCTCTTTCCTTTCCCTGTCTCTATCTCACCTCTCTCTCTCTTTCCTTTCCCTGTCTCTATCTCACCACTCTCTCTCTTTCCTTTCCCTGTCTCTATCTCACCTCTCTCTCTCTTTCCTTTCCCTGTCTCTATCTCACCTCTCTCTCTCTTTCCTTTCCCTGTCTCTATCTCACCTCTCTCTCTTTTCTTTCCCTGTCTCTATCTCACCTCTCTCTCTCTCTTTCCTTTCCCTGTCTCTATCGCACCTCTCTCTCTCTTTCCTTTCCCTGTCTCTATCTCACCTCTCTCTCTCTTTCCTTTCCCTGTCTCTATCTCACCCCTCTCTCTCTTTCCTTTCCCTGTCTCTATCTCACCTCTCTCTCTCTTTCCTTTCCCTGTCTCTATCTCACCTCTCTCTCTCTTTCCTTTCCCTGTCTCTATCTCACCTCTCTCTCTCTTTCCTTTCCCTGTCTCTATCTCACCTCTCTCTTCTTCCTGTCTCTATCTCACCCTCTCTCTCTTTCCTTTCCCTGTCTCTATCTCACCCCTCTCTCTCTTTCCTTTCCCTGTCTCTATCTCACCCCTCTCTCTCTTTCCTTTCCCTGTCTCTATCTCACCCCTCTCTCTCTTTCCTTTCCCTGTCTCTATCTCACCTCTCTCTCTTTCCTTTCCCTGTCTCTATCTCACCTCTCTCTCTCTTTCCTTTCCCTGTCTCTATCTCACCCCTCTCTCTCTTTCCTTTCCCTGTCTCTATCTCACCTCTCTCTCTTTCCTTTCCCTGTCTCTATCTCACCCCTCTCTCTCTTTCCTTTCCCTGTCTCTATCTCACCCCTCTCTCTCTTTCCTTTCCCTGTCTCTATCTCACCTCTCTCTCTCTTTCCTTTCCCTGTCTCTATCTCACCTCTCTCTCTCTTTCCTTTCCCTGTCTCTATCTCACCTCTCTCTCTCTTTCCTTTCCCTGTCTCTATCTCACCTCTCTCTCTCTTTCCTTTCCCTGTCTCTATCTCACCTCTCTCTCTCTTTCCTTTCCCTGTCTCTATCTCACCTCTCTCTCTCTTTCCTTTCCCTGTCTCTATCTCACCTCTCTCTCTCTTTCCTTTCCCTGTCTCTATCTCACCTCTCTCTCTCTTTCCTTTCCCTGTCTCTATCTCACCTCTCTCTCTCTTTCCTTTCCCTGTCTCTATCTCACCTCTCTCTTTCTTTCCTTTCCCTGTCTCTATCTCACCCCTCTCTCTCTTTCCTTTCCCTGTCTCTATCTCACCCCTCTCTCTCTTTCCTTTCCCTGTCTCTATCTCACCCCTCTCTCTCTTTCCTTTCCCTGTCTCTATCTCACCTCTCTCTCTCTTTCCTTTCCCTGTCTCTATCTCACCCCTCTCTCTCTTTCCTTTCCCTGTCTCTATCTCACCTCTCTCTCTCTTTCCTTTCCCTGTCTCTATCTCACCGCTCTCTCTTTCCTTTCCCTGTCTCTATCTCACCTCTCTCTCTTTCCTTTCCCTGTCTCTATCTCACCACTCTCTCTCTTTCCTTTCCCTGTCTATCTCACCTCTCTCTCTCTTTCATTTCCCTGTCTCTATCTCACCTCTCTCTCCATCCCTTCCTTTCCCTCTCTATTTCACCTCTCTCTCTTCTTTGTCCTACCTTGCCTGTTACCTCTCCAGTCTCTTCCCTTCTCCCCCAGCCACTTATCCCCTCTCACCTATCAGTCTTCCTGTCCTCCCTCCCTCTCTCTCTTCTCATCTCCCCTCACCTATCCGTCTTCGTCTCCTCCCTCTCTCAGTAGCATGGCACACAGTGATAAGCAGGGTCTGTGCCACAGGGATGACCAATTAAAGCATTCTCTCCACTCCCTCCCACATTAACCAGTACGCTAATTAAATCGATTATCACTGCATACAAACTAATCAATTCTGCTTCCTGTGCCGAGGCCTTGGGTTTCCTGCTCTACACCGCCATGTTGCACTAAGGGATGGGCGGACACGTCCCATTAGGAATCATGGGTAATTCTAGGAGACATTTGCATTGAGAGGTTTGAGGGGTGGTGGTGGGGCGGTCTGCGCCTGTAGATTAGACAGTTAATGTATACAGTACCTCTAGGATTTTCTGCACAGTGTATGTACATAGAAGGGATGTCAGAATGCCAGTCCATTGATGTATGTCTAGTATAAGTGAGATAGGCGTGTGGAGGGGCGGGTATAAAATAATCATAGAGGAGTAGCTAGGCAAGATGTGTTCTGATTTGTGGAGAGAAGGATAAGGATGACTGAAATAGTTTCAGGTTTAATTGTCACGTGTTCAAGTACAGTGAAATGCCTTTCTTGTAAGCTCTAACTCAGCAATGCAGTAATCAATGTCAATGTAGTACTATAAATAACATAAGGTAATAGGAAAGAAAGGTGGAGAGGAGAGTGGAGCGGCAGATGACTGGAATATGCGAGATGGATAGAGGGGGTGGAGAGAGAGAGAAGGGGAGAGGTAGATAGATAGGCAGGTATATATACAGTGTATTTGGAAAGTATTCAGACTCTTTGACTTTATCCACACTTTGTTACGTTACAGCCTTATTCTAAAATGGATTAAATTGTCCCCCCCTCCTCGTCAATCTACACACAATACCCTATAATGGCAAAGCAAAAACAGGTTTTTCGAAATAACTGAAAATGCACAATTACATAAGTATTTAGACCCTTTACTCAGTCCTTTGTTGAAGCACCTTCGCCAGCGATTACAGCCTCAAGTCTTCTTGGGTATGACGCTACAAGCTTGGCACATCTGTACTAGGGGAGTTTCTCCCATTATTCTCTGCAGATCCTCTCAAGCTCTGTCAGGTTGGACGGGGAGTGGTGCTGCACAGCTATTTTCAGGTCTCTCCAGAGATGTTGAATCGGTTTCTAGTCCAGGCACAAATCTTGGGAAGGGTACCAAAACATTTCTGAAGCATTAAAGGTCCCCAATAACACAGTGGCCTCCATCATTCTTAAATGGAAGAAGTTTGGAACCACCAAGACTCTTCCTAGAGCTGGCCGCCCGGCCAAACTGAGCAATTGGGAGAGAAGGGCCTTGGTCAGGGAGGTGACCAAGAACCCAATTGTCACTCTGACAGAGCTCCAGAGTTCCTCTGTGGAGATGGGAGAACCTTCCAGAAGGACAACCATCTCTGCAGAACTTCACCAATCAGGTCTTTATGGTAGGTAGAGTGGCCAGACGGAAGCCACTCCTCAATAAAAGGCACATGAGAAACCAGATTCTCTGGTCTGATGAAACCAAGATTGAACTCTTTGGCCTGAATGCCAAGCATCATGTCTGGAGGAAACCAGGCACCATCCCTACAGTGAAGAATGGTGGTGGCAACATCATGCTGTGGGGATGTTTTTCAGCGGCAGGGACTGGGAGACTAGTAAGGATCAAGGGAAAGATGAACGGAGCAAAGTACAGAGCGCTTAGGACCTCGGACTGGGGGCGAAGGTTCACCTTCCAACAGGACAACAACCCTAAGCACACAGCCAAGACAATGCATGAGTGGCTTCAGGACAAGTCTCTGAATATCCTTGAGCGGCCCGACCAGCCCCGGACTTGAATCCGATGGAACATCTCTTGAGAGACCTGAAAATAGCTGTGCAGCGACGCTCCCCATCCAACCTGACTGAGCTTGAGAGAATCTGCAGAGAAGAATGGGAGAACCTCCCCAAATATAGGTGTGCCAAGCTTGTAGTGTCATACCTAAGAAGACTCAAGGCTGTAATCGTTGCCAAAGGTGCTTCAACAAAGTACTGAGTAAAGGGTCTGAATACTTATGTAAATGTGATATTTCAGTTTAGTTTTTTTATTATAAATTTGCAAAAAAAACATGTTTTTGCTTTTTCATTATGGGGTATTGTGTGTAGATTGAGGAGGAAAAAAACTATTTAATCAATTTAAGAATAAGGCTGTAACATAACAAAATGTGGAAAAAGTCAAGGGGTCTGGATACTTTCCGTATGCACTGTATGTATTACACTCAGTGTTGGGAAACATTGCGGGGTAAGAAGCAGCTGTGGTGTTATGTCGCTATGTACTGTATACCCCTTAGCAGCCCTTTTCCCATGATGGTGAGGCGATTTGAGGTACGTACCGTAGAGCTGCCAGACACGGACCTTGTCCTCATAGGGGAGGTTGTACTTGAGTGGGTCCCCCACAGGGCCCTGGTAGTACGGCCTCATGATGGACTCTATGGCTGAAGTGTGGGCCAGGCCAATAGCATGACCAAACTCATGCACTGCTACCGCAAACAGATCCATCCCGTGAGAGTCTGAGGGGAGAGAGAGAGAGAAAGAGAGAGAGGGAGGATAGACGTGAGAAAGATAACAATGAGATTTCTCCATCCATCGGAGCAGAGAAAAGCTTTGATATGGCTTTCATATCATGAAAACACACCTCACTGACAGACAGAAGAATGCTATTACTACCTTCTCAACTCTCCATTTTGAGTGTTGGACTGACCTACTACACCTCTACTATCAAGTGTGGGGATTGCAGAGTGTGTTTCTCTTACTTCTGAACTCATCTCCATATTGTTAGAGTTAAGAGGAGAAGCAGTCAGGCACAAACGCTTTTAATGCTTTTAGGCACAAAGCATAGAGAGATAGCTATGGAAATACAGTCTGAGCCACAAGCTGTCATCCACAGAGCATGCAGGGACACCTGGAGCGACTGCAGCAGGCTAAAAACACCTCTTCCCTCCTCGGCAGAATTTGCAAAAAAAAGAAAGAAAACCTGCTCGTCTGGCTCTGCTAAGCGAGACTAAGAGTTCAAACCTGCGGCTAAGAGATTTAGATTGCGGCTCCACCATCCACCAAACTCGTTGGTGTGGTGTGTGTGTCAGCATGCCACAGCTAGCTAGGTTCCCTGTCTCTGTGTGCGTGGCTAGCCTTAGATTAGCACAGGCTTGGCTGCGCCTCAGTGTCATACTCAAACACAGACAATGGGGCGAGGTGCTGGTATATTCCCTCCTGGTTAGTCACCAGGCTGATTGAAGGCCCAATACATGTCCTAATCTACAGGAGCACATTGTGCAGAAATGTAGTGGAGAAATGGAGTATGTATGAGAGGAAGGGAGGGAAGGAGGGAGGGAGGTTATGGTACCATTTAATTTACAAGGAGTATGCAGGGTGGAGGACAAAGGGAGGATGAGCGAAGGAGAGGATGGGAGAGAGGGGGAAGGAAGCAGGGAGGTCATGGTATCTACGGTGCCATTTATTTTACACAGAGTCACTGTGGTGTTCATCCCTGTGACTACAAAACAGACTGACTGCCTGTGTCCAACCTTGCCACACAGAGATTTGGCTGATGTTCTAGATTCAATTAAATGCTGTATTCATTCAGTTGGACCCTGCTGGTAAAAGAGGTGTCTGGTCTGGGATGGTTAGCAGCAGGCGGTGCAGAGAGAGGGAGAGAAAGAGTGCAGGCTGGGGACCCTCTAAAAGCAAGCCACAGCTGGCCAGGGTCCTGCTTGGTAGGCTTTAGGAGGTCTGTGGAGGATGATAGTAAAGGCTGTGTGTGTGATGAGAGGAACAGACCATATTCCCTTTAGACTACATCTGGTTCAGCCCTGTGACTGTTTACTCAGCCAAAATGCTATCAGCTTTGTGGAACCTGATATAATCGGGGGAGAGAGAGGGACGCTTTAGTTCACTCCATGCCCTGTTACTCCATCTCCAAATATGAATAGCGCCCCATTCTGATGTCTCTCTTCATTCCTCAAGAGAGGGCTGCTGTTCCTCTGTGGTGGTGGTGGTGGTGATGGAGTACAGCCTGTTTGGCCATGGTGTGCAGCCTGGTCCCTGAGGAGCTGAGGAGCCAGTCAGCCAGAGCAGGGAGACTAAGTGACTGACTGACAGCTTGATATTGTGGATGAGCAGTGTGGAGCAATTTCTCCCTTCTACACTATAATTTCATTCTCTCTCTCTCTCTCTCTCTCTCTCTCTCTCTCTCTCTCTCTCTCTCTCTCTCTCTCTCTCTCTGCCTCTCTGCCTCTCTTTCTTGATCTCTCTGTCTGTCTGTCTGTCTGTCTGTCTGTCTGTCTGTCTGTCTGTCTGTCTGTCTGTCTCTCTCTCTCTGTCTCTCTGTCTCTCTCTCTCTCTCTCTCTCTCTCTCTCTCTCTCTCTCTCTCTCTCTCTCTCTCTCTCTCTCTCTCTCTCTCTCTCTCTCTCTCTCTCTCTCTCTCTCTCTCTCTCTCTCTCTCTCTCTCTCTCTCTCTCTCTCTCTCTCTCTCTCTCTCTCTCTCAAACACAAACATGAACACACTAACGCGTGCACACGCATTGTGAACCAAAGCCAAATAGCGAATGTCATCAAAACACACCTGTTTAATGAGCCTTTTGTTTCGGCCAGCATAATCATTCTGCATTAGCGAGCAACCAGCGGAGAGATAATTAATTAAAGCAATCTGCCTGCTGTCAAAACAAAAACAGCCTTTCCCTGGCTCCACTTATGTGACCCGGACCCCGAGAGTCTGCCCCGGCCACCCCATTGGATGTCTCCCCTGTCAATCAACCAGTGGAGAGCAGAATGCTAGCAAACTTAAATGGAGAATTTAGCATTCTGGTAGCTACGCTGTTCTCCAAACACCCAGATTCAATTCATTGCTAATTACAACACATTAGCAGATGGCCCTCATAGGGGGGAATGTTCTAAGGCTCTGCCAAGAACAATACACTGGGATAAGTTTTCAGAAAACAGGCAAGGGGAGAGAGAAAAGAGGGGCGAGAGGGAAAGCAATTACTGGAATCCTTATTTCTCTGATAAGGTCCATCCCTCTTAAGAAGATTAAGGCCCCAGAAATCTGCTGAACTGCCATGTTTCACTTCTAGCTCCTGACCTTACAAGTTTACAACTTCTCCAAAGATTATCTTCTTGTTCGAAAGTTGCAGGAACAACAACCCACTCCAATATCTAGGAGGGGATAGGGAAGAGATCCAAGGCCAGGCCTTGAATCCTGTTGCAGACTGACTAAAAAGCACCTTGATAAAATAATCACCTGTATGACTCGCTATTATGACAGAAAACTAGGGACAACTAGTTAACGTTTAACTCCCTTATCTAACCCAAAGCACCAACAACATTTTCGGTACGCATGTCAAAGCACACAATCCTTCAGTGTCGTAAACACAACATTTACCATACGACACATACATAACACTCACCAAGGCAAGGCATTGGTGTCAGTTTTAGTAAGAGCGCTTCGTGGTTAGCACAGCCTACTGAGTGGAGGGACTAAGAGCCGTGGTGTCCACCCGACGGACTGTGAAGCTGAGAAGAAATTAAGAGCTGTTTAATTAACTGGCTCCTCTGACTCGGCGACTCACGTCTGCCGCCAGAGAGTCAAGGCAAACAAACACAAATAAATAGAGGACTAAATTCCTTGTTCAATCCAGGCAATGAAATTATACTAGAAATCTAGATGGTGGTGTGGGGCATTCAATAGTTTCAGTTAAAGGATTCATATCATAAGCAAATACTGGAGCGATCTCATTCCTTGTGTGGGTTGAGAAGGGTAAATCATAATTTTCATCATTACCATTGTCCTTCACTTCCTCCTCATCATCATAATTTATTCATGCAGTGTGCCAATGATGTGAGATTCTTGGAGAAAATATGTATTTTTCAATAATCTTCCTTCCTCCATTTTCTCCCACATCAGTGAATCTACGGCTCTATCCGCCCATCTTCTAAGTGTATTCCCCTGACCACCACCGTCTCTCCCCTCCCTCCCCTTGTACTCCACCTTCCAGGCGCCGTGTAAGCATCTGCTGCCTGCCTGGTCTGGCCTGTTGGGAGCCCTAATTGGAGCAGACTGAGCCGCTGTCCAGGAGGCCTCCTGCAGGACAGGGGGAGACCAGGGCACGGCCTGGCGGCCTGGCCCCATCAACATGGCACACCAGCTGGGTCAGTCTGCATCACGCAGCCCTACTCCTCTCCCACCCCCCCACACTGAGGTCTGGTTTGGTGTATCTTTGGGAGGGTGATGTACTGTATCTGTCCTGTCAGATAGGTCATGGGGCCAGCATACATCACGCATTACATCACTTCACCTCTCCAGATGTGTTTGGTTGTCTTTCTATCTTTATCAAGGCAAGCGATGTGGAGGTATTGGGCTTGGCTAGAGTGGAATATGACTCTATAAACTGTAGGATCTGGATCTCTGGGTGCTCTCAGTAGTTCTAGTCTCATCATAGGTGGGGAGACGAAGGGGGAGCTCGTTCTCTTTTACCTTACTTGAGAAAAAGAGACATTAACCAACACTGTCTATGCTCACCTGCTATCCTCTTCCTCCTTCTGTCTCAGGCAGGAAGGAGAGGTAAGGGCATAACAGAAAATGCATTAGTTTCTCCATCAGAGATGGACAGGAAGGGAGAGATGGAGGGGGGCACCTTGAGTCTGCTCAGGCTGATGAGAATGGGAGATGGAAGAGGGGGAAGTGGTGGGCAGTCGATCAGCCTAGCAGCAGCAGGCGGACTTAATGATTAATGAGAGCATCTGTGAGTCTGGGAGCGGCTAGTCAGACTGAGTGACCCATGGCTGACCAACCAACTGCTAGAGCCGTGAGGTGTCACTCGGCATTGTACGCACGCATGCACTCATGCACACACACACGCACACGCACACACGCACGCACGCACACACAAACTTCTGGAAATGTACTTCATACAAATAAATATAATGAACAAATGAACAGTATAGCACATATACAATTCATGTACAATACACACTAGTCACTGAAGGCACAGTAAACTACCAACCACTCACCTGGTGATCTGAAGGTCCAGGCCTCATCATCATCAAAGTGGGTGTCCCCTGCCGTGAACCTCTCTCCGGGGAAGAAAGCGTGTGCCACAGTGCCCCCCGGCCCGTCAAAGGGGTACCCGTCGTTGTGGTCAGCCTTGGTGAAGTCGATCTGGATGTCTGCGTCGTTGCCCGCCACTTCATGGAAGTTGAGGGGTGAGATGTCACTCCAGACCTTGAGAGCGTAGTACATGAGAGCCCGTACCGTATCTCGACCCAACAGAGGAGACTCCTTAGGAAAGGTACGTATCCTGGAGGTGGAGAGGAATGAGAGGAGAAGAGGGAGAGGAAGAGACCAAGTGGGAGAAGAGGAGAGGGGAAGAAGGAGAGGATGAGAGAAGTAGAGTGGAAGCAGATGAAAGTAGGAACAGGAGTAGAGGAAAAGAGGGCGAGAGGAGGGCGAGAGAGGAGAAAAAAGATAAGAGGAGGAGAGAGTGAGAGGGGGAGAGGAAAGGTCAACATTAGAATACTGTACAAGTACACTGGCAGAACTGCATTCACTGGTCAACAAAATGTTAGCTGATGGCAACAGGTTGTCAGTTCATGAATGAGTATAGGGCTTGTTTGCAGATACCCACTGATTGTATCTCCTTTTCCATTTCATGGCTTGGTGAGCCCTCGCAGTGGAAAACAGATTGACCATAGCGTTCAAATGCATCAACATCTTTGAACTGAGTTGTGGAGAGATGAGAGAGAGGAGAAAGACACAAAATGAGCTTTCAGGAATAGCTTTCGAGGCACTCTCCTCCCTTCTCTCTCTCACTCTCTTTCTCCCTCTCTCCCTCGTATCTCTGTCTCTCCCTCTGCTACAGCAGTAATAGGATTTGAATAAACAGTGGGGCAGTCATACTCTCGCCCTCTCTCTTCCATTCTCCTCTTTCTATTTCCTAGCAACCAGAGTCATATAACTACCATTAGCCAATGTTGCTGGCTACTCAATATGTGCAATGAACAAAAATATTAACGCAACATGCAACTATTTCAAAGATTTTACTGAACTAATGTTCATATAAGGAATCAGTAAATTGAAATAAATTCATTAGGCCCCAAACTACGGATTTCACATGATTTCACTGAGAATACAGATATGCATCTGTTGGTCACAGATACATAAAAAAAAGGTAGTGGTGTGGATCAGAAATCCAGTCAGTATCTGGTGAGACCACCATTTGCCTCATGCAGCGTGACACATCTCCTTCGCATAGAGTTGATCAGGCTGTTGATTGTGGTCTGTGGAATGTTGTCCCACTACTTGTCAATGGCTGTGCGAAGTTGCTGGATATTGGCGGGAACTAGAACACGCTGTCATCTAGAGCATCCCAAACATGCTCAATAGGTGGCATGTCTGGTGAGTATGCAGGCCATGGGGCTGTGCATTATTATGCTGAAACATGAGGTGATGGCGGCGGATGAATGGCATGACAATGGGCCTCAGGATCTCGTCGCGGTATCTCTGTGCATTCAAATTGCCATCGATAAAATGTAATTGTGTTTGTTGTCTGTAGCTTATGCCTGCCCATACCATAACCCCACCACCATCATGGGGCACCACCATTGCCCACACAACGCCATACACGCTGTCTGCCATCTGCCTGGTACAGTTGAAACTGGGATACATCTGTGAAAAGCACACTTCTTTAGTGAGCCAGTGGCCATCGAAGGTGAGCATTTGCCCACTGAAGTCGGTTACGACGCCAAACTGCAATCAGGTCAAGACCCTGGTGAGGTCGACGAGCACACAGATGAGCTTCCCTGAGACGGTTTCTGACAGTTTGTGCAGAAATTCTTTGGTTGTGCAAACCCACAGTTTCATCAGCTGTCCGGGTCGTTGGTCTTAGACGATCCCGCAGGTGAAGAAGCCGGATGTGGAAGTCCTGAGCTGGCATGGTTACATGTGGTCTGCGGTTGTGAGGCAGGTTGGACGTACTGCCAAATTCTCTAAAATGACGTTGAAGGTGGCTTATGGTAGAGAAATGAACGTTTAATTCTCAGGCAACAGCTATGGTGGACATTCCTGCAGTCAGCATGCCAATTGCGTGCTCCCTCAAAACGTAACAAATCTGTTGCATTGTGTTGTGTGACAATACTGCACATTTTATACTGCCTTTTATTGATCCCAGCACAATGTGCACCTGTGTAATGATCATGCTGTTTAATCAGCTTCTTGAAATGCCACACCTGTCAGGTGGATGGATTCTCCTGGTAAAGGAGAAATGATCACTGACAGGGATGTGAACAAATTTGTGCACCAAATTTGAGAGAAATAAGCTTTTTGTGCTTCTGGAAAATATCTGATTTTCTATTTCAGCTCATGAAACATGGGACCAACATTTTACATATTACGTTTATATTTTTCTTCAGTGTATATGGCTAAAGGAACCCATAGATAGTTCACATGCTCAATAGCTTTTGATGCAGGGACGGGGAGGGCAGTGAAGTCAGGGAGTGGGGAGTAGTGGAAGGGTGGGTAATAGCAGCCTGCTAGCCAAGGTCAGAGGCAGCCTCCCCTGCATCACAGATGAGCTCTAGAATCCCATGACATTGGCTGTGTTCACACCCGCTATCTGAGCAAGAACATTAAAAATACATTGACCATCATGGCCCTGGAGCCGGTCTAGGAATAGCATTAAGTAGGAAATATGATTGCTACGCTGAGAATTTCTATACCCGCTGGCGAAGTCCAACATAATGTGTGTATGATAAAAACCTTTTAATGAATAAATACTTTAGTAATATTGTGAAACCTTTATTTGACATTCACAATGCAAGTGCACAAAGCAAGAGCAAACAGCACAAACAAAACATTTTCCAATTCTTGGAGGTGAGTAATAGACGATAGAACCTTGAGAAGTTTAGACCATAGAATTACAATTACTTTTATTTCTATGCTTTAGAAACTTAAGACAGACAGAGGTAACCTTTCTGTGTGTGACAGACTGCTGTTTCGACCACAGGCCCTGACTCTGACTCTGACTCTGACACTTTCACCAGCCTGGATGAGTCTGGAACCATTATGGTGTCACATCATTGGCTGTGCTGACAGGGCATGGCAACTGGAGGCTATCCGTGTGTGTGTGTGTGTGTGTGTGTGTGTGTGTGTGTGTGTATGTGTGTGTGTGTGTGTGTGTGTGTGTGTGAGCACTGTAAATCCTTGTGGAGACATAAGGTTATGACACACAAAGGGATAATTGACCCCGAGCTGTAGTTTGACTGAGGGACTTTACAGTGGTAGAATTTTGGAAGAGGGTGTACTACACTAGCACTCCACCCGCATGCACGCACTCCACCAGCACTCACGCACTCCACACGCACGCACTCCACCCGCACGCACTCCACCCGCACGCACGCACTCCACCAGCACTCACGCACTCCACACGCACGCACTCCACCCGCACGCACTCCACCCGCACGCACGCACTCCACCCGCACGCACTCCACCCGCACGCACGCACTCCACCCGCACGCACGCACTCCACCCCCAAGCACTCCACCCGCACGCACGCACGCACTCCACCGCACGCACTCCACCCGCACGCACGCACTCCAACCGCACACACGCACTCCACCCGCACGCACTCCACCCGCACGCACTCCACCCGCACGCACTCCACCCGCACGCACTCCACCCGCAGGCACGCACTCCACCCGCAGGCACGCACTCCACCCGCACGCACTCCACCCGCACGCACGCACTCCACCCGCACGCACGCACTCCACCCGCACGCACGCACTCCACCCGCACGCACGCACTCCACCCCCAAGCACTCCACCCGCACGCACGCACGCACGCACGCACTCCACCGCACGCACTCCACCCGCACGCACGCACTCCAACCGCACGCACGCACGCACTCCACCCGCACGCACTCCACCCGCACGCACTCCACCCGCACGCACTCCACCCATACGCACGCACTCCTCACACACTCCACCCGCACGCACGTACTCCACCCACCCGCACGCACACACTCCACCCACCCAACACGCACACCACCCGCACGCACGCACTCCCCCCGCAAGCACGCACTCCACCCACACGTACGCACTCCACCCACCCACACGCACGCACTCCACCCGCACTCACACACTCCACCCGCACACACACTCCACACACACACACTCCACCCGCACGCACTCCACCCGCACGCACTCCACCCGCACGCACACACTCCACCCACACGCACTTCACCCGCATGCACTCCACCCGCACGCACACACTCCACCCGCACGCACGCACGTACTCCACCCGCACGCACTCACTCCACCCGCACACAGTCCACCCGCATGCACGCACGCACTCCACCCACATGCACTCACTCCACCCGCACACACTCCACCCGCATGCACGCACGCACTCCACCCACATGCACGCACTCGACCCGCACGCACGCACGCACGCACGCACGCACTCCACCCGCACGCACTCCACCCACACGCACGCACTCCTCACACACTCCACCCACCCGCACGTACTCCACCCGCACGCACTCCAACTGCACGCACGCATTCCACCCGCACGCACTCCACCCACACGTACGCACTCCACCCGCACGCACGCACTCCACCCGCACGCACGCACTCCACCCGCACGCACGCACTCCACCCGCACGCACTCCACCCGCATGCACGTACGCACTCCATCCGCACGTACGCACTCCACCCGCACGCACGCACTCCACCCGCACGCACGCACTCCTCACACACACCACCCGCACGCACGTACTCCACCCACACGCACGCACTCCTCACACACTCCACCCACACGCACGCACTCCTCACACACTCCACCCGCACGCACTCCACCCGCATGCACGCACGCACTCCACCCGCACGCACGCACTCCACCCGCACGCACGTACTCCACCCGCACGCACGCACTCCTGACACACTCCACCCACACGCACGCACTCCTCACACACTCCACCCGCACGCACTCCACCCGCATGCACGCACACACTCCACCCGCACGCACGCACTCCACCCACACGTACGCACTCCACCCACACGCACTCCACCCGCAAGCACGCACTCCACCCACACGCACTCCACCCGCAAGCACGCACTCCACCCCCACGCACGCACTCCACCCACACGTACGCACTCCACCCACACGCACGCACTCCACCCGCACTCACACACTCCACCCGCACACACACTCCACACACACTCCACCCGCACGCACGTACTCCACCCGCACACACACACTCCACCCGCACGCACAAACTCCACAAGCACCTACTCCACCTGCACTCACTCACTCCACCTGCACGCACGCACGCCACCCGCACGCACCCCACCCGCACACACACACTCCACTCACACTCACGCACTCCACCCGCACTCACGCACTCCACCCGCACTCACACACTCCACCCATACGCACACACTCCACCCGCACTCAGGCACTCCACCCACACGCACGCACGCACGCACTCCACCCGCATGCACACACTCCACCCGCATGCACACACTCCACCCGCATGCACACATGCCACCCGCATGCACACACTCCACCCGCATGCACACACTCCACCCGCACACACACACTCCACCCGCACGCACTCCACCCGCATGCATGCACGTACTCCACCCGCATGCACGCACGCACTCCACCAGCATGCACGCACGCATGCATTAGACGCATGCACAAGATGCATGCATTATTCTCCAGAACAGAATCTAAATGCTAAAGCACACTAGGGCTGGGCGATATGGTCAAAATATCATATCACGGTATGTAATGATGATATTTGATGGTATTTTTTGTTCTTTAATAATAAAAGTAATAAAAGCTTCATGAGTAGTGAGTGACCCTAGAGTTGCAACACATACATTCTAAGTGATTTCAATGAGTCTTTCTCCATTCTGATTGTTTTATTAAAAAAATATATTTCTTAATTGCCTGCACTAATATGAGATCATTTCAACACTGCCACGTAGGGTTGCACGATATTGGCAAACAACCTAGGCCTTATTTTTAACCAAATGTTGCAATTGCGAATTTACTTGCAATTTAGAACAAAACACTTGGGTGAACTGTAGGAATCATGGAAATATAATTATTATTCTAATTCTATAATAGAATAGTGTTGTTCGACATGACAACAAATTAAAATGCCAGGGAGGAGTTATTATGACAGGGTAGGAATTGAACGTTTTCTCTTAGCTACTTCATGTAGCGAACATATCCATGCTTCACGTATTCCTCTTTGATTTAGAAGATACTGTTGCACTAACAACATGTTGATTTATGTTTACACCATCACTGGCATTATTAGGCTGTATAGCTAATTACGTTTGCTATGGTTCAGTACATTTAATAGCTAGCTAGCCAGGTAGCTAACTAGCGTTTCGCATTAGCGGCTAACAAGATTTAGGCCCAACTTTCTAAGAAAAGACAAACTAGCTGTTTGCAGATATAAGAAACACAAACGCATAGTGTAATTATAGAACGTTAGTGAATTTATATTTAGAAGCAAAGTGAAAACAGCATCGTTGTCATCAACATTGTTGCATGTGCTGCATTGACCCTGCAGACTGAACGCAAGTGTCTCGTGGTCGAAGAACAACTAATGCGCTCCTTGAGCGACGGGGGCGGGGCTAGGTCTGTGTGTAACGCGGCATGGAGAGAGAGCAGAGAGAGATGACTTAAGTGGCGAAGTAAACTATAAAAATGTACTTTACACAAGGCCTATCCAGTTTAAGAAAACAAACCTTCAAATACCGTTATAGAAGGTAAAGTAAAAACCCTAACCGGTCCGTGCATCAATACCAGTATATAGTAAAATATGGTGTACCGCCCAGCCCTACTACACACTAGATAGGAAACACTGTACAAATGCTTTCAAGGTCGCTTAGGTCATCAATAAGCTACAGAGGGTCTGATAACGGCAGCTTATTTCCTGTGCCATTTCCCCATCCCTCTCAATTTGTCCATGGCAGGATTTCTGAACAATGAACACCTTCATTTGATGGATGACTAAGTGCAGTCTTTTTTGAGGGCTGACCATTAGGTAGTCCGTACAGGGATGAGCAGTCCGTGACTCTGACCGGAGATGGATATACAGTAAGCACTGGCTGCCAGCCTCCCCGAAGTCTTCCAAACGCAACTCAAATGTTGACTTTTAATTTGCAAGTCCAGCCACAGCTCCTGCACTGCCTCTCCCATAGTCTGATGACTCAGATTAAGAGTGCTGAAACTAAGTCATTTTTCTCTTTCCCACTTAAATCTGTCATCAGGATTCACCTCCCATGGCTCCCTGGCCCCGATTTGAAACAAGCTGTTTTTCTCTCTCCACTGACACACACATGCACACACACAGATTCTCTTTACTGACAGACACATGCTCACACACATGCACACACAGGCAGGCAGGCAGGCGCGCGCACACACACACACACACACACACACACACGCGCGCGCGCGCGCACGCACATCAAGCTCCAAAGAGAGTTTCCTAAATTAAAAGAGACCCCTGTGTGAGTCTCTATCAGCCCTGACGAGACAGGTCCTCTTGTCTTTGTTCCTCTGAAGGGGACTGCCCCTGCCCCTTACACCTACATCCATCTGTATGATGGTGAACAACGGAAATGGCAGCATCACGATTAGCTCTTAGGAAACTTTGCAGTAATTTGTTTTTTTCTGCTCTATTTTTTACATTAGCTCAGGAAATGTTTTGTGTCATTACATACAACCGGGAAGAACTATTGGATATTAGAGCAGTGGTAACTCACCAGGACTACCAGCATTACGACCAGGAATACAACTTCCCTGGAGCAGATCCTTTGTTCACTCTCCTCAGAGCAATTTAACTTATTCCAGAGGCCGACCCAAAACATCACTGGTGGAGGAGAGGCACTAGAGGCGGCCTGCTGGTTCAAATTAGGAGGTGCGCACACCACCCACCGCTTCCGAGTATATTTCTCGCTAATGTTCAGTCTTTGGATAACAAAGTTGATGAGCTTAGAGCAAGGATTTCTTTCCAGAGAGACATCGGGGCCTGTAACATACTTTGTTTCACGGAAACATGGCTCTCTCGAGATACTCTGTCGGAGTCGATAAAGCCAACAGGATTCTCAGTACATCGCGCAGACAGGAATAAATATCTCTCCGGGAAGCAGAAGGGTGGAGGGGTGTGTTTCATGATTAACGACTCATGGTGTAATTCTAGGAACATACAGGAACTCAAGTCCTTTTGTTCACCCGACCTAGAATACCTCCCATTCAAATGCCGACCATATTATCTCCCAAGAGAATTCTCCTCCGTCATTGACACGGCCGTTTACATCCCCCCTCAAGCCAATACCACGACGGCACTCAAAGAACTTCACTGGACTTTATGCAAACTGGAAACCACAGGCTGCATTTATTGTAGCTGGGGATTTTAACAAAGTAAATCTGAGGACTAGGCTGCTGAAGTTCAATCAACATATCGATTGTACTACTCGCGCTGCTAAGACTCTCGACCATTGCTATTCAAACTTCTGGAATGCTTACAAGGCACTCACCCGCCCTCCACGACTCCATCTTGCTCCTCCCTTCCTATAGGCAGAAACTCAAACAGGAAGTACCCGTGTTTAGAACTATTCATCGTTGGTCTGACCAATCGGAATCCACGCTTCAGGTTTGTTTTGATCACATGGACTGGGATATGTTCCGGGTAGCTTGCGAAAATAATCTAGACGCATACACGGATACGGGGACTGAGTTTATAAGGAAGTGTATAGGACATGTACCAAGTATCAACTGTGACTATTAAAACCTACCCTAACCAGAAACCGTGGATAGATGGTAGCATTCGCGCGAAACTGAAAGCGCGAACCACCGCATTTAACCATGGCTAGGTGACTGGGAATATGGAAGAATATAAACAGTGTAGTTATTCACTCCGCAAGGCAATCAAACAAGCTAAACGTCAGTATAGAGATAAAGTGGAATCGCAATTCAAAGGCTCAGACACGAGACATATGTGGCAGGGACTACAGACAATTACAGACTACAAAAGGAAAACCAGCCACGTCGCCGAGATCGACGTCTTGCTTCCGGACAGGCTAAACACATTACAGGCTAAACACATTCTTCACACGCTTTGAGGATAACACAGTGCTACCGACTCGGCCCACTACCAAGGACTGTGGGCATTCCTTTGCCATGTCTTCAGAGCATGCACAGACCAGCTGGCTGGTGTGTTTACGGGCATATTCAATCTCTCCCTATCCCAGTCTGCTGTCCCCACATGCTTCAAGATGGCAATTGTTCCTGTATCCAAGAAGGCAAAGGCAACTGAACTTAATGACTATCGCCCCGTAGCACTCACCTATGTCATCATGAAGTGCTTTGAGAGACTAGTCAAGGATCATATCACTACCTTACCTGCTACCCGAGACCCACTTCAATTTGCTTACCGCCCCAATAGATCCACAGACGATGCAATCAATCTGCACAGTGCCCTATCCCATCTGGACAAGAGGAATACCTACAGTATGTAAGAATGCTGTTAATTGACTACAGCTCAACATTCAACAACATAGTACCCTCCAAGCTCATAATTAAGCTCGAGGCCCTGGGTCTCGACCCCGCCCTGTGCAACTGGGTCCTGCACTTCCTGATGGGCCGCCCCCAGGTGGTGAAGGTAGGAAACATCACCTCCACTCTGCTGATCCTCAACACAGGGGCCCTACAAGGGTGTGTGCTCAGCCCCCTCCTGTACTCCTCCAACTCATTCATCAAGTTTGCAGACGACACAACAGTTGTAGGCTTGATTACCAACGATGACGAGACAACCTACAGGGAGGAGGTGAGGGCTCTGGGAGTGTAGTGCCTGGAAAACAACCTCTCACTCAATGTCAACAAAACAAAGGAGATGATTGTGGACTTCAGGAAACAGCAAAGGATGTAGTGGAGAAGGTGGAAAGCTTCAAGTTCCTTGGCGTACACATCACTGACAAACTGAAATGGACCACCCACACAGACAGTGTGGTGAAGAAGGCGCAACAGAGCCTCTTCAACCTCAGGAGGCTAAAGTAATTTGGCTTGCCACCTAAAACCCTCCCAAAATGTTACAGATGCACAATTGAAAGCATCTTGTCGGGCTGTATCACCGCCTGGTACGGCAACTGCATTGCTCGCAACCGCAAGGCTCTCCAGAGGGTGGTGCAGTCTGCCCAACGCATTACCGGGGGCAATCTACCAGCCCTCCAGGACATCTACAGCATCCGATGTCACAGGAAGGTCAAAAAGATCATCAAGGCCATCAACCACCCGAGCCATTGCCTGTTCACCCCGCTATCACCCAGAAGGCGAAATTAGTACAGGTGCATCAAAGCTGGGACCGAGAGACTGAAAAACAGCTTCTATCTCAAGGCCATCAGACTGTTAAACAGCCATCACTAGCACATTAGAGGCTGCTGCCTATAGGTAAAGACTAGAAATCACTGGCTACTTTAAGGAATGGAACACTAGTCACTTTAATAATGTTTACATATCTGGCATTACTCATCTCATATGTATATACTTTATTCTATACTATTCTACGGTATCTTAGTCACTAATAATGTTTACATGTCTTGCATTACTCATCTCATATGTATATAGTGTATTCTATACTATTCTACTGTATCTTAGTCCGTTCTGCTCTGACATCGCTCATCCATATATGTATATAGTCTTAATTCATTCCTAATTAGATTTATGTGTATTGGGTATATGTTGTGTAATTTGTTATATATTACTTGTTAGCTATTACTGCCCTGTCGGAGCTAGAAGCACAAGCATTTCGCTACACCCGCAATAACATCGGCTAATCACGTGTACGTGACCAATAACATTTGATTTGATTTGATTTTCTAAACTGTCTAGGACAAAGAGAAAATTTGAAGAATTATCCTCACACCTCAGTGATCGCTGACACAGGAACTTAACAGTGCCTTTATTCTTCAACTTTGACACACTGGGCTGAATAACAACTGAGAGGTAAAAAAGCTCATCACAAAGTTACATATCTGTGAATTTATGGGATTTAGGATAATAATAGGATAATAATCCATCATTTGTCAGGAGTGAGGTCCCTCTTCCTCTATCTCAGCTGTCAATCACAGCTCTAATGATGGCAGCACAGGGAGAGGGGAGGGATTCATGTGGTGTCCCCTTGTTATAGGTATCTCTTTATGGAAACAGCCTTATCATTGGATCACCCAGCTATGGTATAATGCTCATGTGATGGGGCTTCCTTAGGTTCTTTTGGTCTGTCCTTTGGTTCACATACACCCGACTCTCTCCTCTCCTATACTGTATCCCTAACACCTATCTTGGCTGGACACTTGTGGACAACCTATACTGTGTCTAACCTATCACTCTTATCCATGCTTATTCTCAGCCCCATTGTACTCATTTTATTGAATGTCGGTTCAGATAGGAATCAGAAGGTACAGTAAGGTCATGTTGACAGAGTTACTGATGCTTATCATGAGTGTCTCCTTCTTCCACTGCAGCATGTTAACCCAGCCAGCCAGTTAGCTAGACAGCTAGCCAGCCAGACAGACAGCCAGCCAGTAGGATCCTTTGGGAAGTGAATTAGAGCAGTAGACAGACAGATAAGGAGGGAGGGAGGCTGCTCTGCTTTCCCCACCTATCTGTTTAGGTGATTAATCTAGCCGCTAACGAGCAGGAGGCAGTCTGCTGGGTGATGAACTGGGCTAACAGTGTGATTAGGAGGCTGTGTCATCTGTCTGACTAATGCTGGGGCTGTTACGGGTACATGTCCCAACAGCTGGGTCCACCAACCCCTGCTCTCACCAGCCAATCAATCTTTATCCTTACGCCATTCAGGTCTGAAATTGGCCTATCAATTGGCCTATTATTATAAAATTGATTAAATTGTTTTTTTCCCTCATCAATCTACTCACAATACCCAATAATGACAAAGCAAAAACGGGTTTTTAGAAAATTTTGCAAATTTGTTAAAAATTCAAAACTTTAATATCAAATTCACATGAGTATTCAGACCCTTTTCTCAGTACTTTGCTGAAGCCGCTTTGGCAGCAATTACAGCCTCAAGTCTTCTTGGGTATGACGCCATTCCTCTCTGCAGATCCTCTCAAGCTCTGTCAGGTTGGATGGGGAGCGTTGCTGCATAGCTATTTTCAGGTCTCTCCAGAGATGTTCGATCAGTTTCAAGTCCGGGCTCTGGCTGGGCCACTCAAGGACATTCAGAGACTTGTCCCAAAGCCACTCCTGCTTTGTCTTGGCTGTGTGCTTATGGTCGTTGTCCTGTTGAAAGATGAACCTTCGCCCCAGTCTGAGGTCCTGAGCGCTCTGGAGCAGGTTTTCATCAAGGATCTCTCTGTACTTTGCTCCATTCATCTTTCCCTCCATCCTGACTAGTCTCCCAGTCCCTGCTGCTGAAAAACATCCCCACAGCATGATGCTGCCACCACCATTCTTCACCGTAGGGATGGTGCCTGGTTTCCTCCATACGTGACGCTTGGCTTTCAGGCCAAAGAGTTCAATCTTGGTTTCATCAGACTAGAGAATCTAGTCTTTAGGTGCCTTTTGGCAAACTCCAAGTGGGCTGTCATGTGCCTTTCACTGAGGAGTGGCTTCCGTCTGGCCACTCTACCATAAAGGCCTAATTGGTGGAGTGCTGCAGAGATGGTTGTCCTTCTGGAAAGTTCTCCCATCTCCACAGGGGAACCCTGGAGCTCTGTCAGAGTGACCATTGGGTTCTTGATCACCTCCCTGACCAAGGCCCTTTCCCCCGATTGCTCAGTTTGGCCGGGTGGCCAGTTGGAAGAAGTTTGGTGGTTCCAAACGTCTTCCATTTAAGAATGATGGAGACCACTGTGTTCTTGGGGACCTTCAATGCTGCAGACATTTTTTGGTACCCTTCCCCAGATCTGTGCCTCGACGCAATCCTGTCTCGGAGCTCTACGGACAATTCCTTCGACCTCATGGCTTGGTTTTTTCTCTAATTGAATTTACCACAGGTGGACTCCAATCAAGTTGTAGGAACATCTCAAGGATGATCAATGGAAACAGGATGCACCTGAGCTCAATTTCAAGTTTCATAGCAAAGGGTCTGAATAAGGTATTTCTGTTTTATTTTACTTTATAATAGCCTGTTTTCACTTTGTCATTATGGGTTATTGTGTGTAGATTGCTGAGGATTTTTATTTATTTAATCCATTTTAGAATAAGGCTGTTTCAGGAAGTGATGTTACTGAGTAGTGCCACTATATATAATACCTTCCACCCCCTCCTGGGATTTGGATGCCTGATGAAGACCTAAGGGGCGAAACATTGTTATGAATACATTTCACCTGGGAGCATGAGCAGCAGTGTGCAGCGTTTTCCTTCCTGCTTTCCATGGGCTTTCCTACAACTCCAGCACCTGCGGAAAGTACCTGGATGTGCCGATGTTCTTCAACTTTGGACATTATTTTGTAGCCTAAGGCCCAGGAAAATGTGGCCCTTTATAAATGCAATTCATGCAATTCTATGTAATTTTACATGACTGGAGACTTTGGCAGAATCTTTTTTAAAACCGCACAAATTATCAAAATGACAGGCTACTTTGACACTGACAAACTGAGAATCTGAAATCAACAAAAACTACATTGTCTTGAATCCATCAATAGCCTAGGCCTAGGTGTGTGGAGACAAATATTGTAGGCTACAATCTGACGAGGAAATAATAGTCCTAAGAATGCTTTCCAGTTTCACTGACTCCCCCACTGATGCGCAGCTCACTCACTGGTGATTGCCGATGCGTTTGTGTCAAAAGTCTAAAACAATATTTGGAAGTAGATCAAATATTTTGGTAGCCTACAGCAGACAGATTAAAGTCTTCTCTTTTCAGCAGGAGCCATTTGCTTTCCAACCTGTGCAATTGGATTTTAAATATTGCCAAAGGCCTGTTTTGTCTGCATGCTGTTTGTTCATTGACAGATTTGCTGCACGTTCCCGACTGTAGGCTATGCCATGTTATTGGGCTACACACAATCCACAGCTAGGCTATTAAAGAAAAAAGCTATTGATCCTCTGTGGCTAAATAATGGGCCTTCTCATCGTGTAATAGGATATTCTGAATTATTTAATTTCTTTCTGAACAGACAGCAGTAATTCTATAATGTTGGCGAATTTAGGTACTCCAGAACCCTTCCCGTGTCTATTATTCTATAAGGTAATAAATGATGAAGTGCAACGCTGGAGAGATGAGAGTTGCAGGCTCATGTCTATCACAGCAGAGAGATCATAGAAAGAAAATCTCATTCTAGTTCTGTGAGAGATACAGGCGAGCTTCTCACACAGCCATGGCTACGTCCATGGGGACGTGCGTAGAATTATAATTTTTTACATTGCAAAAAGTGAACATTATTTTTCATGCCACGAGATGTACCGGATCTGGCCAAATAGGTTCCGGAATGAAACAGTCCAAGACGGAGAGTTGCCGGATCCTGATCAATCAAATTAAGCATTGATCAGGAGTGTGAGAAGGTGGAAAGCTTCAAGTTGGGCTGTATCACTGCCTGGTACGGCAACTGCACCGCCCGCAACCGCAGGGCTCTCCAGAGGGGGCAAACTACCTGCCCTCCAAGACACCTACAGCAACCGATGTCACAGGAAGGCCAAAAAGATCATCAAGGACATCAACTGCCCGAGCCACAGCCTGTTCATGCCACTATCATCCAGAAGGTGAGGTCAGCACAGCTGCATCAAAGCTGGGGCCGAGAGACTGAAAAACAGCTTCTATCTATAGGCCATCAGACTGTTAAATAGCCATCACTAGCCGGCTTCCACCCGGTTACGCAACCCTGACCCTTAGAGGCCGCTTCCCTTTATACATAGACTTGGAATCACTGGCCACTAACATCTGCTAAATATGTGTCTGTGACCAATAACATTTGATTTGATAAAGTCTTGGGGCGAGCAGAATCAACAACCTCTGTATCATCAAGAGAGTTGCTTTGTGAGGTGTTAAAGTTCACAGTTAGCCATTGTTATGTACTGGGGTTTACTGGGGTAAATCTCAGATGGAAACTCAAGTTACTAAAGTTAGAGCCTGTTTTGGATTTGCTGTGAGTTCTGTCTTGATTTTGCTACTCACTCCAGGCCAAATACCCTTTCCTTCACTTTGCCAATATGGGAATCCAGCCCATTGGAGAATAACCTTCACAGAGTACACGCTAGGGGTGCTAGCCCACTGACAATACTATATATCTACAGTATCTATCTGTGGAACTCTGCAGGGTGGACTCTGCTGTACTTAACTGAGTGTGTGTCCCTCCCAACACAGCTCCTGTAGGTATGGCCCTAATTTATGTGCTCTCTGACACCAGGAGTTGCATGGCTAATATTTCAGGAACAAAGTACAATGCCCAAGGACTAGTCAGCCCTTTTTCCTCTGAGGGGCCAACATGTAAATATCTCTGTTACAGTATTCAGAGGACTGAATATTCAATGTGATAGAATAATACTATACTATACATGTTTGGTATCTACGTGAAACTTGTTCACTAAGGATACCTCTGATGCTATCTATATGGATGTATGATCTCTCTGGCAACTTGTATCTGTACAGGGTGAACTCTAAATTATTCTCAAAGAGGTTTTATTATCCTCTCAGGAATTCTGTCTTATTTACATAGGTCTCATCTCTCACACAAGCCTTTAAATAATGTGACACACTTTGGAAATTTGGCCTGGGAGTGTTAAGGTTACTGTAAACTTGGTATTGTTTTATTAGTCAATGGTGGTTGGTTTTGGGTTGAAAGGTTATACCTTCAGATGTTATGAATTTAATTAAATGCCTTTGTTTTCTCTCTTATCCTGTATCCAGTGAATAGAGGAAGGTTGTATGATCAATTCTCTTATCCTGTAAGTTAACTGTAGGATCTACAGTACCAGTCAAAAGTTTGGACACACCTACTCATTCAAGGTTTTATCTTTATTTTTTACTATTTTCTACAAGAAGGAGAGTGATGGAGTGCTGCATCAGATGACCTGGCCTCCACAATCACCCAACCTAAACCAAATTGAGATGGTTTGGGATGAGTTGGACCGCAGAGTGAAGGAAAATCAGCCAACGAGGTCTTAGCATATGTGGGAAAGCTGTCGTCAAGGCAAAGGGTGACTATTTTGAAGAATCTCAAATATAAAATGTATTTTGATTTGTTTACTACATGATTCCATATGTGTTATTTCATAGATTTGATGTCTTTACTATTATTCTACAATGTAGAAAATAGTAAAAATAAAGAAAATCCCTTGAATGTGTAGGTGTGTCCAAACTTTTGACTGGTACTGTATATGCTTAGAATAATGCCTTGTAATGCTTGTTAATTCCTTGTAACTTAAGCTTTATACCTTGTATGTGAATCCATTGTACAATATTAATTGAATATCTAGCCTATGATATAGACAATTCTCAGACCAATTCTTGCTAGTGAACATCAACTCATTGCCTAATGATTGCTTGTTTATTTTAATTATCTTTATAGAGTCAGATAAACATTTTAGTAGGCTAATTGCTTAGTCTTATTACGAATTGCATGTGATGTGTATATAATATACTGTATATCATACACATATAAAATATTTCTACCCACTACACTCCCAGCCAAGCCTCTGCCCCATGACCCTCTGCTCTACTCCAGAATCTTATCTCCAGCGCTCTCAAACAAACCATTAAGGAACCTTGTTAAAGTATTTGACTCCTGACCTTACTCTCACTGGGGCTAGTAGACCCCGAGGCCAGTCAGTGACTGAGAGAGGAGAGAAGAACTTCCTGCGAGAGAACTTCACCTGTTTAAACAACTCCTGTTGACTATAGATGACTGAAGGGTACATGGATTCAACATCTTTTCTGGGATGCTTTCATTTGCACCATGCAGCGAGGCCAGACTGGATATAAGTCAATAGATAATCAATGGGTGCTACTTTACAATGCAACCCCCCCAGGTAAAGAAGCATAGAAAATATATACTTCCTCTCTGAGCTCTACAGCCCAAACCAACAAACGTGGGAAGGAAAAGTCCAGCTCTGCATCCAGTGTCCTCAGGACTCTTGTACAGTACAGATCAGTACTAGTGTGTATAAAAACACACTCTCCCTGGTCTCGACAGACAGACAGTACAGGTGAGAGGAGAGCAGGAGCAAGCAGACAGGAGCAAGGCATATGATTGGCACTAAAATGCAGGCGAGAGAGCAAGAGAGAGAGAGTGTGTGTGTGTGTGAGTGAGTATGTGTGCGAGTGAGAGAGGATAAAGGCATGTAGCTGTCAGCAACATTACCATCCATCTCTCTCAGCTCTCTAATGCACACACACACACACACACACACACACACACACACACACACACACACACACACACACACACACACACACACACACACACACACACACACAAACCAGCTTACAGCAGCTCAGTATCCAATCTACCTCCGGCTCTTGCTGGTTAAGCTTCAGAGCATGCTTATATCACCATAAAGGCAGACCTTCTACTCCCCTTCTCTTTACTAACCCTATGTTTGGGTTGAGGTACATCTTGGACAGATGTTACGAGCTGCTGTCAACCCATTGTTAACCCATTGATGACCCCTTCCATGACCCTATGACTCAACTCATTGGCTAATTAACTGTCCAATTGTCCATTACCATGCAATCTAGTAATGGTATCATCCTCCCCTCCCCATGACCCTGGCCTGAACACACATCCAAGCACAGAGGTCCACATGCAGGTGTTCGTGCAATGTTTCACCCATTTTTTAAAGTAACCCCACACATCCAACCCACATCCTCCCTGATATCCAATACACATTTCTCAAAATCATGTGCATCATCAGCCATGGACTAGACTGTATTACAGATGTAGGATCTTGAGCCAGTTCGCTACAGCAGGAAAATAACCCTGCAGCAACAGGAAATGTGAAGTATTATGTGGATTATAATTAATAGATTTTTTTTGCAAATCAAGTCTGACATTTTAAAGTGTAAATTACAGACTTTAGAAGCCTTTTTAAACCTTGAATTAACTACAAGTTTGCATTTCCTGTAGTGCAGGAAAATTCTCAGTAACAAACGAGTGAACACACTAAGATCCTACATCTGTATGCAAAGCAGGTATGTATATGTTCTATACCATCCTAGTACTGTACTCTCTACCATACCATGTCCACCCTACATCTCCATCCCCAGTCAGCTTCACATTGATATAACAGACTGATGTTGTCTCGTGTGTTTAGTCTATCGTAGAGGTACTGTAACAATAATGCTAGTACGAACTCGACCCCAGGCACAGAGAAACACAGCAAGCAGAGGTAAGGGTACATCCAGAACTTTTATTTAGAGTCTTAACAGAAACAAGGCAACCACACAAGAACACAGTAATAAAGCATGAGACCTAAGCAAAGATGCAGGCCAACCAGGTGAACAGAGAAGGTAATTAAACACAGGTGAATCCAAAAAGTAATAATCAGGGTAACCAGGAAAATAGAAAACAGGTTAAGGGTGCACTCCAGCGGTAACCTAAGGAAACAACAATCAAATAACACAGAAACTGTGACAGGACCCCTCCCACAAGGAACGGCTCCTGACATTCCACCAGGGGTAGTTGAACGTCGACGGAAACCCCGAATGAGTCCGGGGTCCAGAATGTCCCAAGCCGGAACCCAGGATCGCTCCTCAGAACCGGAACCTTCCCAGTCCACGAGATACTGAGTCCAACATCGGAACTGGCGACTGGAGAGGATGCGTCGCACGGTGTAGGCTTGCTGTCCCGCTATCATGTGCGGTGGAGGTGGAGGCCGAGTTGCCTGAACCAGAAGACTGAACACCACAGGCTTGAGTCTGGAGATGTGGAAGATGGGATGAACCCTCATGGACCGGGGAAGACGAGGACGATAGGCCACTGGATTAATGCGCCGTAGAACCGTGAATAGCCCAACATACCTGGGTGCCAACTTCCTTGATTCCACGCGCAGACGCAGATCCCTAGTAGACGCAGGAGAGGACTCGAACGGCGATGACGGTTGGCCTGACGTTGAACCCGAGTTGAGGACCTCAGGAACGCTGACCGAGCCTTCTTCCAGGTCCGGCGGCAACGAGAGATGTTGAGCGGATGGAACCGCCACTTCAATCTCCTGATGTGGAAACAGAGGAGGCTGGTATCCGTACAAAACCTGGAATGGTGACAGGCCATTGGAGGAACACTGGAGAGTGCTGTGTGCGTACTCCACCCAGGGAAGAGAAAGATCTGCATGAACTAGAATGGGTGCAGAAGAAAACTGACGTTTCAGGCCCTGGAACGCCTTCTCAGCAGCAGGGGTCCAGCTTACATGCCCAGCCGAGCCCTTTGTGAGCGCTGTCAATGGCGCAGCCACCGAACTAAAGTCTCTCACAAATCTCCGGTAGAAATGAGCAAAACCCAAAAAACGCTGGACTTGCTTGACTGTGCTGGGTCGCGGCCAGTTGACCACTGCTTCTACCTTTTGGGAGTCCATCCGTACACAGCCTTGAGACACGATGTACCCCAGGAAGGAGATCTGAGGAACGTGAAACTCACACTTTCGGCCTTCACGAACAAGTGATGAGAGGAGTCCTTGAAGAACACGGCGAACATGTTGGATGTGTTCAACCATGGACCTGGAGAAGATGAGGATGTCATCCAGGTACACAAACACGAACTGGTGAAGGAAGTCGCGCAGCACATCATTAAACAGGGCCTGGAAAATGTCTGGGGCATTTGTAAGTCCAAACGGCATGACACGGTACTCATAATGTCCATTTGGGGTGTTGAACGCTGTCTTCAACTTGTCTCCCTGTCTGATGCGCACCAGATTGTACACGTTCTGTAAATCCAATTTTGAGAAAACCATAGCTCCCTGGAGTCTCTCATAGGCTGACAACATAAGAGGAAGAGAGCAACGGTTCTTGATGGTAATGTTATTTAAACAGTCTCTGGACCTGAGAGAGAATTACAGCCCTCCTCTCGGAGGAGTGGTGCCGGGCAGGAGGTCGATGGCACAATCGTAGGACCTGTGAGGAAGCAGTTCACTGGCCCTTTGTTTGCTGAAGACCTGACACAGATCCCAGTAATCGCGAGGTATGCGGGAAAGATCAGGCTTGTCATTCCCAGTCGGGGGAACAGGAGATTCAGAAGCCTCCAGACGAGCAGGGACGGAAAGATGTGGAGAGAGTTGCTGGCAGGTGGACTGGCATGAAGGATTCCATCCCATAACTCTTCCCGAGGGCCAGTCAATTTTAGGATTATGGATAGAAAGCCACGGATGTCCAAGAACCAGGGGAAGCTCAGGAGAGTGCACCAAATTTAACTGGATAAACTCCACATGATAATCCAGAACTCGTAGCTGAAATGGCATGGTGAGCTGCTTCACCTTCCCAGACCCTAGGCGTTGACCATCCAGCGCAGTGACCGACAACGGAATGTCCAGCTTAGTGGGAGGCAGCTCCTGTTGGCGAGCTAATGTGTGATCCAGAAAACAGCCGGTAGCCCCAGAGTCTATGAAAGCAGGAATGTCCAACTGCCCATTGTCCCACCGCAGGTTGGCTGGAAGCAAGGTGCGTACCGTGTCGGCAGCTGGAGACTGTATCTGACTCGCCAGTATTCTCCCGTCTACTGACGAGTCATCCCGTTTCCCGTCAGCTCAGGACAGGAGGCACGGAAATGTCCAGACTGTCCACAGTAAAGACAACGTTGCTCGTTAATCCTGCGCCTTATCTCCAGAGCGGAAAGTCTGGTGATTCCCAATTGCATCGGCTCCTCTGAAGGATATGAAGGAAACCCATAGCCTAATTGAGAACTCTGATGGGGTACAGGACAAGCGGATAAGGCAGTGGAACAAACAAAGAATTGACTCCCTCAGCGGAACCCGATACACTGGAAACAACTCGGAGCCCATCCGTCCTCTCACGACGACGTTCCCGAAGCCGGTTGTCAATCCCGATGGCCAGAACGATAAGCTCATCCAGAGTGTCAGGGTTGTCCCGGGAAGCCAGTTCATCCTTGAGAACCTCGCTGAGTCCGTTCAGAAAGGCTGAGTGAAGTGCCTCTGTATTCAAACCACTCTCAGCGGTGAGCGTCCGAAAGTCAATGGCGTCAGCTACGCTCCGGCTGCCCTGCCGAAGCGCAATGAGTCTTTGAGCAGTGTTCCTGCCACTGATGGGGTGATCAAAAACCCTCTTCATCTCCTGGGTGAAGCTTTGCCAATTAAAACAAATGTCTGATTGCTGCTCCCATATGGCTGTGGCCCAGGCCAGACCCCGTCCTGAGAGCAAGGAGATAACGTATGCCACTCTGGAACGCTCGGTCGGAAACGTTGATGCCTGCAGCTCGAAGGCCAGCAAGCATTGGAGCAGGAACCCACACAAAACCTCCCAGGATGCCCCTCATAGCGCTCCGGTGCCAGGAGATGAGTCTCCCGAAGGTAGGAAGATGTTGAGCTGGTAGGGAGTGGAGGATTAGGAACAGCCACAGATGCAGCAGCAGTTGCTCCCGTCTGTCCTGTCTGCAGAGCGGACACAAGAGTTCTTAAATCCTCCTACAATGTCTGCAGCCGTGCCTCATGGCGACCAATCACAGTTCCATGGTGGGTGAGAGCCGACCGTAAATGGTGGAGTTTGGAATGTTCCTCGGACGACTGAGAAATCTCTGATGGGTCCATTGTAGGCTTTGGTCTACTGTAACAATAATGCTTGTACGAACTTGAACCCAGGCGCAGAGAAACACAGCAAGCAGAGGTAAGGGTAAATCCAGAACTTTTACTTAGAGTATTAACAGAAACAAGGCAACCAGGTGAACAGAGAAGGTAATTAAACACAGGTGAATCTAAAAAGTAATAATCAGGGTATCCTGGAAACTAGAAAACAAGGTAAGGGTGCCCTCCAGCGCTAATCTAAGGAAACAACAATCAAATAACACAGAAACTGTGACAGGGACTATACCTCCAGGAGAGGTGTCTCTTGCTCCACTTGTTCTGGGCGACCAGAGCTCGTCTCCTGCGGCCCACCATCACCTCCGTCTCAGACAGGTCTGGGAGAGAACACCTCGGGGTCTTCATCAGGCCCAGGGTAGCTTTGTCTGATCAGGGGAACAGAAACAGATGTACACATTCATATAGAGTCATAAACTAGTGAGCATGTCCATCCATTACATTTCTTATATTGTTTTAGCAGAACGAAAACAACAAAGGCAAAGACAATGTGTTCAACACACACACACACACACACCAGGGTTGGCAAAAATATCAGCCCACAGACAGAAGTACGAGATTCTAGAGCAGTGGTCACCAACCTGTCTCCAAGGCATTCCTAGTCGATCGCCAAACATTTTTGCGAAAAAACCTATTGGCGGTAGGTGCACCCGATTCAGTTGCCCTGTGAACAGGTGAACAGTTTCCATTTTGAACCATTTCATGTGTCTGAAGGTACAAACTCTGCCTTCCCGGTGGGCCCAGAGAGTAAATTAGGTGCACTATAAGCTTACCGCTGGCCAATCGGGTGGCTCAGATGACTGTGTCTGCAGTAACGTAGCAGGCATAAAAGAAAGCTGCAGCAAAGTTAATGCTGTGAGATTTCAACACGTTTAGAACCATGACTAGAGAGAGACTGTCAACGAATACAGCAAAGAGATGTGAGTTCATGTTTCAGTTCTTACTCAGCACTGTCAACACTTTGTATTCAACACTTTTATGAGCCATAAAATGTGCGTTTTTCCTATTTCCACTCAGTGCTACAACAAGCACTGCAGCAGTAATGAATGAGTAGGAACGTGTGTCTACAGGCATACGTTGGTGTTATTATTAGTGGCTTGGGTCTTTTTTAATATCGAGGAATATTTCAATATTTCATATTTCATTCATGCACTCCCGGAATGCACTCCCAGGACTCCCACTTCCACAAGAAATTTTCGTTTTTTTTCCGGTGATGTCCATCATTTATGTCCAAATAGCTATTTTTGTAGCGTGTTTGGTAAACACATCCAACGTCAGGGAAGCGCGTTCACTAAAACCTGACGAAATGTCCAAAAGTTCCGTAACAGTCCGTAGAAACATGTCAAACGATGTATTGAACCAATCTTTAGAATGTTTTTAACATAAATCTTGAATAACGTTCCAACTGGAGAATTACATTGACTTCAGATGAGCGATGGAACAGAGCTCCCTCTCATGTCAACGCGCATGGTGAAAGCATGGTCAGGTCATGGCAGACCTGACTAATTCCCCTCTCATTCGGCCCCCCTTCACAGTAGAGGAATCAGACAAGGTTCTACAGACTGTTGACATCTAGTGGAAGCCGTAGGAAGTGCAAACTCATCCATATCTCGCTGTGATTTCAATGGGATCTTGGTCGAAAATCGACCAGCCTCAGAATTTACACCTCCTGTTTGGATTTTTTCTCAGGTTTTTGCCTGCCATATGAGTTATGTTATACTCACAGACATAATTCAAACAGTTTTAGAAACTTCAGAGTGTTTTCTATCCAATACTAATAATAATATGCATATATTAGCAACTATGACTGAGGAGCAGGCTGTTTACTCTGGGCACCTCTGTGGATCTTTCATTCAAGCTACTCAATACTGCCCCTGCAGCAATAATAAGTTAATAGAGTAACACCATGAATTTGTCCATGAGGCAGAAATAATCAAATCAAATCAAATTTCATTAATCACATGCGCCAAATACAACAAATACAAATTACAGTGAAATGCTTATTTATGAGCCCCTAACAAACAGTGCAGTTTGAAAAAAATATGGATAAGAATAAGAGAAAAGTAACACGTAGTTAAAGAGCAGCAGTAAAAAATAACAATATATACAGGGGGGTGCCGGTACAGAGTTAATGTGCGGGGGCACCGGTTAGTTGAGGTAGTATGTACATGTAGGTAGAGTTAATTAAAGTGTCTATGCATAGATGACAACAGAGAGTGGCAGTGGTGTGGAGAGGGGGGGGGGGTAATGCGAATAGTTTGGGTAGCCATTTGACGAGATGTTCATGAGTCTTATGGCTTGGGGATAGAAGCTGTTTAGAAGCCTCTTGGACCTAGACTTGGCGCTCCGGTACTGCTTGCCGTGTGGTAGCAGAGAGAACAGTCTATGACTAGGGTGGCTGGAGTCTTTGACAATTTTTAGGACCTTCCTCTGACACCCCCTGGTATAGAGGTCCTGGATGGCAGGAAGCTTGGCCCCAGTGATGTACTGGGCTGTTCGCACTATCCTCTGTAGTGCCTTGCTGTCGGAGGCCGAGCAGTTGCCATACCAGGCAGTGACGCAACCAGTCAGGATGCTCTCGATGGTGCAGCTGTAGAACCTTTTGAAGATCTGAGGACCCATGCCAAATTTTTTCAGTCTCCTGAGGGGGAATAGGTTTTGTCGTGCCCGTTTCACGACTGTCATGGTGTGCTTGGACCATGTTAGTTTGTTGGTGATGAAACTTGAAGCTCTCAACCTGCTCCACTGCAGCCCGGTCGATGAGAATAGGGGTGTGCTCGGTCCTCTTTTTCCTGTAGTCCACAATCATCTCCTTTGTCTTGATCATGTTGAGGGAGAGGTTGTTGTCCTGGCACCACACGGCCAGGTCTCTGACTTTCTCCCTATAGGCTGTCTCGTTGTTGTCGGTGATCAGGCCTACCACTGTTGTGTCATCGGAAAATTTAATGCGGTGCGATTTGAGTTTCGCCATCATCTGGAAGACAGTGTTCCTTTTTGGTCATTGTCAGTGGAGGAAAAGGAGAGCGAAGGGATGTTGAGAGTCTGCTGCTCTCTCCTTCCTCTGAGACTGACCATCAGATGCAGGCACCATCAGCCCAGTAAAATAAAAATGAAAAGCAAATGATTTAAATGTATGCTCACTCAGCTGTGCTTCACAAGTAATGCTACAAAGGATCTATTATCGGCGTGATCATATAGCCTACCTCACATTTTTTTATATAATTTAAAAAAATCTCCCGAACTACAGTGCATTGGCAGGGAAATTCAAGCAAAGCCAACATGCGGTGATAATGTATTGGGCCTATAGCTTACTGCACAAACCTCATTGTTACAGTACTGTTTTTAATTGGTTAATGTTGCACAGGTTTACGCTTTTTAAGCCATGTAAAAAAAAAAATCTGAGCAGCAGGTCTCGGCTTGCATTTTGACTCAGAAAAGGTTGGTGCCCACTGTCCGAGAGCTTTCCCTGTTAGCACTATTAACGTTTCCCTTTACTGTGACAATTGTGATCGAATCTGTGCAATATTAGCCACTTTCAATGTAACATACCAAAACAAATTGAACTATGCAAGAGATTTTATTGTCGGCAGAACGCATCGGAGTTGGATTCTATTGCATTGACACGCACTACTCAGCCCATACTCTAAACAAATCAGTGCGGCATAAACAATCAGAGCTGCAGTAGGGCTATATGCAAATAGACCATTGCCATATATGGATCTGTGAAATTTACTTTGAACTGGACTGTGTTTACAGCATGAGCGGTCGTGAGTAGATGCGCTTGTTTTGAGATCAAAGCGAGAGCTGCATGTAGCCACGTGTGCACATTTTGTTCATATCCTTTACTAGTTAGTAAGTATCCCAGTTATAGATAATTTGTAGTCAGCAATTAGGTAGTGATTGCTTCCTACAAGAGCACAAAACCTATACATTTTTAGACACCTTTGAAAAACGAGTCAGATAAAGAGCTTTTTGTGTCTTCAAGGGGCAATGTTGTATTTTGAATCAGGCTAAGTAAGCTAAGTAGCAATAGGCAGAGGGTTGCATAATTTGTCTGATTCTCTGTAATAATGGTATGACACAAATAATAATGCATTTTATTTTGTAAAGTAGTTTCTTGCATCAAACAACACAACAACATTTTCAGTCACCTCCTTGTCTGAAGGACAAGTGGATAAACAGGTTAATGTCAAGCCCTGCATGTTTTTTTTTCAAAAGTTTCATGGAATGTAGGCCTACATTGAACACCACACATTGGCTGCTACTGCAGGCTGAATGATGAATGAACATAAGTGACATACAGTGGGGCAAAAAAGTATTTAGTCAGCCACCAATTGTGCAAGTTCTCCCACTTAAAAAGATGAGTAATTTTCGTCATAGGTACACTTCAACTATGACAGACAAAATGAGGAAAAGAAATCCAGAAAATCACATTGTAGGATTTTTAATGAATTTATTTGCAAATTATGGTGGAAAATAAGTATTTGGTCAATAACAAAAGTTTATCTCAATACTTTGTTATATACCCTTTGTTGGCAATGACAGAGGTCAAACGTTTTCTGTAAGTCTTCACAAGGTTTTCACACACTGTTGCTGGTATTTTGGCCCATTCCTCCATGCAGATCTCCTCTAGAGCAGTGATGTTTTGGGGCTGTTGCTGGGCAACACGGACTTTCAACTCCCTCCAAAGATTTTCTATGGGGTTGAGATCTGGAGACTGGCTAGGCCACTCCAGGACCTTGAAATGCTTCTTACGAAGCCACTCCTTCGTTGCCCGGGCGGTGTGTTTGGGATCATTGTTATGCTGAAAGACCCAGCCACATTTCATCTTCAATGCCCTTGCTGATGGAAGGAGGTTTTCACTCAAAATCTCACGATACATGGCCCCATTCATTCTTTCCTTTACACGGATCAGTCGTCCTGGTCCCTTTGCAGAAAAACAGTCCCAAAGCATGATGTTTCCACCCCCATGCTTCACAGTAGGTATGGTGTTCTTTGGATGCAACTCAGCATTCTTTGTCCTCCAAACACAACGAGTTGAGTTTTTACCAAAAAGTTATATTTTGGTTTCATCTGACCATATGACATTCTCCCAATCTTCTTCTGGATCATCCAAATGCTCTCTAGCAAACTTCAGACGGGCCTGGACATGTACTGGCTTAAGCAGGGGGACACGTCTGGCACTGCAGGATTTGAGTTCCTGGCGGCGTAGTGTGTTACTGATGGTAGGCTTTGTTACTTTGGTCCCAGCTCTCTGCAGGTCATTCACTAGGTCCCCCCGTGTGGTTCTGGGATTTTTGCTCACCATTCTTGTGATCATTTTGACCCCACGGGGTGAGATCTTGCGTGGAGCCCCAGATCGAGGGAGATTATCAGTGGTCTTGTATGTCTTCCATTTCCTAATAATTGCTCCCACAGTTGATTTCTTCAAACCAAGCTGCTTACCTATTGCAGATTCAGTCTTCCCAGCCTGGTGCAGGTCTACAATTTTGTTTCTGGTGTCCTTTGACAGCTCTTTGGTCTTGGCCATAGTGGAGTTTGGAGTGTGACTGTTTGAGGTTGTGGACAGGTGTCTTTTATACTGATAACAAGTTCAAACAGGTGCCATTAATACAGGTAACGAGTGGAGGACAGAGGAGCCTCTTAAAGAAGAAGTTACAGGTCTGTGAGAGCCAGAAATCTTGCTTGTTTGTAGGTGACCAAATACTTATTTTCCACCATAATTTGCAAATAAATTCATTAAAAATCCTACAATGTGATTTTCTGGATTTTCTTTCCTCATTTTGTCTGTCATAGTTGAAGTGTACCTATGATGAAAATTACAGGCCTCTCTCATCTTTTTAAGTGGGAGAACTTGCACAATTGGTGGCTGACTAAATACTTTTTTGCCCCACTGTACGTGATCACTGTGCTATTGCCTGTGTGAGAGATGGTAAAATTCCTATGAAATCTCCACGTGTTATTACGAAAAGAAACTGGAAGCGGTTTGATATTCAAGGTTTTTTACACGATGTATCTAGCATTGAATGGAATAGAATGGAATTAATCCCTGATGTTGAACTAGCCTTTTCTTACTTCCACAATACATTCCAGGATGTATGCAATAGGCATGCCCCTTTTAAAAAATTCAGGATTAAGGGCAGAGAGAACCCTTGGTTTACTAAGGAACTTACTAAAATCATAAGGGAACGAAATGCTATGTGGGCTAAAGCAAGAGGGACTGGTTTGGCAGATGATTGGATGGCTTATAAACGTCTTTGAAATATGGGTGTGGCTATGATCCGTAAATTGAAAGCAGACCACTACCTGAAATCTACTTCACAAAATTTAAATAATCCATCCAAATTTTGGCAAGTAGTGAAAGGTTTGGAGTGCAGAAAAGATACACAGCTTCCTAAACAATTGTTGGTCGACACACAGATTGTCACTGAGAGAACCTCCATTCTGAAAGCCTTGAACCAGCATTTTTTAGATGCAGGCAGTTTATTTGAAAAGGTCAAAGGTATAATTGAGCCCCCTATAAATGTACCTGGCAGCCCTGTGCACTCCTTCACCGGGTTCTCCTTTTCATCCTTCTCTTTCAGAAGTGTGTAAAGCCCTGAAAGAAATTGATTTAAAAAAATCCCCTGGCCCTGATGAACTAGACCCCCGCCTCCTACACCTAGCCACAGACATCATTGCTCCCCCCTTAACATGTATTGTTAACCTTTAACCCAAGTAATGGAAATCTGCTTTTGTACTGCACCTCGTGAAAGGTGGAGATCCTTCGCTACTTGACAACTCTCGACCCATATCAAAATTGTCTGTACTGTCAAAGATACTGGAGTCCTTAGTTAGTAGGCAGCTAAAGACCTACTTCCAAGAAAACAACATCTTAAATGGAATGCAATCAGGTTTTAGGTCTGGCCACAGCACTGTTTCAGCAACATTGAAGGTTTTAAATGACATCCACTGTGCTCTTGATAAGAAGTTACATTGTGTGTCTGTTTTTATTGATTTGTCGAAGGCTTTTGACACCGTGGACCATGCTGTGTTAGTGCAAAGGTTAAAATATTGTGGAATTACTGGTCATGCTCTAGATTGGTTTATAAAATACCTATCAAATCGTACACAATGTGGAATGGCGGATGGTTGTAAATCTGAGTCCATAGAGGTGTGCTCAGGTGTTCCGCAAGGTTCTATTTTGGGCCCACTGTTGTTCATTTTGTATATCAACAACATTGGGGATCTTATTGAAACAGCCGATGTTCATTTTTATGCAGATGATACTGTTCTTTATTCAAGTGGTAGTAGTTTATCTTTAGCTTTTGAAAATGCCCAAAGAGCATTTAACATCATACAACAGAATCTGTATGATTTAAAGCTGATTCTAAATTCGGTAAAACAAAATGCATGGTATTTTCAAATGCCAGGCATGTTACTAATCATGTCATTGCTACATTGGCTGGACATACTATAGAGCATGTTAAAGTGTACACATATTTGGGTGTGGGTTGATGATAAGCTGAGCTTCACTGTGCATGTAGAGAACTTGATAAGGAAGCTCAAGCTGAAAATAAGGCTTGTTTTTCTTTTGAGGCCAGGAAGGAGCTGGTACGATGTACATTACTGTCGGTTTTAGATTTGAGTGATGTTATATATATGCAGGCCTCAGCCACTACCCTGAGAGCACTTGATTCAGTGTATCATGCAGCCCTCAGGTTCATTACAAATCAGAAACGTCTAACACATCATTGTGATCTCTATAGCGCAGTTGGCTGGTCATCATTGACCTTGCGTAGGCTTAAACACTGGTATACACTGATTTTGGGTAAAATGCCATATTGGGTAAAATGCCATTTTATCTCTGTTCTTTTTTAGTCAGGTCAGTAAATAAATATCAATTACGGTCCCATTCTGATTTGCTTCTAACAGTACCAAAAATTAGAACAGGTCATGGTAGAAATAGTTTTAGCACCGTGGTCCTGGAATTCTCTCCTGAACATTTTAAAATGTGATGATCTAGTTTCGTTGGTGGAGTTTAAACACTTGATCGATGTATATATCATAGAAGAGTGTAATTATTTTTAAGCCAGCTGTTTTTAGTCAAGATTTTTGTGTTTTTAATGTAATATGTAATTGTTGTACTGTATGTGTGTTTATAGTTTTGTTTAATGTTGTGTTAGTGTATGTAAGTTGTTTTGTCTGAAACATTGTTCCCCCTGCTGCTATTGGACCAGGTCTCTCTTGGAAAAGATATATTATCTCAATGAGAAAAAACCTGTATAAATAAAGGTAAAAAAAAACAACAACAAAAAAACAGCTATTTACATAATAAAAAATGATGGGATGCATTTTCTCCATTGTTTTTGATGGTAGGCCACTTTGGTAGGCCTACATTATGATCAAATAGCCACAATAGCCTACATGGCCACTGTTAATACTGTAACTTAAAGCGAGTATAGCCTCAGTGTTCACAGTAAACGTGCGCCGGAAGTTGAACAGAAATTTCACAATGTTCAAGTTTGGGCTCAGCAGACCTGCAATTTGCTCAGTGGCAAATTTTATTTGAGGGAACATTGGTTTGGTGATATCCGTCATACCGTTTCTGTACCATTCTGGGTTATACGGTATTTCTGAATGTGCACACAAGGGGCACTATTAAAAAATGAATCTATTTAGGCAACAGTGATCTTGATCTCGAAGGGGATTGAATGTCACTGCTGTAACCAAGAAGTTTGATCTTGACACCTAGCCACTTATCTAGCAAGTTAGGAAACCAAATGCAAGGCTGGAGCTATGAGCAGGATATAACTTATTTGACACATCTTAGATTTCTTACAGTTATACTGTTGCGTAGCACGCAGCCCCCCCAAAATTCCCCGGTATATGGTATATCGCCCAAGCCTAGCACACACACACACACACGCGCACACACACGCGCGCCACACACACACACACACACACACACACACACACACACACACACACGCGCGCGCACACACACACACACACACACACACACACACACACGCACCACACACACGCGCGCCACACACACACACACACACACACACACACACACACACACACACCTAGCACCCCAGTCTCCTCCAGTCCTCCAAACTTCTGCATGGCTTTGATGGCTTTGGTCAGGGCCTCCTTGGTCTGGAGCTGTCCAGTCACTGGGTCAGGGGGCGGGAGGTACCCATACTTACTCAGCCAATCCTGGAAGAGACAACAGGAAGTGTTAAAAGCCATTCCAATCATTCCTGTGAGTGTTTTTATGGATGCAATTGGTGTTTGTTAGAATGTGTTTATGTGTGTTGCAGGGTTTCTGTTGTGGTGCCGTCCACCCACGGTGCTCAGAATGACAGAAATCACATTTAAATTATGGTAATTCATCTTAACAGAACATTCCACTCCTGTAATGAAGCGGACAATAAAACATAATTTTCACACATTTGCCAGAATGCAATTCGCGGGAAAACTGATGAGAGCAGTTTCATATTTGACCAAAATGAAAATCTCTGTTAGAAACTTAGAAAGAGGGGGAACAAAAGATGCTAAAACTAGGATCGGTTGCTAATATGACTAGGATTATGCCTTTGGCTTCTGGACAACGAAGGAAAGTTGATATGAAAACCAAAAGCACAGGAGAGAAATGGCATATGAGGAAGTCTTGCATAGGTGGCACTTCAAATAGGCTGGGGAAGTCAATTGAAATAAATTTGCCAAAATAATATAATTACTCCGGCCTATACAGAAATAAAAAAAAATCATTCAAAATACTTCACCAGAAAGCATGACTTAGCCACAGAGGAATCGAGGATAATTTCTTTTATAGCTATCGATTGTTTCAAATCACCAGCTTGTAGGCCAACTGTATGCCTACTTGGGAAGCCTGCAATTTGGACAGAACGCGTGGCAATAGGCCTAGCTGATTATTAAGTTAGGTCTGTTAGTTAAAAGCATTTAAAATAAGTGTGAAGATAGTGTCTTGAGTATAATTCAAAATTGAGACAAAAGAAGGGGAGGGGTGTGTGGCAAAGATATAGGCAAGTCTCTCTCCAGAATGGCTCAGCTGTCTACCGCTAATTCTTGCACATTCACTGTTTCATTGTGTGAATGGTTTGCCCTTTGATAGTTTTTTAAATCAATTCCCCATTACATATATCACAAGTAGTAAATATATGTAATGGGGAATTTAAATAAAGAGTAGGTCAAGTCAAGATATATAGAAAGGCTGAGTAGAGAGATTAATGCAATTTAAAGAACGTGAATTTATTATATTTTCTACTGTTTTTATTTGTCTGCTTTATGTATTTTGACTTAGATGACAATGGAAGTTATAGTCCACATGCTGAGTTCCATGCACTCATTTCTTTAGCAGCCAATGGATCACAGTGTATCAATGTGTCCATATGGTAGAGCCTGGTGCTCTCGCATTAGTTGAATTTGAACTTTTCAATTTTTACAATTTTAATTCAGATTTTTATGATTAATCATGTGACAATGATTTTGAGAAACTAAAACGTTATTATTGAAATCAAAATGTTCCACGAAAATGCGCATATGAAAATCATAACTGGCATTTAGATCGGTAGTAATGTTAGGATAAATTGTAAGCTTCCCCAAACTTCCCCAAATTCACTCACCGCCTATGAAGTCTTTATAAAAGAATTGCCTCCATGTTTCTATGGTCGGATTTGCCTATAAGCTACTTTGAATCAAGGTAAGATATGTCTCATAATATGAAGTAAAACATTCAGGTATCAAACAATTAAGTAGGCCTATGTTTTTAAAATGCATACTGTCTTCAGCTTACATTGTAAAGTGGTGGTGACAAACTGATAGCCTGTTGCCTGCACTTGAATGGTGAATGGGAGGCGTGCTTCAATTACCAGTTAAGAAATCAAAATAGTAGGCCCAGCTCTTTTTAATCGTGCACCAAAACAGGTTTTAACACGTGATTGCATTTAGAATTGGGATGGGCTTATACAAGCACATGTTTTACTCCAGCATCAACCAGCTGAGGAGCTGCAGGAGAAATCCCACTCAACATAGGTTCTGTATGCTGTGCACGTGTGATAGTTGTGTTGGATAAATAAGATAGGCTACATGATGACTAACAAAAATACACACAGGCCAATTTAATTCCACTAATTAACCTATAGACTGATAAGCATGACGATCAAATGTATTTCCATCAATGAATAAAAATAATTATTTTGCAATGGGATTTTTTTTCTCTGTCATTTTGGCCGGTAACAGTTTTATTTATCGGCTTTTATTTATTGCCAGCTAACGTAAACCCTGGTGTGTAGGTGTATGTGTGGAAAAGGTGCCTATGAACAGGTAACCAAAGTATAAACTCAGTTTGATCTCGTATCTGCGGCCCACAATGAGTGTGTGTGTTTGTGCGTCCCTGTGTTTGAGCTTGCATATGTGTGTGTGTTTCCAGTAAATGCACACCACTCACACCTAACACTGATGACTAGAGAGATAAATCTCCAGAGAGTTAATCATGTTTGGCTCTAATGAGAGTTCTGACCTCCTCTCTTAAACAGTCATATCCACTCAAGCATTTTCTCCTCCGTCTCTGAGCATGCAGTCAGAGCTGGTTTGGGTTTAAATGGGCTTTTGATCAGCGTTGAGTGATAAATGACTTGGATCGATAGCCAGGAACCCCCCCCCCCCCCCCCCCCCCCCTTCTATTGACAACACTCCACATATTCCATTAGTCAAATTGCTTTGTGCTGACACCACAATTCTACCGATGATATGTGCCGCCCCGTCCATGGAATTATTAGAGTTCAGTGCTCCAAACTGCGAAAACTTTCTGGCTAAGTTTTAGGGACTCTAACTTGCACTAGAAACACATCAAGTTACGTTTTTTAATCAAAATGTACAACTCCTCCTACCTCGTAAAATACCAAAATTAATCAGATTCAAACCAACTCCCCCGAATGAACAAAACTATAAAGTGAGTCACTTGGACTACACTATTCAGTGTGTGTGTGTCTGTGAGTGTGTATGTGTGTGTGTCTGTGTGTGCACGCACGTGCGTAAGTGTATGTTTGACATCTCAAATCCTGGAGTGTGAAAGAGAAAAGTGACACTTCTGAAAGCGTTGATTCTGCGAAGGAGGCAGCTGTAAGCAGTGTGTTTGCACCTTAACAGTTCTGTCAAACCAAACCAAAGCACTCTGACTTCCTGCTTGCTTAACTCAGCAGCTAGTTGACAACTCATCACTCTACCACATGTGGACACTCACACACAGCCACTGGACCAGAGACTCTGTTTACTGTCTGATTTATGGAAGCCAATCTAACACATCTGAAAGCTGCAAAAGCTACTAGAGAAAAAACTGAAATGGAAAATTTTTACATCTATAGCAGCTGATTTAGAAGAATGAAGACATCAGCATTTCAGTCGTCTGCTGACTGGAGAGTGGAGAGAATGGAAGATTGTGGGCCGAGGGGTTTGCTCTGATTCGGTGCGGTTCTGCTGAGCTGGTAGGTTCTGTGTCGCCCAATAGTCCAACTGCCACCACACTCCCCAGTTTTTTAATGGATTGGATCCAGTAGAATAACGCATAAGTCTAAGCCTTTTCATACTGTACACTGGCTTGGGCATTCATCATGCTGCCTCTAAGAGACTCCTAATACCCAGAGAGAGAGATGATGCGAGAGAGAGATGGAGAGAGGACAGTGCTTAGTACTGAGAGAACAGACCCTAAAGGAGGACAACACGTCATCAGAGAGAAAACAGTGTGGGATTAAGGAAAGAGGTAATAAGAGAAAGAGAAAGACAGAGTGAGGGGGTGAGAGAAAATGGAAAGTGACAGCACAATGAGAGAGACAGATGCAACAATGTGTGTGTATTTTGGATTTGTATTTATTAAGGATCCCCAAGGCAGCAGCTACTCTTTCTGAGGTCCAGCAACATTAAGGCAGTTACAGTTGAAGTCGGAAGTTTACATACACCTTAGCCAAATACATTTAAACTTAGTTTTTCACAAATCCTGACATTTAATCTGTCACGACTTCCGCCGAAGTCGGTCCCTCTCCTTGTCCAGGCGGCGGTCGGCGGTCGACGTCACTGGCCTTCTAGCCATCGCCGATCCACTTTTCATTTTCCATTTGTTTTATCTTTGTTTTACACACCTGGTTTCAATTCCCCAATTACATGTTCATTATTTAACCCTCTGTTTTCCCCATGGTTTTTATGCGTGATTGTTTTATGTATGTTCGGTCCGTTATTGTGGGATCGGTATTATGACATGTTTTTGGAATATTTGACTCCTCTGCACCAGCTACACCCAGACCATTACATAATCCTAGTAAAAATTTCCTGTCATAGTTCAGTTAGGACCACCACTTTATTTTAAGTATGTGAAATGTCAGAATAATAGTAGAGAGAATTATTTATTTCAGCTTTTATTTCTTTCATCACATTCCCAGTGGGTCAGAAGTTTACATACACTCAACTAGTATTTGGAATCATTGCCTTTAAATTGTTAAACTTGGGTCAAACGTTTCGGGTGGCCTTCCACAAGCTTCCCACAATAGGTTGGGGGAATTTTGGCCCATTCCTCCCGACAGAGCTGGTGTAATTGAGTCAGGTTTGTAGGCCTCCTTTCCCGCACATGCTTTTTAAGTTCTGCCCACAAATATTCTGTAGGATTGAGGTCAGGGCTTTGTGATGGCCACTCCAATACCTTGACTTTGTTGGCCTTAAGCCATTTTGCCACAACTTTGGAAGTATGCTTGGGATCATTTTCCATTTGGAAGACCCATTTGCGACCAAGCTTTAACTTCATGATGGCTTGAGATGTTGCTTCAATATATCCACATAATTTTCCGTCCTCATGATGTCATCTATTTTGTGAAGTGCACCAGTCCCTCCTGCAGCAAAGCACCCCCACAACATGATGCTGCCACCCCCGTGCTTCACGGTTGGGATGGTGTTCTTCGGCTTGCAAGCCTTCCCTTTTTCCTCCAAACATAACGATGGTCATTATGGCAAAACAGTTCTATTTTTGTTTCATCAGATCAGATGACATTTCTCCAAAAAGTACGGTCTTTGTCCCCATGTGCAGTTGCAAACCATAGTCTGGCTTTTTTATGGTAGTTTTGGAGCAGTGGCTTCTTCCTTGCTGAGCGACATTTCAGGTTATGTCGATATAGGACTCGTTTTACTATGGATATAGATACTTTTGTACCTGTTTCCTTCAGCATCTTCACAAGGTATTTTGCTGTTGTTCTGGGATTGATTTGACCTTTTGCATCTCTAGGAGACAGAACGCGTCTTCCTGAACGGTGTGACGGCTGCGTGGTCCCATGGTGTTTATACTTGCGTACTATTGTTTGTACAGATGAACGTGGTACCTTCAGTCATTTGGAAATTGCTCCCAAGGATGAATCAGACTTGTGGAGATCTACAATTGTTTTTCTGAGGTCTGAGGTTTCTTTTGATTTTCCCATGATGTCAAGCAAAGAGGTACTGAGTTTGAAGGTAGGCCTTGAAATACATCCACAGGTACACCTTCTATTGACTCAAATTATGTCAATTAGCCTATCAGAAGCTTCTAAAGCCATTACATCATTTTCTCGAATTTTCCAAGCTGTTAAAGGCACAGTCAACTTAGTGTATGTAAACTTCTGACCCACTGGAATTGTGATACAGTGAATTATAAGTGAAATAATCTGTCTGTAAACAATTGTTGGAAAAATTACTTGTGGCATGCACAAAGTAGATGTCCTAACCGACTTGCCAGAACTATAGTTTGTTAACAAGAAATTTGTGGAGTGGTTGAAAAACTAGTTTTAATGACTCCAACATAAATGTATGTAAACTTCCGACTTCAACTGTATATACAATTTAAAATAACACATTTCATAAAACTTTCACAACACTAAGTGTGTTCCCTCAGGTAACTGCTCAACTATCACATATCTACAATACAATATCCATGTGTACGTGTGTGTAGAGTGTGTGTCTTATCATGTGTACATGTGTCTGTGCCTGTGTGTGTGTGTCTCTTCACAGTCCCCGCTGTTCCATAAGGTGTATTTGTATCTGTTTTTTAAAATCTGATTCTACTGCTTTTATCAGTTCCCTGATGTAGAATAGAGTTCCATGTAGCAATGGTTCTATGTAGTACTGTGCGCCTCCCATAGTCTCTTCTTGACTATGGGTGGCATGTCTTGTGGGGTATGCATGGGTGTCCGAGCTGTGTGCTAGTAGTTGAAACCGACACCTCGGTGCATTCACCCATTTCAACACTTCAACAAGCAGTGATGAAGTCAATCTCTCTTCCACTTTGAGCCATGAGAGATTTACATGCATATTATTAATGTTAGCACTCGGTGTACATTTAAGGGCCAGTCGTGCTGCCCTGTTCTGAGCCAATTGTAATTTTCCAAAGTCCCTCTTTGTGGCACCTGACCACACAACTGAACAGTAGTCCAGGTGCGAGAAAACTAGAGCTTGTAGGACCTGCCTTGTTGATAGTGCTGTTAAGAAGGTGGAGCAGGGCTTTATTATGGACAGACTTCTCTCCATTTTAGCTACTGTTGTATCAATATGTTTTGACCATGACTGGCTCAATTTCTACATCATTTTTTACAAGATTAAGTTGAGGTTTATGGTTTAGTGAATGATTTGTCCTAAATACAATGCTTTAGGTTTTTGAAATATTTAGGATTAACTTATTCCTTGCCACCCATTCTAAAACTAACTGCAGCTTTTGTTAAGTGTTTCAGTGATTTCACTCGCTGTAGTAGCTTACGTGTATAGTGTTGAGTCATCTGCATACATAGACACACTTATTTTACTCAAAGCCAATGGCATGTTATTGGTAAAGATTGAAAAAAGTAAGAGGCCTAGACAGCTGCCCTGTGGACTTCCTGATTCTACCTGGATCATGTTGGAGAGGCTTCCATTAAAGAACACCCTCTGTGTTCTGTTAGACAGGTAACTCTTTATCCACAATATAGCAGGGGGTGTAAATCCAAAACACATACATTTTTCCATCGGCAGACTATGATCGATAATGTCAAAAGCCGCACTGAAGTCTAACAAAACAGCTCCCACAATCTTTTTATCATCAATTTCTCTCAGTCATTTGTGTAAGTGCTGTGCTTGTTGAATGACCTTCCCTATAAGCATGCTGAAAGTCTGTTGTCAATTTGTTTACAGTAAAATAGCATTGTATCAGATCAAACACAATTCTTTCCCAAAAGTTAACTAAGGGTTGGTACCTGGCTGATTGGTCGGCTATTTGAGCCAGTAAAGGGGGCTTTACTATTCTTGGGTAGCGGAATTACTTTTGCTTCCCTCCAGGCCAGAAGGCACACACTTTCTAGAAGGCTTAGATAGACAACAATAATTTTTTCACCTCTTCCACACTCACTTTACAGAAATATTTCATAATTTGATCAGTTATACTTGGATGTGTAGTGTCAGTGCTTGTTAGCGGCATGTCATGCCTAAGTTTGCTAATCTTCCCAATGAAAAAATCATTAAAGTAATTGGCAATATCAGTGGGTTTTGTGATGAATGAGCCATCTGATTCAATTAATGATGGAGCTGAGTTTGCCTTTTTGCACCAAATTTCATTTAAGGTGCTCCAAAGATTTTTACTATCATTCTTTACACCATTTATCTTTGTTTCATAGTAAAGTTTCTTATTCTTTTCATTCATTTTAGTCACATGATTTGTAAATTTGCAGTATGTTTGCCAATCAGATGTGCAGCCAGTGTGCGACTTTCTTTATTTTGATAGTTTATCAAATATAGTATATACATCTGGGATTAGTAGAGCAAGATATGTAAACATCATTATTAAAGTGGCATTAATAAAGTGACTAGTGATCCATTTCTTAGAGTGGCCAATGATTTCAAGTCTGTATGTAGACAGCAGCCTCTCCGTGTGTGTGATGGCTGTTTAACAGTCTGATGGCCATGAGATAGAAGATATTTTTCAGTCCCTCAGTCCCAGCTTTGATGCACCTGTACGGACCTCGCCTTCTGGATGGTAGTGGGGTGAACAGGCAGTGGCTCGGGTGGTTGGTTGTCCTTGATGATCTTTTTGGCCTTCCTGTGACATTGGGTGCTGTAGGTGTCCTGGAGGACAGGTAGTTTCCCCCGGTGATGTGTTTTGCAGACCGCACCACCCTCTGGCGAGCCCTGCAATTGTAGGCGGTGCAGTTGCCGTACCAGGCGATGATACAGCCCGACAGGATGCTCTCAATTGTGCATCTGTAGACGTTTGTGAGGGTTTTAGATGACAAGACAGATTTCTTTAGCCTCCTGAGGTTGAAGAGGCTCTGTTGCGCCTTCTTCACCACACTGTCTGTGTGGGTGGACCATTTCAGTTTGTCCGTGATGTGTATGCCGAGGAACTTGAAACTTTCCACCTTCTCCACTGCTGTCCCGTCAATGTGGATAAGGGGGTACTCCCTCTGCTGTTTCCTGAAGTCCACGGTCATCTCCTTTATTTTGTTGATGTTCCTGACACCACACTCCGAGTGCCCTCATCTCCTCCTTATAGGCTGTCTCATTTTCGTTGGTGATCAAGCCTACTACTGTTGTGTCATCTGCAAACTTGATGATCGAGTTAGAGGCGTGCATCCCCACGCAGTCATGGGTGAACAGGGAGTACAGGAGTGGCATGAGCACGCACCCTTGTGGGGCCCCAGTGATGAGGATCAGCGAAGTGGAGATGTTGTTTCCTACCATCACCACCTGGGGGTGACCCGTCAGGAAGTCCAGGACCCAATCGCACAGGGCGGGGTTGAGACTCAGGGCCTTAAGATCAATGATGAGCTTGGTGGGTACTATGGTGTTGAATGCTGAGCTGTAGTCAATGAACAGGATTCTTACATAGGTATTCCTCTTGTCCAGATGGGATAGGGCAGTGTGCAGTGTGATGGCGATTGCATCGTCTGTGGACCTATTGGGGAGGGTTGCAAATTGCAGTGGGTCTAAGGTGACAGGTAAGGTGGAGGTGATATGATCCTTGACTAGTCTCTCAAAGCACTTCATGATGACAGAAGTGAATGCTACGGGGCGATAGTTATTCAGTTCAGTTACCTTTGCCTTCTTGGGTACAGGAACAATGGTGGCCATCTTGAAGCATTTGGGGACAGCAGACTGTGATAGGGAGAGATTGAATATGTCCGTAAACACATCAGCCAGCTGGTCTGTGCATGCTCTGAGGACGCGGCTAGGGATGCAGTCTGGGCCGGCAGCCTTGCGAAGGTTAACACGTTTAAATGTCTTACTCATGTCGGCCACGGAGAAGGAGAGCCCACAGACCTTGGTAGCGGGCTGCGTAGGTAGCATTGTGTTATCCTCAAAGCGGGCAAAGAAGGTGTTTAGTTTGTCTGGAAGCAAGATGTCGGTGTCCGTGATGTGGTTCTGTTTGTAACTACCCGTATAGGTTGACCTGAGCCAGGTTGCAGGCACTAGTTACAGTTTGAAGCTTTTTCTTGAGTGGGAAGCTTGATGAAAGCCAGTCAATATTTAAATCACCCAGAAAACATAGATCTCTGTTGATATCTCATACATTATCAAGCATTTCACACGTTATCCAGATACTGACTGTTAGCACTTGGTGGTCTATAGCAGCTTCCCACAAGAATGGGCTTAAGGTGAACCTGTAGCCATATTACAGGAATGTGGTTTGGAATATAAACAACAAGACCTCCACCATTGGCACTTCTGTCTTTTCTGTAGATGTTACAACCATGTATTGCTACCACTGTATTCTCAAAGGTATTATCTAAGTGAGTTTCAGATATTGTCAGAATATGAATGTGATCTGTTACTTGCAAAGTGTTGATTTCATGAACCTTGCTACATATGTTAATGTGGGCTATTTTTAGCACTTTTCTGGGATGCTTGATTGATTTTATTACTTTACTGGGAAGCTTAGCAGAAGCAGAAATTCTCATGTTATTTATGTTAGTGGAGGGTGAGCTGCACACAGTGGACATCCTACTACGGCACACCGACTCAGTTCAAACAGTATAACTGGTTCAAAGGCACATGATTACTGCATACAAAAGCTGTAACATCAGCAGAGGCATTCAGGGCATTTAGAGGAACATATATTAGGTTACTTACATTGTGTCTACCAACGCCCCTGTGATAATGTACATTTGCTGAATTATTATGACAACTCAGCAACCCAATGGTTGGGATTAACTGAGCTGGGCTTGGGTCATTGATAAGTCATTGTCTCAATGCAGCCTTATAATGCTGTGAAAGGATCCAGGAACCCAAATCATTTGGGTGGATCCCATCCTCCTTATAAATTGAGCTTTGTTTCCAGAAGGTATCAAAATGGTCAATAAACGTTACCCCCACAGAGCTGCAATAGTCACGCAGCCAGTTATGGAGAGCTAAAAGTCTGCTGAAACTTTCAATGCTATGATTTAGGGATGGCACAGGGCCAGATATTATGGGCCTTTGTTGGTGTCAAGCAGAGACCCAATCAGTTCTTTAAAATCCATCTTCAACTGTTCTGAGTTGACCTTCATAATGTCATTGAATACCACATGAACTATGATAGACTCACTTTCCTGATGCAGGTTTAAAATGTTTGGGAGCAGCTTATTGATTTCCTGTACTCATGCTCTTGGATAGCACAACATTTTTGCTCCAGCGACTGAGACATTTCTCACCATTGAACTGCCCAATACAATGGCCGGAGAAGGGGATGGAGAAATCCGCCCATTCCTACCCCTCACACAGTTTGTGGAACCTTTCACGGGCCCACGAGAAGCAGGATAGCGTGCGTCCGCAGCTCCCGGCGATAGGTCCAGACCTCACACAGCAGGCAGAGCCCAGTCAGATCCAGAGAGAGGGAAAGGAGCCGGAAATAGACGACAAAGCCGCTGCTGGAGTCAGCGTAGTTGGAGGCAGTCCCAGCGATGAAGGCACAGGTACATCAGCCACCAGGGTGGCAAAGCTATTCCTCATGTCAATCTGCTCCGAACCTTTCGCAGACACTCCAGTCCACTTAGCAACATACCACTGCCTTCGGTTTCCACAACTTGTGACATGGGACCAGCCCTGGTTGGAGAATCATCTGGCTCCATACGTGATGGAGGAGGAGAAGCAGATGGAGACGACTTCCTTGGCAGGCAAGTTCCAGGTAGCACAGGCCATTCGGATAGGGACAGATGATAAGGCGGGATACATCCATCAAGCCCGAGCGCTGTCCAGCCACAGGAGTTGAGAACAAAAAAAGATCCAATTTGCATTTTCCTTGTAAGTTCACACAGAATTGCTTGCTAAGGATAGCCACCTCATTCCTGTAATCCTCCGCAAGCAAACAATTGCTGCATTGGAACTACAGATTGTCAATATTGTCCCGGACAAGAGAGGAATAAACACAGATTATACAAACTTTCGGGAGCTATTGCAGGCAAAACGGGCTCTATTGCAACCTAACTAGCTAGCTAGCTGGCTAGTTGGCAACAGGTTTTGACACAAACACTTATGAACAAAATAAAACTTAGGAAGCAACAGGTCGAGGCGCAGGAGGTATCCGAGTTCGTGACAGGGGTTTGTGTGTGTGTGTGTGTGTGTGTGTGAGTGTGTGTGTGTGTGTATGAGAACACTGTGTATAAATCTTTGATGACGCAGCAGGAGGACAGTATAGATCAGGCCTGGGCAACTCCAGTCCTCGGAGCCTGATTGGTGTCACACTTTTGCCCCAGTCCCAGCTAACACACCTGACTCCAATAATCAACATCTTCAGTTAAAAATGCAATTAGTTTAAATCAGGTGTGTTTTCTAGGGATGGGGGAAAAGTGTAACACCAATCAGGCCCCCGAGTTGCACAGGCCTGGTATAGATAGTGGAGGCACGACTCTTTAATCACTGACCATCAACACAACAGACTCAGAGGAGGACATGATCATACAACAGTTAAACCACACTGTTCTGACCCTCGGATGGAACAACGAATGGACATATGTTACCATCTGTGGAGACATACTGATATCAGGACGGATGTCACGTTAGGGCCAAGATGTTTTCCATGACAGGTCACTTTTCCTGGTTATGTTGACATATTAATTAACCAGCAGGACTGAAAGAGTGACAACTCTCCTCTCCTCTTCTCTCATCCCAGTCTCATGTTGACTGTTCTGGGCTCCACTCCCTGCTTACACTGTTTGTGTGTTAACTGAGCTTCCAGCTGTGTCTCTGTACGGAGAGAGAGCTCACTCTCTGTGTGTGTGTGTGCACATATGTTCGTGTTTCTATGTGAGTGTGTGACAGTTTCTTTTTCCCCCTCTCTCTTTCTGTGTGTGTGTGTGTTTGTGTATGTGTGCATGAGTTTGCGTTTCTATGTGAATGATTGATTATATTATAGTTCACTCTTGATTGATTATAGTGATTAATATTACCATTCGATGATGCTATATTTTTATTATGATTATTATCACCATAAGATTTATCCTGGTCCAGCCACTTTAACCCCTGTTGACATGTACATTCCTTTCTCAATCACTCCAATAGCCCTGCACATTGAAGTAATGGAACTGGCACTGCACTGCATATAAGACCTGTACATACAGTAACTGCATTCTCCTGTTTCTTTTTATTTAATATTTTCTACTCTCGCATTTAACATGTCTTATTTCACACATTTTATTTCATGTGTTTTTATCTGTATTACTACCTTCTATTGTGCATTGTTTGGAAAGAGCTCGCAAGATAAGCATTTCACTGTACTGTTTTACACCTGCTGAATCCTGTGCATGTGTGTGCGTGTGTGTGTGTGTGCATGTGTGCATGTGAGCTCTCCACCTCCCGCTGGCTTGGAAATCGATGCATGACGAGTTATAGCACACTCCGTGGCATTGCCCTGGTACAGTTATCAACTCCAGTGTGGTTCTTTAAGAAGTGGAAGATGAGATCCCTCTCACCAGCTACAACACAATACAGCCCCACACACACACACACCACACCAGGCCACCTAACCTGCAACAGTCCTCACACCTGCTTATCCAGCTCTAAAAAAGCCTATGATTGAAAGGCTAGGACAAACACCAGCATTTTAATTTTATTTATTTCACCTTTATTTAACAAGGTAGGCAAGTTGAGAACAAGTTCTCATTTACAATTGCGACCTGGCCAAGAAAAAGCAAAGCAGATCGATACATACAAAAACACAGAGTTACACATGGAGTAAAACAAACATACAGTCAATAATACAGTACAAAAATAAGTCTATATACGATGTGAGCAAATGAGGTGAGATAAGGGAGGTAAAGGCAAAAAAAAGGCCATGGTGGCGAAGTAAATACAATATAGCAAGTAAAACACTGGAATGGTAGATTTGCAGTTGAAGAATGTGCGAAGTAGAAATATAAATAATGGGGTGCAAAGGAGAAAAATAAATAAATACATAAATACAGTAGGGGAAGAGGTAGTTGTTTGGGCTAAATTATAGATGGGCTATGTACAGGTGCAGTAATCTGTGAGCTGCTCTGACAGCTGGTGCTTAAAGCTAGTGAGGGAGATAAGTGTTTCTAGTTTCAGAGATTTTTGTAGTTCGTTCCAGTCATTGGCAGCAGAGAACTGGAAGGAGAGGCGTCCAAAGGACGGAAGAATTGGTTTTGGGGGTGACCAGAGAGATATACCTGCTGGAGCGCATGCTACAGGTGGGTGCTGCTATGGTGACCAGCGAGCTGAGATAAGGGGGGACTTTACCTAGCAGGGTCTTGTAGATGACCTGGAGCCAGTGGGTTTGGCGACGAGTATGAAGCGAGGGCCAGCCAACGAGAGCGTACAGGTCGCAGTGGTGGGTAGTATATGGGGCTTTGGTGACAAAACGGATGGCACTGTGATAGACTGCATCCAATTTATTGAGTAGGGTATTGGAGGCTATTTTGTAAATGACATCGCCGAAGTCAAGGATCGGTAGGATGGTCAGTTTTACAAGGGTATGTTTGGCAGCATGAGTGAAGGATGCTTTGTTGCAAAATAGGAAGCCAATTCTAGATTTAACTTTGGATTGGAGATGTTTGATGTGAGTCTGGAAGGAGAGTTTACAGTCTAACCAGACACCTAGGTATTTGTAGTTGTCCACATATCCTAAGTCAGAGCCGTCCAGAGTGGTGATGCTGGACGGACGGGCAGGTGCAGGCAGCGATCGGTTGAAGAGCATGCATTTGGTTTACACCCTTTAGAATCAGAGTTATACACCACTGGACTGATAAAGGGAATACGAATATAATGCCTGTCTGGATATGGGATTTGACTCAATCACAGCACAGATGATTTCACCCTATATCATCAGTCCATCAGTCAAGCAATGAGAAAACCATCTTCCAACAAATCAGTGTAAGGGACAGACAGGCACTTTGCCCAAGAACCACTCTCCTTGGGTTACTTGCAGTAAGATACTAGCAGTCCAAGTGTTTGTGTGTGTGTGTGTGTGTGTGTGTGTGTGTGTGTGTGTGTGTGTGTGTGTGTGTGTGTGTGTGTGTGTGTGTGTGTGTGTGTGTGGGCAGAGAGGAAGGTCAGTGTTGTGCAGTGTCAGGAATCCTGAACGATGTAATCTATCTAACTGTCGGGTGGTAGTG